>NC_133746.1:600000-1012500 GCF_048934315.1 Petromyzon marinus | reverse complement strand
TCCTCAGAGTATGAGACGGGCTTGAAAGAGACGGCAGCTTCTTAAACTTCAGCTGCTTCAGCTTCATCATCGTCGCCTTTCAAAAAACTTCTGCTGAAGCTATCCGAGCGAAACTATTGACGAGGTGAGTTTTGTGGGTGCGTGGTGAGTGTGTGGGTCCGTGTTGTGCGTTCGTGGTGCGGATGGTGGGTTCCTGGTGGGGGGATGTGGGAGACACACAGAGAACCACAAAGATGCATAGAGACCCATATAAATACACAGAGAATCGTAAAGACAAAGACCCATAGAAATACATAGAGACCCATAGAGACCCACAGAGACCCACAGACACCCAGAGAGACAAACACAGAGACCCACAAAGATACATAGAGACCCAACGATATACATTTTACCAGGTAAGGAGCTATGTAGCGCTGGCTATGACAAACGATAGCAGCTCAAGCAATTGGCTGATAACATTATCATCATCATCGTGTGGAAATGTATAGACACCCAGAGCCTCAGACTCACCATACAGAGACCCACACACTCACCACACAGAGTCCCACAGACTCAACACACAGACCCACACACTCACCACAGAGACCCACAGACTCACCACACACAGATACCCACAAACTCACCTCACACAGACACAGAGACCCACAGACTCACCTCACGCAGAGACCCACAGACTCATCACACACAGACACCCACAAACTCACCACACACAGACACACACAGAGACCCACAGACTCACCACACACAGACCCACAGACTCACCTCACACAGACACCCACAGAGACCCACAGACTCACCACACACAGACACACAGAGACCCACAGACTCGACACACACAGACCCACAGACTCACCACACACAGAGACCCAGAAACTCACCTCACACAGACACCCACAGACCCACCTCACACAGACACCCACAGACTCACCTCACACAGACATACACAGACTCACTTCACACAGAGACCCACAGACTCAGCTCACACAGACACACGCAGACTGACCTCACACAGAGACCCACAGGCTCACCTCACACAGACACACAGAGACCCACAGACTCACCTCACACAGAGCCGACCTCGAGGAGGCCCAGACAGGGTTCAGATTTTCCCGCCATCGCCGCCATTCGCCCGGACCGGAAGCGGAAGTAGAAGCTGGGGGTGGAGGTGGGGGTCGCCGAAAGAGGAGGGGCGGGAGGCGGCTTCCGGGGGCGTGGCCTCGCACTCTCACGTCATTCGGAGGGGCGTGGCTGAAGGGGGCGTGGCAACGTCCCTCGCACTGTGACAGCACCGGTGACGTCGCAATCACCACGTGCTTCCTCAGAGTACGAGACGGGCATGAAGGAGACGGCAGCTTCTTAAACTTCAGCTGCTTCAGCTTCATCATCGTCACCTTTCGAACAACTTCTGCTGAAGCTATCCGAGCGAAACTATTGACGAGGTGAGTTTTGTGGCTTCCTGGTGAGTGTGTGGGTCCATGTTGTGGGTTCGTGGTAAGTGTGTGGGTCCTTGTTGTGGGATTGTGGAGAGTGTGTCGGTCCGTGGTAAGGATGTGGGTGCGTGGTGAGTGTGTGGGTCCGTGTTGTGGGTTCGTGGTGAGTGTGTGGGCCCATGGTGAGGATGTGGGTGCGTGGTGAGTGTGTGGGTCCGTGTTGTGAGTTCGTGGTGCGGATGGTGGGTTCCTGGTGGGGGGATGTGGGAGACACACAGAGAACCACAAAGATGCATAGAGACCCATATAAATACACAGAGAATCGTAAAGACAAAGACCCATAGAAATACATAGAGACCCATAGAGACACACAGATCCATAGATATGCATATAGACCCATAGAGACCCATAGAGACCCACAGAGACCCACAGAGACCCACAGACACCCAGAGAGACACACACAGAGACCCACAAAGATACAGAAACCCAAATACTAAACTGAACGATATATATTTTACCAGGTAAGGAGCTATGTAGCGCTGGCTATTACAAACGATAGAAGCTCAACCAAGTGGCTGATAACATCATCATCATCATCATCGTGTGGAAATGTATGGACACCCACAGAGACTCAGACTCACCATACAGAGACCCACACACTCACCACACAGAGACCCACAGACTCAACACACAGACCCACACACTCACCACAGAGACCCACAGACTCACACAGACACCCACAGACTCACCTCACAAAAAGCCCCGTGTCGGCATCTTCAGGCTGAGCCGACCTCGAGGAGGCCCAGACAGGGTTCAGATTTTCCCGCCATCGCCGCCATTCGCCCGGACCGGAAGCGGAAGTAGAAGCTGGGGGTGGAGGTGGGGGTCGCCGAAAGAGGAGGGGCGGGAGGCGGCTTCCGGGGGCGTGGCCTCGCACTCTCACGTCATTCGGAGGGGCGTGGCTGAAGGGGGCGTGGCAACGTCCCTCGCACTGTGACAGCACCGGTGACGTCGCAAT
This sequence comes from Petromyzon marinus, assembly GCF_048934315.1. Taxonomy (NCBI): domain Eukaryota; kingdom Metazoa; phylum Chordata; class Hyperoartia; order Petromyzontiformes; family Petromyzontidae; genus Petromyzon; species Petromyzon marinus. Next base: position 1,010,052 of record NC_133746.1, on the reverse strand, counting down.
CACCACGTGCTTCCTCAGAGTACGAGACGGGCATGAAGGAGACGGCAGCTTCTTAAACTTCAGCTGCTTCAGCTTCATCATCGTCACCTTTCGAACAACTTCTGCTGAAGCTATCCGAGCGAAACTATTGACGAGGTGAGTTTTGTGGCTTCCTGGTGAGTGTGTGGGTCCATGTTGTGGGTTCGTGGTAAGTGTGTGGGTCCTTGTTGTGGGATTGTGGAGAGTGTGTCGGTCCGTGGTAAGGATGTGGGTGCGTGGTGAGTGTGTGGGTCCGTGTTGTGGGTTCGTGGTGAGTGTGTGGGTCCATGGTGAGGATGTGGGTGCGTGGTGAGTGTGTGGGTCCGTGTTGTGAGTTCGTGGTGCGGATGGTGGGTTCCTGGTGGGGGGATGTGGGAGACACACAGAGAACCACAAAGATGCATAGAGACCCATATAAATACACAGAGAATCGTAAAGACAAAGACCCATAGAAATACATAGAGACCCATAGAGACACACAGATCCATAGATATGCATATAGACCCATAGAGACCCATAGAGACCCACAGAGACCCTCAGAGACCCACAGACACCCAGAGAGACACACACAGAGACCCACAAAGATACAGAAACCCAAATACTAAACTGAACGATATATATTTTACCAGGTAAGGAGCTATGTAGCGCTGGCTATTACAAACGATAGAAGCTCAACCAAGTGGCTGATAACATCATCATCATCATCATCGTGTGGAAATGTATGGACACCCACAGAGACTCAGACTCACCATACAGAGACCCACACACTCACCACACAGAGACCCACAGACTCAACACACAGACCCACACACTCACCACAGAGACCCACAGACTCACACAGACACCCACAGACTCACCTCACAAAAAGCCCCGTGTCGGCATCTTCAGGCTGAGCCGACCTCGAGGAGGCCCAGAGAGGGTTCAGATTTTTCATGCCATCACCGCCATTCGCCCCGACCGGAAGCGGAAGTAGAAGCTGGGGGTGGAGGTGGGGGGCGCCCAAAGAGGCGGGGCGTGAGGCGGCTTCTGGGGGCGTGATCTCGCACTGGCACTTCACTCGGAGTGGCGTGGCTGCAGGGTACGTGGTAACGTCCCTCGCACTGTGACAGCACCGGTGATGTCGCAATCACCACGTGCTTCCTCAGCGTACGAGACGGGCGTGAAGGAGACAGCAGCTTCTTAAACTTCAGCTGCTTTAGCTTCATCATCGTCGCCTTTCGAACAACTTCTGCTTTAAGCTATCCGAGCGAAACTATTGACGAGGTGAGTTTTGTGGGTTCCTGGTGAGTGTGTGGGTCCATGTTGTGGGTTCGTGGTGCGGATGGTGGGTTCCTGGTGGGGGATGTGGGAGACACACAGAGAACCACAAAGATGCATAGAGACCCATATAAATACACAGAGAATCGTAAGAACAAAGACCCATAGAAATACATACAGACCCATAGAGACACACAGATCCATAGATATACATAGAGACCCATAGAGACCCACAGACACCCAGAGAGACACACACAGAGACCCACAGACTCACCACAACAGAATCACCACACACAGAGACCCACAGACTCACCTCACACAGATACACACAGACTCACCACACACAGACTCACACAGAGACCCACAGACTCACCTCACACAGAGACCCACAGACTCACCACACATAGACCCACAGACTCACCTCACAAAGACACACACAGACTCACCATGCACAGACACCCACAGAGACCCACAGACTCAACACCAACAGACACACACAGAGACCCATAAACTCACCTTACACAGACACCCACAAACTCACCTCACACAGACACACACAGACTCACAACACACAGAGACCAACAGACTCACCTCACACAGATACACACAGACACCCACAGACTCACCACACACAGACTCACACAGAGACCCACAGACTCACCTCACACAGAGACCCACAGACTCACCACACATAGACACCCACAAACTCACCTCACACAGACACAAACAGAGACCCACAGACTCACCTCACACAGACACCCACAAACTCACCTGAAACAGAGACCCACAGACTCACCACACACAGACACACACAGAGAACCACAGACTCACCACACACAAAGACCCACAAACTCACCACACACAGACCCACAGACTCACCTCACAAAGACACACACAGACTCACCATGCACCGACACCCACAGAGACCCACAGACTCACCACCAACAGACACACACAGAGACCCATAAACTCACCTTACACAGACACCCACAAACTCACCTCACACAGACACACACAGACTCACAACACACAGAGACCCACAGACTCATCTCACACAGACACCCACAGACTCACCTCACACAGACACACACAGAGACCCACAGACTAACCACACACAGAGACCCACAAATTCACCTCGCACAGATACACACAGACACCCAGACTCACCACACACAGACTCACACAGAGACCCATAGACTCACCTCACACAGAGACCCACAGACTCACCACACATAGACACCCACAAACTCACCTCACACAGACACAAACAGAGACCCACAGACTCACCTCACACAGACACCCACAAACTCACCTCAAACAGAGACCCACAAACTCACCACACACAGACACACACAGAGACCCACAAACTCACCACACACAGACCCACAGACTCACCTCACAAAGACACACAGAGACTCACCATGCACAGACACCCACAGAGACCCACAGACTCACCAACAACAGACACACACAGAGACCCACAGACTCGCCACACACAGACCCACAGACTCACCAACAACAGACACACACAGAGACCCATAGACTAACCACACACAGAGACCCACAAACTCACCTCACACAGACACCCACAGACTCACCTAACACAGACACCCACAGACTCACCTCACACAGACACACACAGACACACACAGACTCACCACACACAGAGACCCACAGACTCACCTCACATAGACACACACAGAGACCCACAGACTCACCTCACACAGACACACAGACTCCCCTCACACAGAGACCCACAGACTCACCTCACACAGACACACACAGAGACCCACAGACTCACCTCACACAGACAGACACAGAGACCCACAGACTCACCACACACAGACACACACAGAGACACACAGACTCACCTCACACAGAGACCCACTGACTCACACAGACACCCACAGACTCACCTCACACAAAGCCCCGTGTCGACATCTTCAGGCTGAGCCAACCTCGAGGAGGCCCAGACAGGGTTCCCGCCATCGCCGCCATTCGCCCCGACCGGAAGCGGAAGTAGATGGGGGTGGAGGTGGGTGGCACCCAAAGAGGCGGGGCGGGAGGCGGCTTCCGGAGGCGTGGCCTCGCACTCTCACGTCACTCGGAGGGGCGTGGCTGAAGGGGGCGTGGTAACATCCCTCGCACTGTGACAGCACCGGTGACATCGCAATCACCACGTGCTTCCTCAGAGTACGAGACGGGCATGAAGGAGACGGCAGCTTCTTAAACTTCAGCTGCTTCAGCTTCATCATCGTCGCCTTTCGAATAACTTCTGCTGAAGCTATCCGAGCAAAACTATTGACGAGGTGAGTTTTGTGGGTTCCTGGTGAGTGTGTGGGTCCGTGTTGTGGGTTCGTGGTAAGTGTGTGGGTCCTTGTTGTGGGATTGTGGAGAGTGTGTGGGTCCGTGGTGAGGATGTGGGTGCGTGGTGAGTGTGTGAGTCCGTGTTGTGGGTTCGTGGTGAGTGTGTGGGTCCGTGGTGAGGATGTGGGTGCGTAGTGAGTGTGTGGATCCGTGTTGTGAGTTCGTGGTGCGGATGGTGGGTTCCTGGTGGGGGGATGTGGGAGACACACAGAGAACCACAAAGATGCAGAGACCCATATAAATACACAGAGAAACGTAAAGACAAAGACCCATAGAAATACATAGAGACCCATAGAGACACACAGATCCATAGATATGCATAGAGACCCATAGAGACCCACAGAGACCCACAGACACCCAGAGAGACACACAGAGACCCACAAAGATACAGAGACCCAAATACTAAACTGAACAATATACATTTTACCAGGTAAGGAGCTACGGAGCGCTGGCTATTACAAACGAAAGAAGCTCAACCAAGTGGCTGATAACATCATCATCATCGTGTGGACACCCACAGAGACTCAGACTCACCATACAGAGACCCACACACTCACCACACAGAGACCCACAGATTCAACACACAGACCCACACACTCACCACAGAGACCCACAGACTCATCACACACAGACACACACAGACACCCACAGACTCACCTCACACAAAGCCACGTGTCGGCATCTTCAGGCTGAGTCGACCTCGAGGAGGCCCAGACAGGGTTCAGATTTTTCCCGCCATCGCCGTCATTTGCCCCGACCGGAAGTGGAAGTAGAAGCTGGGGGTGGAGGTGGGGTTCGCCCAAAGAGGAGGGGTGGGAGGCAGCTTCCGGGGGAGTGGCCTCGCACTGCACGTCACTAGGAGGGGCGTTGCTGAAGGGTGTTGTATATGTCCCCCTTTCCATATTAATATTAACAAGTATTTTTTCAATACATATAGATACATATTTCTATTGTTTATTTTAATTTAATAATGAATAAAAACACCAAACCAGGCCTCAGCATGGCATGTGGAGGTCATATTTACCTTGACCCACTAACACGATTTTTACGTTCAGAGCCCTCCCAGGGTCAGAGGGAGCAGATAGAGAGCAGAGCGCAGCGGATTGCAAGGGGCTGACGTAAACACAAAGCCAGGGCCACTGGGAGGTTGCGTTAGCCTAGATCTAGTTAAGTCAAAAAAGCTAATTGGTTCTGCATTACTATTAAAGTAACTTAAAGTCGGAATTTAACGACAGGGTAGGCTAAAGTTATTGTTCTTCAAACCCACTTCAATTTAACCCTGCCACAAGCTACGTCAATGTAACCATCACCCGTCTGTTAATATGAAATGTATTTACATATTTTAATCATTTCTATACGACTTGACCCGAAGCCTAACAATCAGGTTTTCCTAAGTCAACATGAATGCTCTAATCCACCCATACACAAATAATAAGCCGGGTTAAAGTAAGAGTAGAGAGGAAAAGAAATGCAAGCGCACAGCAAAACTGCAACGTAAGCAAAGGGCGATGTTAAACCCAGGGTCGGAGAGAAAGGAAGATCCCGGTCGTCTTTGTATCCCCGCAGCGCGGGGTAGGAGTGTGTATACGCTCGGGGAAACACGAGTCAAACACCACAACGGGAAGCTGACCCAGACCTTGGATTAATACAGAATCATAACTGTGGAACTCTGATGAAATGAAATGTTAACTTAAAACTTTTTAACCATTTCTTTGTGCGTCGGTGAAAATCGGAGGGAATATCGCCCCTCCCTCCAGGTTGTGCACTCAGACAGAGAGGCGCCTTCGAGACAATTTATAACATTTGATTGTTTTACTTGTGGGTTTTATGATAGGAGTATGACAACGGAATATACCGTGGGTGATCCACACAAGGACACACACTGACATACGTACGGACACACACACGGACGCAGATACATACGGACAAATCCTGACACAGCAAAAATCGAAAGAAACCCCGCCTTGTGGGCAGAATCCGAGTGAAGGGATTTTTGGGCATAAAAAGAGGATCCTGAGCATTGAAACCTCAGTTCGACCGGGGGGGGGGAGGGTCGGCTCACCAGAGTTCGACTTGGGAGACAGTTCGACTCGGAGGAGGTCGGAACTCGGGGAGTTCGACTCGGAGGAGTTCAACTCGGGGAGTTCGACCAGGGGGGTCGGAACTCGGGGCAGTTCGACACGCGAGAGAGTTCGACCAGTGGGTCGGCTCAGGAGCAGTTCAAATCGGGAACCAGAGCAACAGGTCGCCAGCCGGCGAGCTGCAGAGCAAGGGGCGGCGAGCAGAGGCCAAAGTGGCCCCGTCGCTACCCACTGACGTTGGCAAGACTCGCAAGGTCGTGAGGCGCCACCGAGTGTGATTTTAAAAGAGCTGAAAGAAAGAGTATTGCTGAAAGTTTATTCTACATTGAGTCCAGCTGCACAGCGACCAATGCACCAAGCAAGAGCTTCTGCAAACCAGAGCAAGAGCACGTGCGACTTGAGTCATCCAGCAGTGGAGAAAAACCTGCTTTCAGCAAACCAGCAACGAGCACGTTCGAGTTCTCCACCCAGAGAGAGGGAGCGTGCCGATGCAGCTCATCCAGCAGCGGAGAGAAACTGCTGTCAGCGAACCAGCACGAGCGTGATCGCGCAGCTCATCCAGCAGTGGAGAGAGGTGGCCACTGAGCAGCCCTGAGAGCGATCAAGCAACTCTCCCCCGTGGACAGAGGCTGGCTGCTGTGTGGAGGAGGGAACGCCGATACGTATGATGCACAACCCCCACTCACCCTGACCGCTCTAAAGGGAGCGAGTATCCCTTTCATACAAGGGACACGTTGACGTATGTTAACGCAAGAAGACCAACCACACTCACATTACCCTAAAAAGAGAACTCAACGATACGATGATGTGCTATGCCCCACTACACGACCAATCTGACGTTCGCTGGACCTAAAGACTCAACTCCAAACAATGACTACTCCACACAATTCATGACACACAAAAACACACTCAAGTCCGTGAACCATCTGGCCGTGTGATAACAGTCCGTCGTTTATAAGTATATTCGTAATTTTCCTCTTTAATATTTTGTTTTGGACTGTACTTCTAATCGCATAAGTTACCAACCGATCCATCAATACAAATAACCCTTGGCACCTTCGCCACGGAGCTACGCTCCCGGGGAGGAATCGTGCTAAACCGATTTTCTGATCATACAATCTTATTCACGGATTAATTAATCTCCCGTGAGATAACACGTTCCGCCGCATACCCTCACACTAAGCCATTTCGGTAATCTTATAGTCTGTCCGGTGGATCTGTTGTTACATTTATGCCTTTGGAAATAATAACTGTTTGATTGTCTTTTTATATGAATACCGTTGCATGTTAATCAATCGCCTGTGATAATGTGCTGACCATTTCAAGTATAATGATCGTTCATATTATAATGTATAAGCTTTTGTGTAGCATAGCATTGGCATGTTCTGACTCTCTCTCTCACTAACAGCAATCGCTTTATGCGGGGTCCATGTGTTATCAAAGTGAAATCGTACAGTCGTGGATGATACTGTCTTGATACCGTGTGGATACCGTGCTGAAGTTCCGAGATTGAGAGTTCACATACATATTATAGTTAAGGTTTAATTAGAAATAAATTGATTAATACAGTTGTGGTCGTGTGATTCTTTCCTGAAATTTTTGCATAAGACCTGTATCCTGCGATGAGATATGAACTCGGGAACCTAAAGTATAAACACACCAATCCACACTCATTAAACTTTAAAGCAAATGATATGAACTTGGGACCTAAAATATGAACACTCGGGGAGTGTTAAAGCGAGAATCATTGTATTATGCTGATCAATAATACGAAGTTAGACAACGAGGCCGAATTGACACTAGCGTAACTAAAAACGATTGATTGCGTTATCCTGATTGATAACCCCACCTCGTCAACGAGGCGGGGCCTGATTATCATAAAAGCTATCATTAACACAACCACACCCAGTCGTATAAATTAATACGATTACCTCGCTAATTAGCATAGTTATACGCATAATTACACGAATTAACATAATTTTGGATTAAGAAAATTTCAAATTTCATTTAATTTTCATTACTTTTCATCAATTTTCACACACCCACATATACAGCAAGGGGGCGTGGTCACGTCCCTCGGACTGTGACAGCACCGGTGACGTCGCAATCACCACGTGCTTACTCAGAGTACAAGACGGGCATGAAGGAGACGGCAGCTTCTGAAACTTCGGCTGCTTCAGCTTCATCATCGTCGCCTTTCGAACAACTTCTGCTGAAGCCATCCGAGCGAAACTATTGACGAGGTGAGTTGTGTAGGTTCCTGGTGAGTGTGTGGGTCCGTGTTGTGGACTCGTGGTGAGTGTGTGGGTCCGTGTCGTGTGGGTTCGTGGTGAGTGTGTGGGTCCGTGTTGTGTTATGGGTTCGTGGTGAGTGTATGAGTCCGTGTTGTGGGTTCGTGGTGAGTGTGTGGGTCCGTGTTGTGAATTCTAGATTTGAAGCTTTCGTGACTGCAAGGATTGAATTTGTTGTTGTTTATACTTTTACGTGACTTTACCGAATAGAACCAAAGAGTATGGATCCGTGTTGTGAGTTGGTGTTGAGCGTGTGGGTCCGTGTTGTGGGTTTGTGGTGAGTGTGTGGGTCCATGTTGTGGGTTCGTGGTGAGTGTGTGGGTCCGTGACCCATAGAGATACATAGAGATAAATAGAGACCCATAGAGACACATAGAGAAGCACAGAGATACATAGTGACCCATAAAGATACATAGTGATACATAGAGACCCACAGAGATACATAGAGACCCATCGCAATACACAGAGAACAATAGAGATACATAGTGACCCATAGAGACACACAGTGACCCATAGTAATACAAGAGACCGACAGAGATATGTAGAGAACGATAGAGATACATAGAGACCCATAGAGATACAAAGAGACCCATAGAGATACATAGAGACCCATAGAGATAGACAGAGAACGATAGAGATACGTAGAGACCAATAGTGATACATAGAGACCCATAGAGATACATAGAGACCCATTGAGACACATAGAGACCCATAGCAATACACAGAGAAGCAAAGAGATACATAGGGACCCATAGAGCCACACACCGACCCATAGTAATACAAAGAGACCGATAGAGATATGTAGAGATGGACAGAGATACATAGAGACACACAGAGACCCAGAGTGATACACAGAAAACCATAGAGAAACATAGAGACCCATAGAGACACATAGAGACCCATAGAGATACATAGTGACCCATAGAGACACACAGAGACCCAGAGTGATATACAGAGAACCAGAGAAACATAGAGACCGACAGGGACACATAGAGGCCCATAGAGATACATAGTGACTCATAGAGACACACAGAGACCCATAGAGATATGTAGAGATCGATAGATATACATAGAGACACATAGAGATACACAGAGACCCATAGCAATACACAGAGAACCATAGTGATACATAGAGACCCATAGAGATACACAGAGACCCATATAAAACACACAGACACCTAGAGTGATACATAGAGAACCATTGTGATACATAGTGGCCCATAGAGACACACAGAGACCCATAGTGATACATAGAGACCCATAGAGATACACAGAGACCCATAGAGAGACATAGAGACCTAGAGTGATACATAGAGAACCATAGTGATACATAGTGACCCATAGAGACACACAGAGACCCATAGTGATACATAGAAACCCATAGAGATACACAGAGACCCATAGAGACACACAGAGACCTAGAGTGATACACAGAGAACCATAGAGCAACATAGAGACCGACAAGCACACATAGAGACCCATAGATATACAGAGACCGATAGAAACACACAGAGATCCAGAGATACACAGAGAACAATAGAGATATATAGAAACCCATAGAGATACAAAGTGACCCATTGAGACACACAGAGACCCATAGTGATACATAGAGACCCATAGAGATATGTAGAGACCCACAGAGATAGAGAGACCCATAGAGATACACAGAGACCCATTAATACCCAAAGAGATCCAAAGATAACCAAAGTGATACAGAGACCGAATGAGACACAGAGAGATCCAGAGATACACAGAGACCCAGAGTGATACATAGAAACCTATAGGGACACACAGAGACCCATAGTGATACATAAAGACCCGTAGAGAAATACAGAGGCCCATAGAGATAGAGACCGATAGAGACACACAAAGATCCATCGATACAAAGAGACACATACAGACACAAAGAGACGCATAGAGATACAAAGAGAATCATGGACTCCAAAAGGGATACATAGAGTCCGACAGGGACACATTGAGTCTGACAGGGACCTATAGATATATATGGTGACCCATACAGACACATAGAGACCAATAGTAAACATAGTGACCCATAGAGACCCATACAAATACATACAGACCGATAGAGACACACAGAAATCCATAGACACACTGAGACACATAAAGACACATAGAGACCCATACAGATACAAAGAGACACATAGAGACACACAGAGACCCATAGTGATACATAGAGACCCATAGAGATACGTAGAGACCTACAGGGATACATAGAGACCCATAGAGATACACAGAGATCCATAGAGATCCATAGAGACCCATAAAGACACAAAAAAATCCAGAGATACACAGAGACCAATAGAGCTATATAGAAACCCATAGAGATACAAAGTGACCCATAGAGACACACAGAGACCCATAGTGATACATAGAGACCCATAGTGATACATAGAGACCCATAGAGATACACAGGAACCCATAAATACCCATAGAGACCCAAAGAGAACCATAGTGATACAGAGACCGAATGAGACACAGAGAGATACACAGAGACACATAGAGATACATAGAAACCCATAGGGACACACAGAGACCCAGAGTGATACATAGAGACCCATACAGATACATAGAGATCGATAGAGACACAGAGATCTAGAGATAGACCCATAGACATACACATAGACCGATAGAGAAACACAGAGGCCCCATAGTGATACATAAAGACCCATAGAGATACATAAAAACCTAAAGTGAGACATAGAGACCCATAGAGATACATATAGATCGATAGAGAGACACAAAGATCCATAGATACACAGAGACACACAGAGACCCATAGGGATACAAAGAGATTCATGGAGTCCGACAGGGACACATAGAGTCCGACAGGGACCTATATAGACGCATAGTGACCCATAGAGACACACAAAGACCCATATAGATACACTGAGACCGATAGAGACAAACAGAGATCCAGGGATACACAGAGACCCATAGATACACACAAATCCAGAGACACAAAGAGACCCGTAATGATACATAGAGACCCATATAGATACATAGAGACTGACAGGGACACAAAGAGATCCATGGATACACAGAGACCCATAAAGACCCAGAAGGTTACATAGAGACATATGGAAATACATAGAGACCAATAGAGACACACAGAGACCCATAGAAACACAGAAACCCATAGAGACACAGAGACCCTTAGAGACAAAGAGACCCATAGTCATACATAGAGACCCACAGAGACCCACAGACACCCAGAGAGACACACACAGAGAACCATAAAGATGCATAGAGACCCAAATACTAAACTAAACGATATAGATTTTCCAGGTAACGAGCTATGTAGCGCTGGCTATTACAAATGACAGAAGCTCAACCAAGTGGCTGATAACATCATCATCATCATGTGGAAATGTACACACACCCACAGAGACTCAGACTCACCACACTGAAACCCACACACTCACCACAGAGACCCACAAACTCACCATACTAAGACCCACACACTCACCACACGGAGACCCACAGACTCACAACACAGACACAGAGAGACCCACACTCACCACACCAAGACCTGCAGATTCACAACACAGAGACCCACAAACTAACCTCACACAGAGACCCACATTCACCTCACACAGACACCCACAGACTCACGACACCGAGAACCACAGATTCACCTCACACAGACACCCACAGAATCACCACACACAGAGACCCACACACTCACCTCACACAGAGACCCACACACTCATCTCACACAGAGACCCACAGACTTCAACACACAGAGACCCACAGACTCACCACACACAGACACACACACAGACCCACAAACTCACCACACACAGACACACACAGACTCACCTCACACAGACACACACACAGACTCACCACACTCACCTCACACAGACACACACAGACACACACATATACACACAGACACACAGACTCACCTCACACAGACACACAGAGACTCACCTCACACAGACACACACAGACTCACCACACACAGAGACCCACAAACTCACCACACACAGACCCACAGACTCACCTCACACAGACACACCACACACAGACACACACAGACTCACCTCACACAGACACACACAGAGACCTACAAACTCACCACACACAGACACACACACAGACTCACCTCACACAGAGACACACAGAGACTCACCTCACACAGACACACACAGACTCACCACACACAGACACACACAGACTCACCTCACACAGAGCCCCGTGTCGGCATCTTCAGGCTGAGTCGACCTCGAGGAGGCCCAGACAGAGTTCAGATTTTTCCCGCCATCGCCGCCATTCGCCCCGACCGGAAGCGGAAGTAGAAGGTGGGGGTGGAGGTGGCGGGCGCCCAAAGAGGCGGGGCGGGAGGCGGCTTCCGGGGGCGTGGTCTCGCACCGCACGTCACTCGGAGGGGCGTGGCTGACAGCACCGGTGACGTCGAAACATCACGTGCTTCCTCACAGTTGGAGACGGTTTGTGAAGCAGACGGCTGCTGCTCAAATTTCAGCTGCTTAAGCTTCATCATCTTCGTCCAACTTCTGCTGAAGCCATCCGTGCCAAACCTTTGACGAGGTGAGTGTGTGGGCTCGTGGTGAGTGTGTGGGTCCGTGTTGTGTGCTCGTGGTGAGTGTGTGGGTCCGTGGTGAGTGTGTAGATCCATGTTGTGGGTTCGTGGTGAGTGTGTCGGTCCGTCTTGTGGGTTTGTGTTAAGTTTGTAGGTCCGTGTTGTGGGTTATTTGTGAGGCTGGGTCCGCGGTGAGGATGTGAGTCCATGTGAGTTTGTGGTGATAATGTTAGTCCGTGTTGTGAGTTCGTGGTGAGGATGGGGGTTCGTGGTGAGGATGGTGGGTACCTGTTGGGGGGATGTGGGACAGTGGTGAGGATGTGAGTTCGTGTTGTGACTCTCTACACCATCTCCACCCCCCTTCCACCCCCCCACTCACAGCTTTCCACACAGAGACCTTGGGGACTGCTGCGTGAACAAAGCCACTCTGAGCATCAGCACCATGGAGGTACGCATGGGCCCCTACACTCGACTTACTAACACCACTAGCACTTACGAACACCACCCACACTTATGAACACCACCCGCACTTATAAACACCACCCACACTTACGAACGAGCTTCCATGAAATATATTTGTTTAACATCGACTTACAACTCGCACTTGCGAACCGAACCGTGGAACGATCCTCCGCGAGATGTAGTGAGTGTTTGTGATGCCTGTACACTACTCTGTGGCACCATGGTGGCTATGAGATGTTAACAACCTCACTTGGTATACAGGAGGTCGTGGGTTCGACCCCGACCCTGAGACCTACTGTTTATTTGAAGTCTGTGTGTGTAGAGGAGCCTACTCCCAATATTGTTTTTGTGTGTGTATGTGCATGTAGACGAGCCAAGCTGGAGCGAGAAGGAGGGAGCGAGTCTCTGACAACACGTGGAGCGCGCTGTCAGCAGCCGGCACCGGCCCTATCCTCAGTAAATCGCCTCGAGGTGAGAACAGCAGTGAGCAAACATGTCCATCGGTGAATGGGGGGAAGTCACTACCGCCATTTTGCATGGTTGACTTCACGGTGGCCATGTTGCTTAGGGGACTTTATGGCAGCCATGTTGCACGGGTGACTTCATTGTGGCAATTTTGCATGGGGGATGTCACGGCAGCCATGTTGCATGGGGTACAGTACTATGGCCATGTTGCATGGGGGACGTCACTCTGGACATGTTACGTGGGGGATTTCACGGTGGCCATGATGCATGGCAGTCTATAGGATGGCCACGTTGCATGAGGGATATCACAGTGGCCATGTTGCACGGGGGTTGTCATGGTGGCCATGTGACATGGGGGTTGTAACGGCAGCAATGGTACGTGAGGGATGTAACTTCGGCTATGTTGCAAGGGGGACTTTATTGCGGCCATGTTGCATGAGGGCTGTCCTGATGGCCATGTTGCATGGGGGATGTCACGTCAGCCATATTGGATGGGGGTTGTCATGGTGGGCATGTTACATGGGTATATAGTATTTGGCTGCCGCGATATATTTCCACGTGATGAAGATGATGATGATGATGATATCAGCCACTTCGGTGGGGCCTTACCAGCCAGACAGTCTCGCCCCCTTCACCTGATGAAGGCCGCTTGTGTTGTGGCCGAAACGTCGTGAGAATATTATTGTGTTATTTTATTTTATCAATTTATTATTTTATTCTCATTCTACGTGACTTTACCGAAAGAACCAAAGAAGATGAATCATTGCAGTCACGAAAGCTTTAAATCGAAATATATACATATAGTTTAGTTTTACAATGGGTCCCTGTGGGTGTCTATTGTTCGATATGAGCATGGATCTCTGTGGGTCTCTATGGATCTATATAAGTATGGGTCTCTATGGGTCTCTGTGGGTCTCTATGGTTCGATACGAGTATGGGTTTCTGTGGGTCTCTGTGGGTCTGAGTTGAGTGATGAGTCTCCACGTGAATATGTTGATGAGGATGACGATGTAGCTCTTACCTGGCATGTAAAAAAACAGAATAGTTCAAAGTTTAGTTGTTGTCACGTGTGCAGAGATCCTGGATCTCTTTGGGCCCCTGCTGAGTCATCGCCAGAAGCTGGAGCTGGCGGCCATGAAACAAGTATGGTTCTTCACTGTGGACAAGGTCGGCAAACCCCGGGGCGGCAACAACAACGACAGCTACGACGACGAAAACAACAACTACATCCCTGTGAGGCTCACAGAGATACAGAGATACCCACAGAGACCCAAAGAGACACCCATAGATACCCACAGAGACCCAAAGAGACACCCACAGAGACACCCACAGAGACACCCACAGAGACACCCATAGAGACCCACAGAGACCCAAAGAGACACCCACAGAGACCCACAGAGACCCACTCCTATTGAGACCCACAGAGGCACCCAAAGAGACACCATTAGACACCCACAGAGGTTTTTGTTGGGTTAGAAGGCATGAGTATAAATTTCTAATCTGCCACCACCACAAGACACAGACAGTCAGTTAAGGTTTTGTGTTACGGGTTTCTGGGGGTCTCTGTGGGTGTCTAAGGATCTGTGTGGGTCTTTATTGGTCTGGGTGTCTGTGGGTCTCTCTGGGTCTCTCAGGATCTGGGTCTCTGTGTATGTGTTAAAGTTATTTCACGCCGTATGTAGCAAACTTTGGCTAATCCACTCACAATAACGTCGGCCGCAGTGGCCAGGAGATGTTAACTCCCTCGCCTGGTATACAGAAGGTCGTGTGTTGGATACCGACCCTGATGCCTGCTGTATATTTGGAGTTTGCGTCTCTATCTCTCTCTCCGTGGTTGCGTGGATTTCTCTCCGGGTCCTCCATTTTCTTTCCTTCCACATTTATAATCAACGTCACCACACGTTGAGAGCAATTGGCTTCCGCTAT
The DNA here is from genome assembly GCF_048934315.1 of Petromyzon marinus. Taxonomy (NCBI): domain Eukaryota; kingdom Metazoa; phylum Chordata; class Hyperoartia; order Petromyzontiformes; family Petromyzontidae; genus Petromyzon; species Petromyzon marinus. The sequence goes on along the minus strand of NC_133746.1, from coordinate 994,621 downwards.
ACATTTCCACACGGTGGTAATGATAAGGCCACTTCGTTGAGCAATGATTTGAGATGGCCAGGTCGCTTTTGAACAAGAAGAGTTACATAGCAGCTCAGTGGTGGAGCCTTTAACAGCATAACAATAGGCTGCAGCCTTTCTGGAAATAAAACACATACTGGTGGTGAACATGCAAACAACAACATGCTCTGATAATATGTGGCATTGCCTTTGAAACTGATTAGTCTACACCAGAGAGAACAGCCTTCTTTCGGGCCTAGTCTCAATACCTTGGTCTCACCACCAGTTGTTCGCCACCAGTGTCTCACTACCAGTGTCTCATTACCTGTATCTCACTACCTGTCTCACCACCAGTGTCTCGCCACCAGTGTCTCGCCACCAGTTTCTCGCCACCAGCGTCTCGCCACCAGCGTCTCACAACCAGCGTCTCACAACCTGCGTCTCACCACCAGTGTCTCACCACCAGTGTCTCACCACCAGTGTCTCACCACCAGTGTCTCACCACCAGTGTCTCATTACCTGTATCTCACTACCTGTCTCACCACCAGTGTCTCACCACCAGTGTCTCATCACCAGTGTCTCACCACCAGTGTCTCACTCCCCGTGTCTCACTACCCAGTGTTAGATGGATAAACGCAAAAAGGCGAACAACTCCCCCAAGTTTTAACGCAATTTGGTATTCTTGGGTCTTTCGGTAAATTAACGTACTGTAGATAGGTTCAAAGAAAATAAAAAAAATAACGGGAAGACGACCGCTTGCATTGCGATCGAAATGTCGTAGTTTTCTGTTATTTTTTATTCATTTCTTTGAACCTATCTACGTGACTTTACCAAAAGACCCAAGAATATTAATTCCTGCAGTCACGAAAGCGTTAAGTCAAGCATTCGGCAGTTTAACGAAACATTTATACATTTCCGCGATCTAACACCCAAGCAAAATGAAACCTCCGTGGTAGATAATGGCGGTCCTGGAAGCCCCGACTGCTGCTGCCACCACCGAGCGTTAGGCTCGGTGGTGGCAGCTCCGATTGCGATGACTGACTACAGGCCTCCGCCTCCTCCTTCGCCTCCTAGGTCTGCAAGGAACAGCTCCACTACCGTTATGAGGTGCAGAAGATGATCGGCGAGGGAGGCCAGGGCCTGGTGCTGCAGTGCCTCGACCACAAAACCAAAACGCTCGTGGCCGTCAAGATGCTGTCGCTGCCCTTGTGGTGAGTCAGAGGGCCTTTCGCGGTGGCCCGCACTCTCGGAAAATGATCATCAATGATTGGAGGCAAAGCCGTGAAACTGCCACTAACTATGGACTCGCTGACAAAATACTAACTGCCGTAAAACTTCTGCTAGCTATAAACTAACAAAATACTAACTGACATAAACCTGCTGCTAATTATGAACTAACAAAATACTGACTGCCATAAAACTGCTGCTAACTTTAAACTAACAACATTTTACTGCCATAAAACTGCTGCTAACTATAAACTAACGGAATACTAACTGATATAAACCTGCTGCTAAATATGAACTAACAAAATAATAACTGCCGCATAACTATTGCTAACTATAAACTAAAAACTAACAGACCCATAGAGACCCACAGAGACCCACAGAAACGCCCAGACCCAGAGACCCACAGAGACCCCCACAGAGACACCCATAGAGACCTCCACAGAGACCCCCACAGAGACACCCACAGAGACCCACACAGTCACCCACAGAGACCCCCACAGAGTCACCCACAGAGACCACCACAGACACCCCCACAGAGTCACCCACAGAGACCACCACAGTGACCCCCACAGAGTCACCCACAGAGACCCCCACACAGTCACCCACAGAGACCCCCACAGAGACACCCACAGAGACCCCCACAGTCACCCACAGAGTCACCCACAGAGTCAACCACAGAGACACCCACAGAGACCCACAGGGTCACCCACAGAGTCACGCACAGAGACCCTCACAGAGTCACCCAGAGAGACACCCACACAGAGTCACCTACACAGAGACACCCACACAGAGTCACCCACACAGAGTCACCCAGACAAAGTCACACACACAGTCACACACACAGAGTCACCCACACAGAGACACCCACAGAGTCACCCACACAGAGTCACCCACAGAGACACCCACACAGAGTCACCCACACAGAGTCACCCACACAGAGTCACCCACACAGAGTCACCCACACAGAGTCACCCACACAGAGTCACCGTTGATTTCGTGGCCTTCCCCCTCCCGCTGCGCAGCTCCTCGACAGCGGCCCGCCAGAGGACGGAGCTGGAGGTGGCCAAGAAGCTGCAGGGCAGGGCCAGCGATGAGCGCTACGGAGTCATCCGGGTCCTGGACACGTTCGAATTCCGCGGACACAATTGCCTCGTCGTCGAGCTCTTGAAGTACGTGAACCTTCCCAACCCCCCACCACCCACCCACGTGCGTGTCCATTGCTCCGTTCGATAGTTGATTTATTTCGGAATTAATATTTATTTATATTTGATCAAGCAACTAGATTTATCGATTTATCACATTTATTAATTGAGTTTTACACGGAGGGCTTTTGCGACCAATATCATCCAATATAGAGGTATGTTTGGGTTAGATCACGTAAATATATAAATGTTGTGTCGTTAAACCTGCCATCACTCGACACAGCCAACTAGTAAGGGTGGTCACGCAAACAGAACGTGCCAATTCGTTACTAGTACAGCACTATTGTGTAGTGTATAGTAGTGTAGTGTATAGTGTAGTATATAGTGTAGTATAATGGTACAGCACAACGGTGTGTTGGACAGCCAAGCCACAACATTTACAATCTCTGAGTACGACATTTCGCCAGTAATTACAACCAGCTTCATCAGGCGACAGCCAGATTTTGTGGAGAATTCCACCTGTTCCGTTCCTTATAAAGAGGCACAGATGTGGTGACCACACTTTTGTGCTCTTGCGCAAAGTAGGGGGGTGATTAATTTTCTAATTTGTTCCCCAATATCTTTATTTAATAACTTTCATAATTAACTTATTTTGCAGTTTGTTTAATGAGTTTAAAGATAGTTAACAATTCATCAAAAGATGTCTCGCCTCGTTAAATCAATTAATTTCATCGAAAACGTAACTTATTTAATTGCTATTTTGATAATTAATTTATGCAACAATTAATATGACAATTTTACAATCACAATTTGTTTGGCAACTGAGTCTCCAAAGCTCTGGGAAGTCGAGCAGCACGCGTCCACGTGGCCCCCGTGGGTCAAGCAGCTCAGCATGGCGAACCGCTGCATTATCGACAATTGCAGAACACCGTGGGGACAAAGCAGACGCAGGAAGTCCCCCTGGTTGTGGAAGACGCGACTCACGGAAACGCTCCCCATGAATCACACATTAAACTTTTTTCATGAGAATCTATATATATAAAAGGGAAATTTGTGAATATGTGTTTCTGTTCGAAATGTTTAGCATACTTCCCAACATGAAACAAACTTTAAAATTAAGAAAGGTCGACAATAAAGTAATAATAATACATTTATTATTAAATTGTGATATGATAGTAATAAAATGCTAGTAATGAAATAATAAAATATAAATTGTAATAACATAATCACGGTGAAATTATAATAAAATCATAATGAAATTATTATCATTAAATATTTCACGCGCCGCAATGTTTTGTGCGCGTTAGTTCTCTCGGCGCTAGTGCAGTGCGGCGACGACGCGGATGAATACCGCGGAGCGACGAGGAGTTTCCTGACCCCCTCCCCCCCCCCCCCAAAACTAACCGAGTGGCACAGTCGATTTGGGGTCCGGGTTGGGGGTCGCCCTGCGCACGTCATCGGAACGGGAAAGGGGTTTTAACGTCGTCGTTGTCGTTGTCGTGCCAGGAAGAGCCTCTACGATGTCATGAGCAAAGGGAGCATCGGGCGAATCTACGTGAGGCGGTTGAGGGAGTACACCAGGGCCATCCTCGACTTCCTGTTGTACGCCAAGGGGTGGGGCATCATCCACGCGGACATCAAGCCGGTGAGCGGAGCGGGCGCGGTGGTCGCGCCCTCTCATCGGGGCGCTCGGTTAGCTGGCGCGGAAGCAGCCCGGCCACTGTTGATCGCGGGGTCGATGCGGTGGCTCCGTCCATCTGGAGGGAGTTGGTGGTAGTGGTGGTGGTGGTGGGGTCACTTTACCTCCGGTGAAGACGATCCGGGACGAGGTGGACACTCGTACCGTAGAGGCAGGCCAGCCATGGTTGATCGCAGGGTCAATGCACTGGCCCCGTCCATCTACTGTGACTCTGCCACCTCCTCCTTCCAGATGGAGGAGGTAGCAGGAGATGTTTACTACCTCGCCTGGTATACAGGGGTTCGTGGGTTTTATCCCGACCCTGACGCCTACTGTATATTTGGAGTTTGCGTCTTTTCCTCTCTCATCACCACAGTGGCTGGATGTTAACTACCTCGCCTGGTATACAGGGTCATGGGTTCGATCCCGACCCTGACTCCTGCTGTACAGTGAGGGAAAAAAAGTATTTGATCCACTGCTGATTTTGTACGTTTGCCCAATGACAAAGAAATGATCAGTCTATAATTTAATGGTAGGTTTATTTGATCAGTGAGAGACAGAATAACAACAACAAAATCCAGAAAAACGCATGTCAAAAATGCTATGCATTGATATGCATTTAAATGAGGGAAATAAGTATTTGACCCCCTCTCAATCAGAAAGATATCTGGTTCCCAGATGTCTTTTATGCAGGTAACGAGCTGAGATTAGGAGCACACTCTTAAAGGGAGTGCTCCTAATCTCAGCTTGTTACCTGTATAAAAGACACCTGTCCACAAAAGCAATCAATCAATCAGATTCCAAACTCTCCACCATGGCCAAGACCAAAGAGCTCTCCAAGGATGTCAGGGACAAGATTGCAGACCTACACAAGGCTGGAATGGGCTACAAGACCATTGCCAAGCAGCTTGGTGAGAAGGTGACAACAGTTGGTGCGATTATTCGCAAATGGAAGAAACACAAAAGAACTGTCAATCTCCCTTGGCCTGGGGCTCCATGTAAGATCTCACCTCGTGGAGTTGCAATGATCATGAGAACAGTGAGGAATCAGCCCAGAACTACACGGGAGGATCTTGTCAATGATCTCATGGCAGCTGGGACCATAGTCACCAAGAAAATGATTGGTAACACACTATGCCGTGAAGAACTGAAATCCTGCAGCGCCAGCAATGTCCCCCTGCTCAAGAAAGCACATATACATGCCCGTCTGAAGTTGGCCAATGAACATCTGAATGATTCAGAGGACAACTGGGTGAAAGTGTTGTGGTCAGATGAGACCAAAATGGAGCTCTATGGCATCAACACAACTCGCCGTGTTTGGAGGAGGAGGAATGCTGCCTATGACCCCAAGAACACCATCCCCACCGTCAAACATGGAGGTGGAAACCTTATGCTTTGGGGGTGTTTTTCTGCTAAGGGGACAGGACTTCACCGCATCAAAGGGACGATGGACGGGGCCATGTACCGTCAAATCTTGGGTGAGAACCTCCTTCCCTCAGCCAGGGCATTGAAAATGGGTCGTGGATGGGTATTCCAGCATGACAATGACCCAAAACACACGGCCAAGACAACAAAGGAGTTGCTCAAGAAGAAGCACATAAAGGTCCTGGAGTGGCCTAGCCAGTCTCCAGACCTTAATCCCATAGAAAATCTGTGGAGGGAGCTGAAGGTTCGAGTTGGCAAACGTCAGCCTTGAAACCTTAACGACTTGGAGAAGATCTGAAAAAGAAGAGTGGGACAAAATCCCTCCTGAGATATATGCAAACCTGGTGGCCAACTACAAAAAAACGTCTGACCTCTGTGATTGCCAACAATGGTTTTGCCACCAAGTACTAAGTCATGTTTTGCAGAGGGGTCAAATACTTATTTCCCTCATTAACATGCAAATCAATTTCTAACATTTTTGACATGCGTTTTTCTGGATTTTGTTGTTGTTTCTCACTGTTAAAATAAACCTACCATTAAAATTATAGACTGATCATTTCTTTGTCAGTTGTCAAACATACAAAATCAGCAGGGGATCAAATACTTTTTTTCCCTTAATGTATGTTTAGAGTCTGCGTCTCGCTCTCCCCGTGGTGGTCACGTGGATTTTACTCCAGGTCCTCCTGCTTTTTATCTCCACGTTCAGAATCAACATCACCAAGCGTTTAGAGTATTTTATCACTGCTGCAACATTTCCGCGTAATGATGATGATGAGCTATCGTTTGTGATGGCCAGGTCGCTTCTGACAAAAAAGCTGCACAGCAGCACAGAGTGGGGCCTGACACCTAGTAAAGTAAAACATAGCTTCGTTTTAGTTTGGGTCTCTCTATGTCTGTGTGGGTCTCTATGAGATTGGGTCTCTGTTGGTGTGTATGGGTCTCTATGAGTATGGGTCTCTGTGGGTGTGTATGGGTCTCTATGGGTATGGGTCTCTATGAGTATGGGTCTCTGTGGGTGAGTGTGGGTCTCTTTGGGCCTGTTGAAACACGTCTCTAGAGTGTTTAGCTGCTGCTATAAATGTCCACGCAATGCTGATGATGCTGATGATGATGATGTTGATGATGTTGATGATGATGATGAAATCAGCTACTTGGTTGAGATGATGTTATTACGTGATGGCCAGGTCGTTTCCGATAAAATAGCTAGACAGCAGCTCAGCGGGGCCTTACACCCTGGTAGTAAAATAAAACAAATAGGTTGAGTAATTTATTAAAACGACTTTAAACGGGTCTCAGGCACGTAGACCGTGTCGCAAGTCAGCGGGGAAGGGGGGGCCTGCCCGTGTGGATGTAAATGCGTCACTTTGCATGATCGACCCACTGCTGGCTAGACACTCTTGCCGTAACCTCAGAGCGTGGAATTCCTTCTCTGTCTCTCCCCTTTGTCCAGGATAACATTCTGCTCACCGCGGCCGGCAAAGTCAGGGTCACCGACTTCGGTTGCAGCTCCTACCTGAAGCATAAAAGTGAGTGGCTTTGTGTGCGTGGAGTTTCTTTTTTCAGGGTTAGCTCGCGTCAACGTAAACGTTGCGTCGTCAAACCCGCCGCCATCCGACGCAGCCAGTTAGTGAGGTTCAGCGTCACGTAAACAGGACGCTCCAATTCTCCACTTGCACAGCACTAGCCGGTGTGCTGGAGATGTAAACCCACTACGACGTTTACAATTCGAGCGATTACAGCCGAGCATCATTATCGGGTGGGCAGCCAGAGTACGCGGTCCAACCCAAAACTCATCTCCGCCGTGAAATATCGTTCGCAGAAGCCGACTAGGCGTTTAACCGACCGAAAAAAGAAACCTGTTCAACCCACGTCGCTGTTGACGGAGGGGCTACTTTATATTAATCGTCGTTGTTGTTATTGTTGGTGTTGCTGTACAGCCCAAAACGTGTGCGGGACGTTGAACTACATGGCCCCGGAGCTGCTGCTGGGCTACTATGTCACCTGTGCTGTGGACATGTGGGCCCTGGGCTGCACCGTAGCCGAGATGGCCACCGGCAAGGATCTCTTTGATTCACGGACCTACACAGAACACCTGCCCTACTGCATCGAGGTACGGTCAGTGGGTGGGTACGGTGGGTGGGTATGGTGGGTGGGTACCGGTGGGTATGGTGGGTGGGTGGACGGGCAGCTCTCTATGGATATGGGTCTTTGTGGGTCGGCACAGAGACCCATACTCATAGAGACCCAAACGGATCCACAGAGACCCATACTCATAGAGACTCATGCAGACCCACAGAGATCCATACTCATAGAGACACATACAGACCCACAGAGACCCATACTCATAGAGACTCATGCAGACCCACAGAGACCCAAACTCATAGAGACCCATGCAGACCCACAGATACCAATTTTTATAGAGTTTGATTCGCTCTGGCGGCCACAAACAACCGGCGAGGAAGATCTGAACTGGTCCTGGACCTCTCATAGGTCTACTCAGCCTCAAACGAGTACTTGGTGTAGCGGTGTGTAGTAAACATTTCCACTGGGGGAGACAAAGGTGGCCGGGCGTGGTGCTGGGCACCCACCCGCTCATCTGTCGTTCCGGCCTTCAAAGGTGCTGCTCGCTGATAACAGCACTTGCCCCAGCAATGAGATGAGGCTAAACTGGGAGGAGGAGATTGTTGTCTTTGTACACAGTGCTGGCCTTCGTAGGTGCTGCTCGCTACTAACAGCGCTTGCCCTAGCAATGAGATGAGTCTAATAAGGAGAGGGAGGGATTGTTGTCTTTGTACACAGTGCCGGCCTCGACAGGCGCTGCCTCCGCCACTAATCACCGCTGACAGATGGCACTTGCCCCAATGGGCCCGCTGAGGCTACACCGGCTGTAACCCCCCCCCCTCCTCCTTTTGTCTTCGTCCGAAACGGTACGCAGATCCTGGGCATGCCCCCGAAAAAGATGGTGGACGAAGCCCCTAACAAGACAACTTACTTTGGTGAGTCGAAGGCTCGGGCAGGCTGGCGTCAGCGACGTAACCCATTCCGTTTTGTTAGGTAGGGGGTGGCAGTGAGGCTCTTATAGGGTTCTATTGTGGGGGGGGGGGGGGGGGGGGCTGAGGGGCGTCTCTGAATATCCCGGAGGTGGGGAGTGGGGTGGGGTTTGCGGATCTTTGTAACAGCCGCTAGGAAGCATAGGTGGGTGTGTGAGTGAGCGGGTGGGTGGGTGAGTGAGTGGGTGGGTGAGTATGTGGGTGAGTGAGTGGGTGGGTAGGTGAGCGGGTAGGTTAATGGGTGGTTGAGTAGGTGAGTGGGTGAGTGGGTGAGAGGGTGGGTAGGTGAGTGGGTGGGTGAGTGGGTGGGTGAGTAGGTGGGTAGGTGAGTGGGTGGGTGAGTGAGTGAGTGGGTGGGTGAGTGAGTGGGTGGGTTGGTGACTGGGTATGTAGGTGGGTGAGTGGGTGAGTAGGTGGATAAGTAGGTGCGTAGTTAAGTTGATGAGTGGGTATGTGGGCGACATGGTGGTTGGTGACTCTGCGTGCGTCTCTCTGTCTCTCTGCAGACTCTGAGGGCCTCCCCTACAACCTGTCCAAGCAGCGGCCACCGGGAAGCCTCCCTCTGCACCGCGCGTTGCAGGGCCACCACCCTCAGCTGGTGGACTTCGTCAGCCGCTGCCTGCAGTACGAACCACACTCACCCCTCGCTCACCCCCACTCACCCCCACTCCCCACCCCATACCTGTCAACACCTTATCAGTGCCCTACTTTACTACAGACCCAACCCAGATAGTATTGGTCACTCCGTGACCCTTATAAATATCAACGTTCATCCTGCAAAGTCCAATCACAAGGGACAAATACAAACAAATAGACACGAATTATTGTTGTTACCTAGAATTGAAACGGCTGCACTCCGTACGGACCTGAAAACTCAATTACCCTGCACAAGAATATCTAATAAACCATACGGTTTGACAGCTCTGCAACCAAGTCACTACACACCACCACTCCCTCCCACCCTCTCCATCTCTCCCCCCCCCACGCCGCCATCTCACCACTCTCCCCCACCTCCCACCCTGTCAAATCATCTCACCATGCCCCTCTCACCACGTGTGTGTCTCCCCCCATCCCTCCCCTCCCTCCCCGTGCGTCTCCCAACAGATGGGATCCGAATCTCCGGATGACGCCTGAGCAGGCGCTGGCTCACAGCTGGCTCCACACCACCACCACCACGACCCGGGCCACCACCAGCAGCTGGGCCACCCACACCGCCAGCGAGGCATCCCCCACCACCACCACCATCCGGGCCACCACCAGCAGCTGGGCCACCCCCACCGCCAGCAAGGCCACCCCCACCGCCAGCGAGGCCACCCCCACCGCCAGCAAGGCCACCCCCATCACCAGCGAGGCCACCCCCACCACCACCGCCATCCGGGCCACCACCACCAGCTGGGCCACCCCCACCGCCAGCAAGGCCACCCCCACTGCCAGCGAGGCCACCCCCACCACCAGCAAGGCCACCCCCACCGCCAGCGAGGCCACCCCCACCGCCAGCAAGGCCACCCCCATAACCAGCGAGGCCACCCCCACCACCACCGCCATCCGGGCCACCACCACCAGCTGGGCCACCCCCACCGCCAGCAAGGCCACCCCCACCGCCAGCAAGGCCACCCCCACCACCAGCGAGGCCACCCCCACCACCACCACCATCCGGGCCACCACCAGCAGCTGGGCCTCCCCCACCGCCAGCAAGGCCACCCCCACCACCAGCGAGGCCACCCCCACCGCCAGCAAGGCCACCCCCACCACCAGCGAGGCCACCCCCACCACCACCACCATCCGGGCCACCACCAGCAGCTGGGCCACCCCCACCACCAGCAAGGCCACCCCCACCACCAGCGAGGCCACCCCCACCGCCAGCAAGGCCACCCCCACCACCAGCGAGGCCACCACCACCACCATCCGAGCCACCACCACCACCATCCGGGCTACCACCACCAGTTGGGCCACCCCCACTGCCAGCAAGGCCACCCCCACCGCCAGCGAGGCCAGCCCCACCTCCGCCACCATCCGGGCCACCACCACCACCATCCGGGCCACGACCACCAGCTGGGCCACCACCACCAGCTGGGCCACCCCCACCACCAGCGAGGCCACCCCTACCACCATGATGATGATGATGATGACGATGATGACGATGATGACGATGATAACGACGATGATGACGACGATGATGATGATGATGATGACGATTTTGATGATGACAATGATGTTGACAACGATGACGATGATGACCATGATGATGATGACGACGATGATGATAACGATGATTATGATGACGTTGATAATGATGATGACGATGATGCTGATGACGTTGATGATGATGGTGATGACGCGTGTGGGCCAGGACCCCCACTCACCACCCACACTCACCACCCACACTTACCACACTCACCACCCACACTCACCACCCACACTCACCAACCACACTCACCACACTCACCACCCACACTCACCACGCACACTCACCACCCACACTCACCACCCACATTCACCACACTCACCACCCACACTCACCACCCACACTCACCACACTCACCACCCACACTCACCACCCACACTCACCAAACTCACCACCCATACTCACCAACCACACTCACCACACCACACTCACCACACACACTCACCACACCACACGCACCACACCACACGCACCACCCACACTCACCACACAATGGACGAGAGCTTGCCAAGCCACGTGCGCGTGTGAAGAGTTAGGATAGAGATAAAAAAATAAGTTTTATTGTAATAATGTGTACATATATATCTAGACCATTGTTAGTTTATCGATTGTTGTAATAAATATTCGGACTCAACAGAATGTTGCAGTTGTGTTTGTTGTGGCGAGTTGCTACTGCTTGGGGTCTCAGGTGACTTGGATCCAGATGTTAACTACCTCGCCTGATGCATGAGGTCGTAGGTTCAATTGGAGTCTGCCCAGCTCCGTGTCTCATCAGCAGAAGCAGGAGACAGGCTCTGCTTGAACCAATGGTGGTGAACTGCCCAGATGTTTGTCGTCAGATGCACCTAGCCTGGCACAGCAGTCGACCCATGGCACCTGCTGGGTCTGTTACGTGACCTCCTCCTGCACCTAGCCTAGCACAGCAGTCAACCCATGGCATCTGCTGGGTCTGTCCCGTCACCTCCAAGTGCACCTAGCCTGGCACAGCAGTCAACCCATGGCACCTGCTGGGTCTGTCCCGTGACCTCTTCCTGTACCTAACCTGACACAGCAGTCAACCCATGGCACCTGCTGGGTCTGTCACGTGACCTGCCAGCAGCGACCCTTCGACACTTCACATGGCCTCATAAGTGCTGTGGTGACGTCACAAGGGGGTGGGGCACGTGTCTGAGTTACAATAATTAACAGAGCTTACCTAACCTATCCACACTACAAATTGCAATCACCTTCACTTGCTACTCCTATAGGCTTCTATAGGCTTTACATCAAACCTTCCGCCACATTTTCTACAATACATAACCACCTTACTTATCCACACTACAAATTGCAATCACCTTCACCGTCTACACCAATAGGCTCCCACGTTACCCGTCCCCACATTCCCTACATGACATAAACTTCCCAACCTATCCGCACTACACATTACAATCACCATCGCCGGTAAACTCCCAAAGAGCTCCCAAGGGCTCCCATGTTAAGCGCCCACCACATTCCCCAGTTCGCTTAAGAAACCACGCTTATCCATAGAGACACACAGAGACCCATAGTTCAGTTCATTTATTAGGTATAGCCCTGTGAGCCATTCGGCTCTTGAATCGGGTGCAACCACAACAAAAAAAAACATGAACAATAAACGTCTTAAAGTGACTATGTGGTACCACCGCGGCGGAGCAGCTCCGTCGGGGGCCGTATTCACCACCGTAACACCGCCACCCGCCACCCCAACCCCCCCCCCCACATGTATACACACACACACCCCACGTAGGGCCGGGAGGGAAGGTGTGGGGGTTACCGTCCCCCGCCATCACCGAATTTTCGGGACCGCTGTCCCCCGATTCCCCCGTGACAATCGTACCGCTACCCCCCGGCTGTTCTGTGGGGTCCGGGCTACCGGCCTCCACTCCCTCGCTCCATGTACCCCTGACTTTGTTGCTGCCTGCGTCGGCATACTTCTATTAGTGGGGCGGTATGCTCTATACTTGCAGCCTGCTACGCTGGTTGAAGGGGATCCCTGCGTTCTGATTTAAAGGGGCCGTTTAAACCGCCGCGCGAATACGCGCACGCCTGGCGCGTCGCTCGCTACCTTGCTATAGACACTCGTACAGGCGAGCGATCATAACACAGTCACACCGGCGCGCGAGCGCTAAGCACTATTGTAAGTGATCGTACAGATGCGTGGACACCAAGCACGCTCCACACTCTCAAAGACCGCACGACGCAGTTTTATCCCCCGCTAGCGATTTTAACCAGTTTAATCTATGTGTGATGGTGTGGGTCAGTGGACGCTAGTCTATCCCTCGGAAGTTTTCGATTCAATTTCTCCTACCGATCGCCCCGCTCTCTACCCTGGATTAAAAACACTTAGACTTACGCCTCTCTCCCTCGCACTTACTTCCACCCTGCTGCGCTGAACGCTGTAAGGGAATGAGGCGGCGAGTTGTCTCTGTAGAGGGGCGAGCCTGACGGTGCTGGAGTACGTCCCACGGACCTCTCGGACGGCTGACTCTGCTGTTCCCGGAACCGCGATGATCTTGAAGAAGAACTGCCCTTGCTACCTGAATCCCCCTCCTTTTATCCTACCTACAACAAAGGAATTTCGCCGTTTCGCTCCCTTGGCCTCCCGTCCAATCAGCGGCTCGGATTTTCCCGCCCTTTCGATACTCGGATCCCAGCTCGGGTGATGTCGCCGCAGTGATCTCTCCGACGTCCGCTCTCTGTTCTCCTGCTACCAGTCCACTGACCCGTGCTTGTGCGTGTGTGGTTCCACTCGCGGTGGCTCGATGGCCCTTGCCATGACCATGCAACTTTAATATTAGGTCACGGCGCCGCAGTGCATGTCAGCTACAGGGGGAAGATCGCCCAATTTCCCGGCCGCAGGAAACCATGAAGTTCGATCCCATACGGGACTTCTGGAAAAAAACCTATCGGCCGGGTGACCTCCCCTCCCTGCTCTACGTGGGGCGTGTGTGCGTTCATGCAGGGGGGGGGGGAAGGTGGCGAGGGTGCACCATGTCGGAGTCGGCATCCCCCGGTGGCGGCTTCACGGTGGTGGGCACGGCCTCGGCAGAGCGGCTCTGCTGCGGCGGCCTCACGACTGTGCAGTGGGCAAAACGCGGACGTCTGAGAAGGCACCGGCCCCAGGAGAGTGGCGGGAAATCCGAGGCATCGGTGACGGCGTCGCGGCGGTGGGCATGGCTCCACTGGAGCGGCTCCGCTGCGGCGGTACCACACAGCCCCCCGAGGTGCCAGTCCCCGTCCCGGGTTTACTGGAGCACTTCGCCTGGGTTGCCCCTACAAGGTAGCGCCGCGGGGTCCGCGGGACTCGTCCGACTCTCGTGGCTGGCCTCGGCGGTAATGGCTCCGTCTCTCGGGGTTCCGGCGGCGGTCTCCTTCTCCACTCTAATGGTTCCCTCTGGCCCTGGGTACCTGCGGGCTGGGAGACAAACTCGGGGGCGGTAGGGTTCAGGGGGCGCCGTCCCCGTCTCTCCTGGCTTGGGCCAGGACCCCCTGGGGCCTGGGACCCCGTGGGGCCCATACACTCTGCGAGGCCCCCGGGTATCGGGGGTGTGGGGACCCTGGGATTTCGGGGTCCTCGAACGGCGGGGTTCTCCCTCGCTGGGACCGCCCTCCATGGTTTTAGTCGCCGAACATTAACTGACATCTCCCGCCCCTCTCTCCCCCCTGAATCAGTACCGTCCAGGGGGAGATCTGTCGCCCCACCGTCCAGGCTCCCCGCCAGTAGGTGGTTAACTTCCCCACCTGTCCGGCCCCGACGCGAGGGTTCTGCAGCCACACCTTAGAGCTCGCCGAGTAGAAGGGGGCTCCATTCGGGGTCGGGCGCCCCGCTCGTGCCGCTGGTGTGCGGTCTCGCCTTGCGGGTAAGCCCGGACCCTAGCTTCTCGCAGGGTCCCCATCAAGTGCTCCACGGGGCGGCTCCCTTCCTTCCGTTAGGGCGGTGGGACACCGAACAGCAGATCTGTAGGCAGGCGAGACTCGCGACCAAACATCATTAGGAACGGGGACGGTCCCGTGGATGTGTGTACTGTGGTGGCGTAGGCGAACAGAGCATAGGGGAGGTGTTCGTCCCAGTCCTGTTGATTCGCAGCCGCCATGCGTTTCAGCTTCTCGGCTAGAGTCTGGTTCATTCTCTCTACCATCCCTTTTGTCTGGGGGTGATATGCCGTAGTTCGGTCCTTCTGGATGCTGAACTCCTGGCACAGTGCCTGGAATAGCTCTGCCTCGAACTCACTACCCTGGTCAGTAATGACTTGTTCGGGGATCCCGTGCTTAAGTACGTAGTGTTCCACGAACGCTCGGGTTACTACGAGGGCTGTCTTATTGGGGATGGCTACTGCTACGGGATAGCGTGTGAAGTACTGCACCGCTACGAGAATATATCGGTTGCCCCAGTGGGATCGCAAGAATGGCCCCTGCAGGTCGATCCCGACCAACTAGTTCGTCCGGCTGATGCGGAATGGCCTCAGGGGTACCTGGTATTGCGCCGGTTTCGGCCCGCATTGCTGACACGCGCGGCAGCCCTGCACCCAGGCGGCTATTGCTTGTGCCAACTTGGGCCAGAGATACTGGCGGCACAGGGTTTCACGAGTGCGCCGTTCTCCGTCATGGCCCCCGAGCGGGTGGTCGTGCACTAGTCTCAGCAGCTGGGGTCACACCTGGGCGGGCACGTAGATGCATCCTGGCTGGCCGGCTTCGGTTAGCTCCCGTACCACCCCGTTCTGCACACACAATCGGGCATACAAACCACTCCAGGGCCCTGGTAGGGTGTCCTCTTTCTCCCGTAGGGCCGCCTCCACCGCCGCCAGATCTGGATCCCGCAGCTGGGTCCGTCTCAGCTGCTCGTCATCCAGGCTCGGGAAGGTGCAGCCGACGTCCTCCTGGATCTAATCGGGTGGGGTTGAGCGACCCGTCGGGCCCCGGGGTGTGGGCTCCGTGCCCGCCAAATGGTCCCCCGGGTCCTTGGTTCCTCCTACCGGGGTCTCTGTTGCACATACTGCACTGCCTCTCACCGGGGGAGGGTTAGTCTCGGTGCGCTCCTGGGGGTCCGACACCCGCCGGCAACGGCCCCCCATGAAGCATGGGCAAGCTTCCTCCACCCTTGTCTCGGCACACACCGTGGGCCGCCTCGACAAGGTATCCGCGTTTGCGTGCGTACGATCAGCTCGGTACTCTATTTGCAGGTTGTACTCCTGCAGCTGCGCCAGCCATCGGGCCATCTGCCCCCGCGGTTCCTTGAATGTAAGGAGGAACTGCAGGGCATAATGGTCGGTGCGCACCCGACATTTCCTGCCGTACAAATATGGTCGGAACTGTTTACACGCGAAGATCACGGCATACAGTTCTTGACGGGTCACGCAATAATTCAGCTCGGGTCCACTCAGGGTCCGACTGGCGTATGCGATGACCCGCTCCGTCCCACCCTGTACCTGTGACAGCACTACGCCCAGCCCACTGCTGCAGGCGTCGGTGTCCAAGATAAAATCCGTGGTGAAATCGGGGAAAGCTAGGGTAGGGGTGTGGGTGAGGTGGTCTTGAGGGTGGTGAAGGCCGTTTGGCAGGCCACCGTCCATCGATAGGGGTTCTTAGGGGAGGTGAGTTGGGTGAGGGGGCGTGCAATCTCGCTGAATCCCTTTACAAATCGACGATAATATGTAGCTAGTCCCAGGAATGACCTGATCTCCGTCAGATTCTTGGGCCGTGGCCATTCCACTACGGCGTGCACCTTTTCCGGATCGGTGCGCACCCCCGCCTCGCTGACTCGGTGTCCGAGGTACCCTACCTCGCGCTGCGCCAGGTAACACTCACACAGCTTGAGCTTGAGATGGGCTGCTCGCAGTCGCTGGAACACCTCTAGCAACCTGGACCAGTGCTCGGACAGAGGTAAATCAGGCACTGTTCCCACTGTAAGTCCCGCTTTACCAACTCCATCAACAGCTGGAACGTCGCGGGCGCGTTAGTGAGTTCGAACGGAAGCACTCGAAACTCGAACAGCCCCATCGGGGTGGTAAACGCGGTTTTCGGCCAATCCTCCTCCGCCATCTCCACCTGCCAGTACCCGGACGCCAGATCGAGGGTGGAAAAATACCGTGCTCCTGCGGGGCTGTCAAAGGTGTCGTCGATGAGCGGTATGGGGAAGGCATCGCCGAGGGTGACTGCGTTCAACTTTCGGTAATCAACGCAGAACCGGGTCGACCCATCCTTTTTCGTCACTAGCACCACCGGGGCAGACCAGGGGCTCGTCGAGGGCTGGATTATGTTATCACATAGCATATCCGCAACTGCCTCCTTGATCTGGGTCCGTTCGGGCGCGTCCACCCGGTATGCAGGGAGTTTGATCGGTCAGGCTGCACCTGTGTCAATTTGGTGTTTAACAAGGTCTCTTCGGCCTACATCTGAATCGTGCTCACTGAATACGTCGGCGTACTCCCGTAACAACCCGCGCAGCTGATCGGCCTCCCCCTTAGGTAAATCTGCCCAAGACACATGTAACGCATCATGCAGGGGAACGATCTCGGCCCGGGGGGTTGGGCCGACCCACCAGGCCAGATCCTGGTTGTCCTCGGGGTGGCCAGGGTCTACCGCCCAGAGTGCAAACACCGAGTCGTTAGAGTGGCGCGCATGCAGGGGGTGTATGGTAGCTACTGTGGTGCATCGTCGTAGCATCGCCGGGGTACTGTGTGGGTTAAACACCCGCATGAACAGTCGCCCCCCATCTGCGTTTACCAGCGTGGCTAACCCTACGACTCCGTACCACGCTGCCAACTCCGGGTGAGGGGTTAGCATTACCTCGCCCGATGGTCGGTGTGTGGGATCGGCAGAGGGGGTTGCCACTGGCACCAGCATCTCGGCGAGTGGCCCAATGGTGACGGCCGACACCAGCGTAGCGGCTACGGGTGTGAAATGAGGGCGATCCCTCTCCTGTCCCAGGAACGGGATCCGCTCCCCGCTGCCTTCCATCGTGGCGCATCGCTGGCGGGGCTGTACACTCATGGCACAACACACTGGAGACGTAGAATTCCTGTGTGCACACCTGGTGTCCGAGACGGACCTCGAGGGAGATCCTTCCCAGCAACCCCATCCCGGCTCCGCTCGCTGTTTGCAGCACGCGATCCGGGACCTGCAGGCGGCTCACGTCAACCCCGAGCACGCTGCAGTGCGCGGCGCTCACGAGTGAGGCTACGGCCCCCGTGTCCAGTAGGATCCGGGTGCGCTGCCTGTTCACCTGTTCTTCCACCAGCGACGTAGCCCCCGTGATATCTGCCACCAGCTCCCGCAACCAGTCGCCCGTCCTCACCGCATCCTTGGGTGTTGTGGTCGGAACCTGTGTGGGGGTCACTCGCTATCCATTATTATTATCGTCGTTTTGTTTCGGGACCTCGTTGATTGCACCCCTAGGTGGTCCACTCTCTAGGGGGCGTTGGCGTTTAACCCTGGCGCATTTCTAGCGCGGGCGATTTGAGGACAGTCCCTCACGAGGTGCCCTTGACGGTCGCACAGGTAACATGCTCGGGGAAGGGCGGCGGCCCCGTAGGAGCCTCTCCGCCCGCTCCCTCTTTCTCCTCCTGTACGCCGCTGCCCAGATTCCGCCTCTAGTCAGGCTACCCTCCCAGCCAGCCCTCCCACCTCGGTCTGAACCGTCTCCACTGTAGTCTGCAGCGCAGTCATATGTGCCCGTACTTGGGTTACCTTGTTGTCCACCTGGGTTATTCTTTCACCTACTTGGGTTACCTCGTTGTCGATCCCCCTGATGCCCATCTGTATTCCCGCCACCCATCCTGGGGTTGTCTCGCGGGATACAGGGGGCTCCCTTTCCCGAACCCGCATCGTCCTGGCGAGCTCCTGTTCCTCCTCTTCCTCCTCGGTGGACAGACTTGCGATGGTGCGCTCCCGTCCCAGTCCTCGGAGCAGCGCGCGTTCACTAGAAATTATTATACACTGACGCGCGTGCTCGACAATGGCGTCAAAGGGAAGGCGCGTACAGTTCATGTCTGGCGGCCACCATGCCGTGCGAGTCAAGTATCGCTGGATTTTCTCAATCACCTCTGTCGTGTACCCCGGGCGTGCGATCTTTGTCAGCTCGCGCACATCCTCGGCATAATCACGCAGGTTCTCGCCGGGTTGGCGATGGCGTGCCTCTAAGGCCGCTTTTGCCTCCTCCTCCTCATCGCGCGTACCGAAACGCAGATCAATTCGGCGCATCAGCTTCCACAAAATCGGCTGCCCGCCCATCCAGATTCATATTAAGTTGACGAAACGCCTGCGTGTCTGTCCACCCATTACTTTCGTTAGCCCCTAGGACGTTGCGGGCAAATGCTTTCCACGAAGGGGTACCCCGGCCGGTGAATATATGCCTTATTGTCGCGTGGGGTAACGCGGGGGTTCGTACCACTTCTGACGCCAAACTGTGGGGGCTACCGTCCCCCGCCATCACCGAATTGTCGGGACCGCTGTACACCGATTCCCCCGTGACGCTCGTACTGCTACCCCCCGGCTGTTCTGTGGGGTCTGGGCTACCGGCCTCCACTCCCTCGCCTCCCTGTACCCCTGACTTTGTTGCTGCCCGCGTCGGCATATTTCTATTAGTGGGGCGGTACGCTCTACGCTTGCAGCGCGCTACGCTGGTTGAAGGGGATCCCTGCGTTCTGATTTAAAGGGGCCGTTTAAACCGCCGCGCGAACACGCGCACGCCTGGCGCGTCGCTCGCTGCCTTGCTATAGACACTCGTACAGGCGAGCGATCATAACACAGTCACACCGGCGCGCGAGCGCTAAGCACTATTGTAAGTGATCGTACATATGCGTGGACACCAAGCACGCTCCACAATCTCAAAGACCGCACGATGCAGTTTTATCCCCCGACTAGCGATTTTATTTGCCGCGAGTAACCAGTTTAATCTACGTGTGATGGTGTGAGTCAGTGGACGCTAGTCTATCCCTCGGAAGTCTTCGATTCAATTTCTCCTACCGATCGCCCCGCTCTCTACCCTGGATTAAAAACACTTAGACTTACGCCTCTCTCCCTCGCACTTACTTCCACCCTGCTGCGCTGAACACTGTAAGGGGATGAGGCGGCGAGTTGTCTCTGTAGAGGGGCGAGCCTGACGGTGCTGGAGTACGTCCCACGGACGTCTCGGACGGCTGACTCTGCTGTTCCTGGAACCGCGATGATCTTGAAGAAGAACTGCCCTTGCTACCTGAATCCCCTTCCCTTTATCCTACCTACAACAAAGGAATTTCGACGTTTCGCTCCCTTGGCCTCCCGTCCAATCAGGGGCTCGGATTTTCCCGCCCTTTCGATACTCGGATCCCAGCTCGGGTGATGTCGCCGCAGTGATCTCTCCGACGTCCGCTCTCTGTTCTCCTGCTACCAGTCCACTGACCCGTGCTTGTGCGTGTGTGGTTCCACTCGCTTTGGCTCGATGGCCCTTGCCGTGACCATGCAACTTTAATATTAGGTCACGGCGCCGCAGTGCATGTCAGCTACAGGGGGAAGATCGCCCAATTTCCCGGCCGCAGGAAACCATGAAGTTCGATCCCATACGAGAGTTCTGGAAAAAAACCTATCGGCCGGGTGACCTCCCCTCCCTGCTCTTCGTGGGGCGTGTGTGCGTTCGTGCGGGGGGGGGGGGGGGGGAGGGTGGCGAGGGTGCACCGTGTCGGAGTCGGCATCCCCCGGTGGCGGCTTCACTGTGGTGGGCACGGCCTCGGCAGAGCGGCTCTGCTGCGGCGGCCTCACGACTGTGCAGTGGGAAAAACGCGGACGTCTGAGAAGGCACCGGCCCCGGGAGAGTGGCGGGAAATCCGAGGCATCGGTAACGGCGTCGCGGCGGTGGGCATGGCTCCGCTGGAGCGGCTCCGCTGCGGCGGCACCACAAAGGTCACCTGGCCGACTGGTTTTTATCCAGAAGCCCCTAATGGGATCAAGCTTCATAGTTTCCCGCGGCCGGGAAATTGGGTGATCTACCCCAGAGGCTGACACGCACCGCGGCACTGTGACCTGACATTAAAGTTGCGTGGTCACGGCGGAGGTCATTGCACCACCGCGAACGAAACCGCACACACACGGCACGGGGCGTGGGAACCGCGAGATGCCTTTGGTTATAGATGGAATTAGGAACTGAATGCCTGTTGTTATAGATGGAATTTGGTACTGAATGCCCTTGACTATAGGTGAGCTCCCGAATCCAAATAACAACAGGATAGGAGCATTCAGGCCTCTGCATAGACAGGGCGGAGCGGGGAGGAAGCATCTGAATGTCTTTTGTTCTAGAAAACGTCACGGATCAGCATATGAAAAAGGACGAAAATAACTCAGCCTCTGAATGTACAGGGCGGTACGGAGTGTGGGAACCACGGTACGCCTTTGTCATAAGTAATATTACAGATCTGAATATGAAGGAGCACGGGTGGGCAGGCGCCAGAGCAACGGAATGCCTTTAGGGTGTATAAAATACGGAGGTTTAGCGTAGCAAGAGACAGTCTTCTTCAAAAATCATCGCAGTCCACGCAGGAGGGGAGTCAGCCGTTCAAGACGTCCGCGTGACGAACTTCAGCGCAGCCAGGCTCAACCCTCTACGGATCGCTGTTCTACAGCTTCCCGTGCAGCAGAGTGAAAGTGCATGTGAGTAAGAGAGGGAGGTAAGTTAGGCTAGTTAATCGAGAGTAGAGAGCAGAGTGATAGGTAGAGTAGGTTCAGCCTAGAATCCCCGGGAGAGTAGGCTGGTAGCCACTGACTCACACACATACGCGTAACTTAAACGGGTTGCTCTGGTAAATAAAATCGCTAGTGGGGGGATAAAAAACTGTGTTGTGTGGTCTTTTGGGGAGCGTGAGGAGGAGGGCAGAGTGTGCTGCGTGTCTATGTGTATGCGCGGTTGTTCACCACGAGACGAAGTGTTTTGTGTTTACGTACCCGCACGATTGTTTACAATAGCGCGTAGCGCTCGCGCACCTGGGCGACTGTGTACAGTACTGTGTGGCGCGTGCGGGCATACGTGGCGATTTTCGGTGGTGCTTAGCGATCGCGTACCTGTGTGGCTGTGTTGCGGTCGCGCGCCCACACGATTTTCTAATCGCGAAGTAGCGAGCTAAGCGCCGAGCGCGCGCGTATTCATGCGACTGTTTGAACGGGCCCTTTAACTCAGAGCTGAGCGACCCTCCCCAATCAGCGGCGCGCACGGCAAACGTCCCGCCCGCCCATCCCTCGGCCCCAACCCCCTCGCGTGCGATTGGTGTACGGGGCTGGGCAGAGAGTAGAGGCGTGTTTGTTATTACCGGAGCACGTGGAGCGTGGGTGGGAGGGAGACACGCGCCGCGCCTGTTTGTTTACGGGCGGGACGGAGTTTTTGCTGGCAAGCGCGCTCACCGCGGCTCGCCGCCTCCCAACCACGCAGCGCGCCACGAGCGTAAAGCTCCGCGCCCTACCCATCGGTCAAAACATGCTGACGCGGTCAGCAGCACAGGAGGGCGAGGCAGGGGAGGTCGCTGGCCCGAACCCCACAGAGGAGCTGGGGGGTAGCGGTATGAATGGAACGGGGGTGTCGGTGGGCAACACCCAAGGATACGGTGAGGACGGGCGACTAGCTGCGGGAGCTGGTGGCAGGAATCACGGGGGCCACGTCGCTGGTGGAAGGACAGGTGAACGGGCAGCGCACCCGGATCCTACTGGACACGGGGACCGTAGCCTCACTCATGAGCGCTGCGCACTGCAGCGTGCTCGGGGTTGACGTGAGCCGCCTGCAGGTCCCGGATCGCGTGCTGCACACAGCGAGCGGGGCCGGGATGGGGTTGCTGGGAAAGATCTCCCTCGAGGTCCGTCTCGGACACCAGGTGTGCACATAGGAATTCTACGTCTCGAGTGTGTTGTGCCATGAGTGTATTGCAGGGACGGACCTCCTGGAGAAACTGGGGCTCAACGTACAGCCCCGCCAGCGATGCGCCACGGTGGAAGGCAGCGGGGAGCGAATCCCGTTCCTGGGACAGGAGCGGGATCGCCCTCGCTTCACACCCGTGGCCGCCACCCTGGTGTCGGCCGCCACCATCGGCCCGCTCGCCGAGATGATGGTACCCGTAGCAACACCCTACACCGACCCCACACACCGACCATCGGGCGAGGTAATGCTAACTCCTCACCCGGAGTTGGCGGCGCGGTACGGAGTCGTGGGGTCAGCCACGCTGGTAAACGCAGATGGGGGCCGACTGTTCATGCGGGTGTTTAACCCACACAGTACCCCGGCGATGCTACGACGACGCACCACGGTAGCCACCATACACCCCCTGCATAGGCCACTCTAATGACTCGGTGTTTGCACTCTGGGCGGAAGACCCCGGCCGCCCCGAGGACAACCAGGATCTGGCCTGGCGGGTCGGCCCAACCCCCCAGGCCGAGATCGTTCCCCTGCATGATGCGTTACATGTGCCTTGGGCAGATTTACCTAAGGGGGAGGCCGATCAGCTGCGCGGGTTGTTATGGGAGTACGCCGACGTGTTCAGTGAGCACGATTCAGACGTACGCCAGACAGACCTTGTTAAACACCAAATTGACACAGGTGCAGCCCGACCTATCAAACTTCCCGCATACCGAGTGGGCGCGCCTGAATGGACCCAGATCAAGGAGGCAGTCACGGATATGCTATGTGATAACATAATCCAGCCCTCGGCGAGCCCCTGGTCTGCCCCGGTGGTACTAGTGACGAAGAAGGATGGGTCGACCCGGTTCTGCGTTCATTACCGAAAGTTGAACGCAGTCACCCTCGGTGACACCTTCCCCATACCACGCATCGACAACACCTTTGACAGCCTCGCAGGAGCACGGTATTTTTCCACCCTCGATCTGGCGTCCGGGTACTGGCAGGTAGAGATGGCGGAGGAGGATCGGCCGAAAACCGCATTTATCACCCCGATGGGACTGTTCGAGTTTTGAGTGCTTCCATTCGGACTCACTAACGCGCGCGCGACGTTTCAGCGATTGATGGAGTTGGTGATGCGGGGTTTACAGTGGAAGCAGTGCCTGCTTTACCTGGATGACGTGATAGTGTTCAGTAGATCTGTGTCTGAGCACTGGTCCAGGCTGCGAGAGGTGTTCCAGCGACTGCGAGCGGCCCATTTCAAGCTCCAGCCGCGTAAGTGTTACATTGCGCAGCGTGAGGTTGGGTACCTCGGACACCGAGTCAGTGAGGCGGGGGTGCGCACCGATCCGGAAAAGGTGCGCACCGTAGTGGAATGGCCGCGACCAAGAAACCTGACAGAGATCAGGTCATTCTTGGGGCTCGCCACCTATTATCGTAAATTTGTAAAGGGATTCAGCGATATTGCACGCCCCCTCACCCAACTCATCTCCTATAATAACCCCTATCAGTGGACGGAGGCCTGCCAGACGGCCTTCACCACACTCAAAGACCACCTCACCCACACCCCCACCCTAGCTTTCCCCGATTTCACCACTGATTTTATTTTAGACACCGACGCTGTCCCAGGTGCAGGGTGGAACGGAGCGGGTCATCGCATATGCCAGTCGGACCCTGAGTGGGGCCGAGCTGAATTATTGCGTGACCCGTCAAGAACTGTATGCCGTGATCTTCGCGTGCAAACAGTTCCGACCGTATATGTACGGCAGGAAATGTCGGGTGCACACTGACTATTATGCCCTGCAGTTTTTCCTTACGTTCAAGGAACCACGGGGGCAGATGGCCCGATGGTTGGCGCAGTTGCAGGAGTACAACCTGCAAATAGAGTACAGAGCTGGGAGTACACACGCAAACGCGGACGCCTTGTCGAGGTGACCCACGGTGTGCGCCGAGACAAGGGTGGAGGACGTCTGCCCGTGCTTCATGGGGGGCCGTTGCCGGCAGGTTGCGGACCCCCAGGAGCGCGCCGCGACTAACTCCCCTCCGATGAGAGACAGTGCAGTGTGTGCAACAGAGACCCCGACAGGAGGAACCAGGGACCCGGGGAACCACTCGGCGGGCACGGAGCCCACACCCCGGGGCCCGACGGGTTGCTCAACCCCACCCGATCGGATCCAGGAGGACGTCGGCTGCTCCTTTCCGGGCCTGAACGACGAGCAGCTGAGACGGACCAAGCTGCGGGTTCCGGATCTGGCAGCGGTGGAGACGGCCCTACGGGAGAAGGAGGACGCCCTACCAGGACCCTGGAGTGGTTTGTATGCCCGGTTGTGCGTGCAGAACAGGGTGGTACGGGAACTAAACGAAGCCGGCCAGCCGGGATGCATCTGCGTTTCCGCCCAGGTGCGACCCCAGCTGCTGAGACTAGTGCACGACCACCCGCTCGGCGGCGAAAACGGGGAACGGCGCACTCGGGAAACCCTACGCGGCCAGTATCTCTGGCCCTAGTTGGCACAAGACGTGGCCACCTTGGTGCAGGGCTGCCACGCGTGTCAGCAATGCGGGCCGAGACCAGCGCGATACCAGGTACCCCTGAGGCCGTTCCGCGTCAGCCAGACGAACCAGCTGGTCGGGATCGACCTGCAGGGACCATTCCCGTGATCCCACCGGGGCAACCAATATATTCTCGTAGCGGTGGAATACTTCACACGCTTTCCCGTAGCGGTAGCCATCCCCGATAAGACAGCCCTCGTAGTGGCCCGAGCGTTCGTGGAATACTACGTACTTCAGCACGCGATCCCCGAACGAGTCATTACTGTTCAGGGTAGTGAGTTCGAGGCAGAGCTATTCCAGGCGCTGTGCCTGGAGTTCGGGATCCAGAAGGACCGAACTACGGAGTATCACGTCCAGGCAAACGGGATGGTAGAGAGGAAGAACCAAACTCTAGCCGGGAAGCTGAAACGCATGGCAGCCGCGAATCAACGGGACTGGGACGAACACCTCCCCTATGCTCTGTTCGCCTACGCCACCACAGTACACACATCCACGGGACAGACCCCGTTCCTGATGATGTTTGGTCGCGAGTCTCGCTTACCCACAGATCTGCTGTTCGGTGTCCCTCCGCCGCAACGGGAGGAAGGGAGCCGCCCCGTGGAGCACTTGATGGAGACCCTACGAGAAGCTAGGGTCCGTGCCTACCCCCAAGGCGAGACCGCACACCAGCGGCAGGAGCAGGGGGTGTCCGACCCCGAATGGAGCCCCCCTTTTACTCGGCGGGCTCTAAGGTGTGGCTGCAGAACCCTCGCTTCGGGGCCGGGCAGGTGGGGAAGTTAACCACCTACTGGCGGGGACCCTGGACGGTGGGGCGACAGATCTCCCCCTGGACGGTACTGATTCAGGGGGGAGTAGGGAGCCGGGAGATGGTAGTCAACGTCCGGCGACTGAAACCATGGAGGGCGGCCCCAGCGAGGGAGAACTCCGCCGCTCGAGGACCCCGAAACGCCGGGGTCCCCACACCCCCCATACCCGGGGGCCTCGCAGAGTATATGGGCCCCACGGGGCCCCGGGCCCCCGGGTTCCCGACCCAAGCCAGAAGAGATGGGGACGACGGTCCCTGAACCCCACCGCCCCGGAGTTTGTCTCCCCGCCCGCAGGTATCCAAGACCGGATAGAACCACTGGAGTGGAGGAGGAGACCGCCGCCGGAACCCCGGGAGACAGAAACGCCACCGCCGAGGCCAGCCACGAGAGTCGGACGAGTCCCGCGGACCCCGCGGCACTATCTCGTAGGGGCAACCCAGGCGAGGTGCTCCAGTCAACCCGGGACGGGGACTGGCACCTCGGGGGGCTGTGAGGTGCCACCGCGGCGGAGCAGCTCCGTCGGGGGCCGTATTCACCACTGTGACACTGCCAAGGAGGAGTGACGACGCCGACGCGGCGTGCCCCTCGAGGTGAGTTTGTGGGTCTCTGTGTGAGGTGAGTTTGTGGGTCTCTGTGTGTTGAGTGTGTGGGTCTCTGTGTGGTGAGTTTGTGGGTCTCTGTGTGAGGTGAGTTTGTGGGTCTCTGTGTGGTGAGTGTCTGGGTCTCTGTGTGGTGAGTTTGTGGGTCTCTGTGTGAGGTGAGTTTGTGGGTCTCTGTGTGTTGAGTGTGTGGGTCTCTGTGTGGTGAGTGTGTGGGTCTTTGTGTGAAGTGAGTTTGTCAGTCTCTGTGTGAGGTGAGTTTGTGGGTCTCTTTTTGAGGTGAGTTTGTGGTTCTCTGTGTTTGTCTGTGTGTGGTGAGTCTGTGTGTCTCTGTGTGGTGAGTGTGTGGGTCTATGTGTTGAGTGAGTTTGTTGGTCTCTGTGTTAGGTGAGTTTGTGAGTCTCTCTGTGAGATGAGTGTGTGGTTCTATGGGTGAAGTGAGTTTGTGGGTTTCTGTGTGATGAGTCTGTGGGTCTCTGTGTGGTGAGTGTGTGGGTCTCTGTGTGTGTCTGTATGAGGTTAGTCTGTGGGTCTCCGTGTGTGTCTGTGCGTGGTGAGTCTGTGAGTGTCACTGTGGTTTTAGTGTGGGTGTCTGTGTGTGGTGAGTCTGTGGGCCTCTGTGTGTGTCTGTGTGAGGTGAGTCTGTGTTTCTCTGTGGGAGGTGAGTTTGTGGGTCTCTGTGTCGTGAGTGTGTGGGTCTCTGTGTGTGCCTGTGTGAGGAAAGTCTGTGGGTCTCCGTGTGTGTCTGTGTGTGGTGAGTCCATGGGTCTCTGTGTGAGGTGAGTCTGTGGGTCTCTGTGTGAAGTGAGTTTGTTGGTCTCTGTATCAGGTGAGTTTGTGAGTCTCTCTGTGAGCTGAGTGTGTGGTTCTCTGGGTTAAGTGAGTTTGTGGGTCTTTGTGTGATGAGTCTGTGGGTCTCTGTGTGGTGAGTGTGGGCGTCTCTATGTGTGTGTGTGAGGTTAGACTGTGGGTCTCCGTGTGTGTCTGTGCGTGGTGAGTCTGTGAGTGTCACTGTGGTTTTGGTGTGGGTTTCTGTGTGTGGTGAGTCTGTGGGTTTCTGTGTGTGACTTTGTGAGATGAGTCTGTGTTTCTCTGTGTGAGGTTAGTTTGTGGGTCTCTGTGTGGTGAGTGTGTGGGTCTCTGTGTGAAGTGAGTTTGTGGGTCTCTGTGTGAGGTGAGTTTGTGGGTCTCTGTGTGAGGTGAGTCTGTGGGTCTCTGTGTGTGCCTGTGTGAGGTGAGTCTGTGGGTCTCTGTGTGTGCCTGTGTGAGGTGAGTCTGTGAGTCTGTGGGTGTCTGTGTGAGGTAAGTGTGGGTGTCTGTGTGAGGATAGTCTGTGGGTCTCCGTGTGTGTCTGTGTGTAGTGAGTCTGTGGGTCTCTGTGTGAGGTGAGTCTGTGGGTCTCTGTGTGTGTCTGTGTGTGGTGAGTCTGTGGGTCTCTGTGTGATGAGTCTGTGGGTCTCTGTGTGTGTCTGTGTGAGGTGAATCTCTGCATGTCACTGGGGTTTTAGTGTGGGTGTCTGTGGGTGGTGAGTCTGTGGGTCTCTGTGTGAGGTGAGTCTGTGGGTCTCTGTGTGTGTCTGTATGAGGTGAGTCTGTGGGTCTCTGTGTGTCTGTATGGTGAGTCTGTGTTTCTCTGTGTTAGGTGATTCTGTGAGTCTCTGTAGTGAGTGTGTGGGTCTCTGTGTGAAGTGAGTTTGTGGGTCTCTATGTGAGGTGAGTTTGGGTCTCTGTGTGAGGCGAGTCTGTGGGTCTCTGTGTGTGTCTGTGGATGGTGAGTCTGTGGGTCTCTGTGTGTTTGTGTAAGGTGAGTCTGTGGGTCCCTGTGTGAGGTGAGTCTGTGGGTCTCTGTGTGAGGTGAGTCTGTGGGTCTCTGTGTGTGTCTGTTTGGTGAGTCTGTGTTTCTCTGTGTGAGGTGAGTCTGTGAGTCTGTGGGTGTCTGTGTGAGGTGAGTGTGGGTGTCTGTGTGTCGTGAGTCTGTGGGTATCTGTGTGTGTCCGTGTGTGGTGAGTCTGTGGGTCTCTGTGTGAAGTGAGTTTGTGGGTCTCTGTGTGAGGTGAGTTTGTGGGTCTCTATGTGATGAGTCTGTGGTTTTCTGTGTGATGAGTCTGTGGGTCTCTGTGTGGTCAGTGTGTGGGTCTATGTGTGTGTCTGTGTGAAGTTAGTCTTTGGGTCGTCGTGTGTGTCTGTGCGTGGTGAGTCTGTGGGTGTCACTGTGGTTTTTCTGTGGGTGTCTGTGTGTGGTGAGTCTGTGGGTCGCTGTGTGAAGTGAGTCTGTGGGTCTCTGTGTGAGGTGAGTTTGTGGGTCTCTGTGTGGTGAGTTTGTGGGTCTCTGTGTGGTGACTGTGTGGGTCTCTGTGTATCTATGTATGTCTGTGTGAGGTGAGTCTGTAGTTGTCACTGTGGTTTTAGTGTGGGTGTCTGTGTGTGGTGAGTCTGTGGGTTTCTGTGTGATGAGTCTGTGGGTCTCTGTGTGGTGAGTGTGTGGGTCTCATTGTGTGTCTGTGTGAGGTCCGTCTGTGGGTCTCTGTGTGTGTCTGTGTGTGTTGAGTCTGTGGGTGTCCGTGAGGTGAATGTGGGTGTCTGCGTGTGGTGAGTCTGTGTGGATCTGTGTGAGGTGAGTCTGTGGGTCTGTGTGTGGTGAGTCTGTGGGTCTCTGTGTGGTGAGTGTGTGGGTCTCTGTGTGAAGTGAGTTTGTCGGTCTCTGTGTGAGGTGAGTTTGTGGGTCTCTGTGTGATGAGTCTGTGGGTCTCTGTGTGGTGAGTTTGTGGGTCTCTGTGTGGTGAGTTTATGGTTCTCTGTGTGGTGAGTCTGTGTGTCTGTGTGTGGTGAGTGTGGGTGTCTGTGTGTGGTTAGTCTGTGGGTCTCTATGTGTGTCTGTGTGTGGTGAGTCTGTGGGTCTCTGTGTGTGTATGTGTGGTGAGTCTATGTTTATCTGTGTGAGGTGAGTTTGTGGGTCTCCGTGTGGTGAGTGTGTGGGTCTCTGTGTGAAGTGAGTTTGTCGGTCTCTGTGTAAGGTGAGTGTGTGGGTCTCTGTGTGATTGGTCTGTGGGTCTCTGTGTGGTGAGTTTGTGGGTCTCTGTGTGGTGAGTTCATGGTTCTCTGTGTGGTGAGTCTGTGGGTCTGTGTGTGGTGAGTGTGGGTGTCTGTGTGTGGTGAGTCTGTGGGTCTCTAATGTGTGTCTGTGTGTGGTGAGTCTGTGGGTCTCTGTGTGAGGTGAGTTTGTCGGTATCTGTGTGTGTATGTGTGGTGAGTCTATGTTTATCTGTGTGAGCTGAGTCTGTGAGTCAGTATGTCTGTGTTGTGAGTCTGTGTTTCTCTGTGTGAGGTGAGTCTGTGGGTGGCTGTGTGAGGTGAGTGTGGGTGTCTGAGTGTGGTGAGTCTGTGGGTCTCTGTGTGTGTCTGTGTGTGGTGAGTCTGTGGGTCTCTGTGTGAGGTGAGTTTGTGGGTCTCTGTGTGAAGTTAGTTTGTGGGTCTCTGTGTGAGGTGAGTTTGTGGGTCTCTGTGTGAGGTCTGTCTGTGGGTCTCAGTGTGGTTAGTATGTGGGTCACAGTGTGATGAGTATGTGGGTATCTGTTTGGTGAGTCTGTGGGTTTCTGTGTGATGAGTCTGTGGGTCTCTGTGTGAGGTGAGTTTGTGGGTATCTTTGTGGTGAGTGTGTTGGTCTCTGTGTGAAGTGAGATTGTCGGTTTCTGTGTGAGGTGAGTTTCTGGGTCTGTGTGTGGTGAGTCTGTGGGTCTGTGTGTGGTGAGTGTGGGTGTCTGTGTATAGTGAGTCTGTGGGTCTCTGTGTGTGTCTCTGTGTGGTGAGTCTGTGGGTCTCTGTGTGAGGTGAGTTTGTGGGTCTCTGTGTGTGTCTGTGTGGTGAGTCTGTGTTTCTCTGTGTGGGGTGAGTCTGTGAGTCTGTGGGTGTCTGTGTGAGCTGAGTGTCTGTGTGTGGTGAGTCGGTGGGTCTCTGTGTTTGTCTGTGTGTGGTGAGTCTGTGGGTCTCTGTGTGAGGTGAGTTTGTGGGTCTCTGTGTGAAGTGAGTTTGTGGGTTTCTGTGTGAGGTGAGTTTGTGTGTCTCTGTTTGGTAAGTGTTTGGGTCTCTGTGTGTGGTGAGTCTGTGGGTCTCTGTGTGAGGTGAGTTTGTGGGTCTCTGTGTGGTTAGTTTGTAGGGCCTCTGTGTTATGAGACTGTGGGTCTCTGTTTGGTGAGTTTGTGGGTCTCTGTGTGCTGAGTTTGTGGGTTTTAGTGTGGTGAGTGTGTGGGTATCTCTTTGGTGAGTCAATGGGTTTCTGTGTGATGAGTCTGTGGGTCTCTGTGTGGTGAGTTTGTGGTTCTCTGTGTGTGTCTGTGTGAGGTCCGTCTGTGGGTCTCTGTGTGTGTCTATGTGTGTTGAGTCTGTGTGTGTATGTAAGGTGAGTGTGCGTGTCTGCGTGTGGTGAGTCTGTGTGTATCTGTGTGAGGTGAGTCTGTGAGTCTCTGTGTGTGTCTGTGTGTGGTGAGTCTGTGGGTCTCTGTGTGAGGTGAATTTGTAGGTCTCTGTGTGGTGAGTGTGTGGGTCTCTGTGTGAAGTGAGTTTGTCGGTCTCTGTGTGAGGTGAGTGTGTGGATCTCTGTGTGAAGTGAGTTTGTGGGTCTCTGTGTGGTGAGTTTATGGTTCTCTGTGTGGTGAGTCTGTGGGTCTGTGTGTGGTGAGTGTGGGTGTCTGTGTGAGGTGAGTTTGTGGGTATCTGTGTGTGTCTGTGTGGTGAGTCTGCATTTATCTGTGTGAGGTGAGTCTGTGAGTCTGTGTGTGTCTGTATGAGGTGAGAGTGGGTGTCTGTGTGTGGTGAGTCTGTGGGTCTCTGTGTGTGTCTGTTTGTGGTGAGTCTGTGGGTCTCTGTGTGAGGTGAGTTTGTGGGTCTCTGTGTGGTGAGTGTGTGGGTCTCTGTGTGAAGTGAGTTTGTCGGTCTCTGTGTGAGGTGAGTTTGTGGGTCTCTGTGTGATGAATCTGTGGGTCTCTGTGTGGTGAGTTTGTGGGTCTCTGTGTGGTGAGTTTATGGTTCTCTGTGTGGTGAGTCTGTGGGTCTGTGTGTGGTGAATGTGGGTGTCTGTGTGTGGTTAGTCTGTGGGTCTCTATGTGTGTCTGTGTGTGGTGAGTCTGTGGGTCTCTGTGTGTGTATGTGTGGTGAGTCTATGTTTATCTGTGTGAGGTGAGTTTGTGGGTCTCCGTGTGGTGAGTGTGTGGGTCTCTGTGTGAAGTGAGTTTGTCGGTCTCTGTGTGAGGTGAGTGTGTGGGTCTCTGTGTGATTGGTCTGTGGGTCTCTGTGTGGTGAGTTTGTGGGTCTCTGTGTGGTGAGTTCATGGTTCTCTGTGTGGTGAGTCTGTGGGTCTGTGTGTGGTGAGTGTGGGTGTCTGTGTGTGGTGAGTCTGTGGGTCTCTAATGTGTGTCTGTGTGTGGTGAGTCTGTGGGTCTCTGTGTGAGGTGAGTTTGTCGGTATCTGTGTGTGTATGTGTGGTGAGTCTATGTTTATCTGTGTGAGCTGAGTCTGTGAGTCAGTATGTCTGTGTTGTGAGTCTGTGTTTCTCTGTGTGAGGTGAGTCTGTGAGTCTGTGGGTGGCTGTGTGAGGTGAGTGTGGGTGTCTGAGTGTGGTGAGTCTGTGGGTCTCTGTGTGTGTCTGTGTGTGGTGAGTCTGTGGGTCTCTGTGTGAGGTGAGTTTGTGGGTCTCTGTGTGAAGTTAGTTTGTGGGTCTCTGTGTGAGGTGAGTTTGTGGGTCTCTGTGTGAGATCTGTCTGTGGGTCTCAGTGTGGTTAGTATGTGGGTCACAGTGTGATGAGTATGTGGGTATCTGTTTGGTGAGTCTGTGGGTTTCTGTGTGATGAGTCTGTGGGTCTCTGTGTGAGGTGAGTTTGTGGGTATCTGTGTGGTGAGTGTGTTGGTCTCTGTGTGAAGTGAGATTGTCGGTTTCTGTGTGAGGTGAGTTTCTGGGTCTGTGTGTGGTGAGTCTGTGGGTCTGTGTGTGGTGAGTGTGGGTGTCTGTGTATAGTGAGTCTGTGGGTCTCTGTGTGTGTCTCTGTGTGGTGAGTCTGTGGGTCTCTGTGTGAGGTGAGTTTGTGGGTCTCTGTGTGTGTCTGTGTGGTGAGTCTGTGTTTCTCTGTGTGGGGTGAGTCTGTGAGTCTGTGGGTGTCTGTGTGAGCTGAGTGTCTGTGTGTGGTGAGTCGGTGGGTCTCTGTGTTTGTCTGTGTGTGGTGAGTCTGTGGGTCTCTGTGTGAGGTGAGTTTGTGGGTCTCTGTGTGAAGTGAGTTTGTGGGTTTCTGTGTGAGGTGAGTTTGTGTGTCTCTGTTTGGTAAGTGTTTGGGTCTCTGTGTGTGGTGAGTCTGTGGGTCTCTGTGTGAGGTGAGTTTGTGGGTCTCTGTGTGGTTAGTTTGTAGGGCCTCTGTGTTATGAGACTGTGGGTCTCTGTTTGGTGAGTTTGTGGGTCTCTGTGTGCTGAGTTTGTGGCTTTTAGTGTGGTGAGTGTGTGGGTATCTCTTTGGTGAGTCAATGGGTTTCTGTGTGATGAGTCTGTGGGTCTCTGTGTGGTGAGTTTGTGGTTCTCTGTGTGTGTCTGTGTGAGGTCCGTCTGTGGGTCTCTGTGTGTGTCTATGTGTGTTGAGTCTGTGTGTGTATGTAAGGTGAGTGTGCGTGTCTGCGTGTGGTGAGTCTGTGTGTATCTGTGTGAGGTGAGTCTGTGAGTCTCTGTGTGTGTCTGTGTGTGGTGAGTCTGTGGGTCTCTGTGTGAGGTGAATTTGTAGGTCTCTGTGTGGTGAGTGTGTGGGTCTCTGTGTGAAGTGAGTTTGTCGGTCTCTGTGTGAGGTGAGTGTGTGGATCTCTGTGTGAAGTGAGTTTGTGGGTCTCTGTGTGGTGAGTTTATGGTTCTCTGTGTGGTGAGTCTGTGGGTCTGTGTGTGCTGAGTGTGGGTGTCTGTGTGAGGTGAGTTTGTGGGTATCTGTGTGTGTCTGTGTGGGGAGTCTGCATTTATCTGTGTGAGGTGAGTCTGTTAGTCTGTGTGTGTCTGTATGAGGTGAGAGTGGGTGTCTGTGTGTGGTGAGTCTGTGGGTCTCTGTGTGTGTCTGTTTGTGGTGAGTCTGTGGGTCTCTGTGTGAGGTGAGTTTGTGGGTCTCTGTCTGGTGAGAGTGTGAGTCTCTGTGTGAAGTTAGTTTGTGGGTCTCTGTGTGAGGTGAGTTTGTGGGTCTCTGTGTGAGGTCTGTCTGTGGGTCTCTGTTTGGTGAGTTTGTGGGTCTCTGTATGCTGAATTTGTGGGTCTCAGTGTGGTGAGTATGTGGGTCACAGTGTGATGAGTATGTGGGTATCTGTTTGGTGAGTCTGTGGGTCTCTGTGTGAGGTGAGTTTGTGAGTCTCTGTGTGAGGTGAGTTTGTGGGTCTCTGTGTGGTGAGTGTGTTGGGCTCTGTGTGAGGTGAGTTTGTGGGTCTCTATGTGAGGTGAGTGTGTGGGTCTCTGTGTGAAGTGAGTTTGTCGGTCTCTGTGTGAGCTGAGTGTGTGGGTCTTTGTGTGATGAATTTGTGGGTCTCTGTGTGGTGAGTTTGTGGGTCTCTGTGTGGTGAGTTTATGGTTCTCTGTGTGGTGAGTCTGTGGGTCTGTGTGTGGTGAGTGTGGGTGTCTGTGTGTGGTGAGTCTGTGGGTCTCTGTGTGTGTCTGTTTGTGGTGAGTCTGTGGGTCTCTGTGTGAGGTGAGTTTGTGGGTCTCTGTCTGGTGAGTGTGTGAGTCTCTGTGTGAAGTTAGTTTGTGGGTCACTGTGTGAGGTGAGTTTGTGGGTCTCTGTGTGAGATCTGTCTGTGGGTATCTGTTTGGTGAGTCTGTGGGTCTCTGTGTGAGGTGAGTCTGTGAGTCTCTGTGTGAGGTGAGTTTGTGGGTCTCTGTGTGTGTCTGTGTGGTGAGTCTGCATTTATCTGTGTGAGGTGAGTCTGTGAGTCTGTGTGTGTCTGTATGAGGTGAGAGTGGGTGTCTGTGTGTGGTGAGTCTGTGGGTCTCTGTGTGTGTCTGTTTGTGGTGAGTCTGTGGGTCTCTGTGTGAGGTGAGTTTGTGGGTCTCTGTGTGGTGAGTGTGTGGGTCTCTGTGTGAAGTGAGTTTGTCGGTCTCTGTGTGAGGTGAGTTTGTGGGTCTCTGTGTGATGAATCTGTGGGTCTCTGTGTGGTGAGTTTGTGGGTCTCTGTGTGGTGAGTTTATGGTTCTCTGTGTGGTGAGTCTGTGGGTCTGTGTGTGGTGAATGTGGGTGTCTGTGTGTGGTTAGTCTGTGGGTCTCTATGTGTGTCTGTGTGTGGTGAGTCTGTGGGTCTCTGTGTGTGTATGTGTGGTGAGTCTATATTTATCTGTGTGAGGTGAGTTTGTGGGTCTCCGTGTGGTGAGTGTGTGGGTCTCTGTGTGAAGTGAGTTTGTCGGTCTCTGTGTGAGGTGAGTGTGTGGGTCTCTGTGTGATTGGTCTGTGGGTCTCTGTGTGGTGAGTTTGTGGGTCTCTGTGTGGTGAGTTCATGGTTCTCTGTGTGGTGAGTCTGTGGGTCTGTGTGTGGTGAGTGTGGGTGTCTGTGTGTGGTGAGTCTGTGGGTCTCTAATGTGTGTCTGTGTGTGGTGAGTCTGTGGGTCTCTGTGTGAGGTGAGTTTGTCGGTATCTGTGTGTGTATGTGTGGTGAGTCTATGTTTATCTGTGTGAGCTGAGTCTGTGAGTCAGTATGTCTGTGTTGTGAGTCTGTGTTTCTCTGTGTGAGGTGAGTCTGTGAGTCTGTGGGTGGCTGTGTGAGGTGAGTGTGGGTGTCTGAGTGTGGTGAGTCTGTGGGTCTCTGTGTGTGTCTGTGTGTGGTGAGTCTGTGGGTCTCTGTGTGAGGTGAGTTTGTGGGTCTCTGTGTGAAGTTAGTTTGTGGGTCTCTGTGTGAGGTGAGTTTGTGGGTCTCTGTGTGAGATCTGTCTGTGGGTCTCAGTGTGGTTAGTATGTGGGTCACAGTGTGATGAGTATGTGGGTATCTGTTTGGTGAGTCTGTGGGTTTCTGTGTGATGAGTCTGTGGGTCTCTGTGTGAGGTGAGTTTGTGGGTATCTGTGTGGTGAGTGTGTTGGTCTCTGTGTGAAGTGAGATTGTCGGTTTCTGTGTGAGGTGAGTTTCTGGGTCTGTGTGTGGTGAGTCTGTGGGTCTGTGTGTGGTGAGTGTGGGTGTCTGTGTATAGTGAGTCTGTGGGTCTCTGTGTGTGTCTCTGTGTGGTGAGTCTGTGGGTCTCTGTGTGAGGTGAGTTTGTGGGTCTCTGTGTGTGTCTGTGTGGTGAGTCTGTGTTTCTCTGTGTGGGGTGAGTCTGTGAGTCTGTGGGTGTCTGTGTGAGCTGAGTGTCTGTGTGTGGTGAGTCGGTGGGTCTCTGTGTTTGTCTGTGTGTGGTGAGTCTGTGGGTCTCTGTGTGAGGTGAGTTTGTGGGTCTCTGTGTGAAGTGAGTTTGTGGGTTTCTGTGTGAGGTGAGTTTGTGTGTCTCTGTTTGGTAAGTGTTTGGGTCTCTGTGTGTGGTGAGTCTGTGGGTCTATGTGTGAGGTGAGTTTGTGGGTCTCTGTGTGGTTAGTTTGTAGGGCCTCTGTGTTATGAGACTGTGGGTCTCTGTTTGGTGAGTTTGTGGGTCTCTGTGTGCTGAGTTTGTGGCTTTTAGTGTGGTGAGTGTGTGGGTATCTCTTTGGTGAGTCAATGGGTTTCTGTGTGATGAGTCTGTGGGTCTCTGTGTGGTGAGTTTGTGGTTCTCTGTGTGTGTCTGTGTGAGGTCCGTCTGTGGGTCTCTGTGTGTGTCTATGTGTGTTGAGTCTGTGTGTGTATGTAAGGTGAGTGTGCGTGTCTGCGTGTGGTGAGTCTGTGTGTATCTGTGTGAGGTGAGTCTGTGAGTCTCTGTGTGTGTCTGTGTGTGGTGAGTCTGTGGGTCTCTGTGTGAGGTGAATTTGTAGGTCTCTGTGTGGTGAGTGTGTGGGTCTCTGTGTGAAGTGAGTTTGTCGGTCTCTGTGTGAGGTGAGTGTGTGGATCTCTGTGTGAAGTGAGTTTGTGGGTCTCTGTGTGGTGAGTTTATGGTTCTCTGTGTGGTGAGTCTGTGGGTCTGTGTGTGCTGAGTGTGGGTGTCTGTGTGAGGTGAGTTTGTGGGTATCTGTGTGTGTCTGTGTGGGGAGTCTGCATTTATCTGTGTGAGGTGAGTCTGTTAGTCTGTGTGTGTCTGTATGAGGTGAGAGTGGGTGTCTGTGTGTGGTGAGTCTGTGGGTCTCTGTGTGTGTCTGTTTGTGGTGAGTCTGTGGGTCTCTGTGTGAGGTGAGTTTGTGGGTCTCTGTCTGGTGAGAGTGTGAGTCTCTGTGTGAAGTTAGTTTGTGGGTCTCTGTGTGAGGTGAGTTTGTGGGTCTCTGTGTGAGGTCTGTCTGTGGGTCTCTGTTTGGTGAGTTTGTGGGTCTCTGTATGCTGAATTTGTGGGTCTCAGTGTGGTGAGTATGTGGGTCACAGTGTGATGAGTATGTGGGTATCTGTTTGGTGAGTCTGTGGGTCTCTGTGTGAGGTGAGTTTGTGAGTCTCTGTGTGAGGTGAGTTTGTGGGTCTCTGTGTGGTGAGTGTGTTGGGCTCTGTGTGAGGTGAGTTTGTGGGTCTCTATGTGAGGTGAGTGTGTGGGTCTCTGTGTGAAGTGAGTTTGTCGGTCTCTGTGTGAGCTGAGTGTGTGGGTCTTTGTGTGATGAATTTGTGGGTCTCTGTGTGGTGAGTTTGTGGGTCTCTGTGTGGTGAGTTTATGGTTCTCTGTGTGGTGAGTCTGTGGGTCTGTGTGTGGTGAGTGTGGGTGTCTGTGTGTGGTGAGTCTGTGGGTCTCTGTGTGTGTCTGTTTGTGGTGAGTCTGTGGGTCTCTGTGTGAGGTGAGTTTGTGGGTCTCTGTCTGGTGAGTGTGTGAGTCTCTGTGTGAAGTTAGTTTGTGGGTCACTGTGTGAGGTGAGTTTGTGGGTCTCTGTGTGAGATCTGTCTGTGGGTATCTGTTTGGTGAGTCTGTGGGTCTCTGTGTGAGGTGAGTCTGTGAGTCTCTGTGTGAGGTGAGTTTGTGGGTCTCTGTGTGGTGAGTGTGTGGGTCTCTGTGTGAAGTGAGATTGTCGGTCTCTGTGTGAGGTGAGTTTGTGGGTCTCTGTGTGAGGTGAGTTTGTGGGTCTCTGTGTGAAGTGAGTTTTTGGATCTCTGTGTGTGGTATGTTTGTGGATCTCTGCGTGAGGAGTCTTTTAGTCTCTGTGTGGTGAGTTTGTGGTTCTCTGTGTGGTGAGTCTGTGGGTCTGTGTGTGGTGAGTGTGGATTTCTGTGTGTAGTGAGTCTGTGGGTCTCTCTGTGTGTCTGTGTGTGGTGAGTCTGTGGGTCTCTTTGTGAGGTGAGTTTGTGGGTCTCTGTGTGTGTCTGTGTGGTGAGTCTGTGTTTCTCTGTGTGGGGTGAGTCTGTGAGTCTGTGGTATCTGTGTGAGGTGAGTGTGGGTGTCTGTGTGTGGTGGAGTCTGTGGGTCTCTGTGTGTGTCTGTGTGAGGTGAGTCTGTGGGTCTCTGTGTGAGGTGAGTTTGTGGGTCTCTGTTTGGTGAGTGTGTGGGTCTCTGTGTGAAGTGGGTCTGTGGGTCTGTGTGTGGTGATTGTGGGTGTCTGTGTATGCTGAGTCTGTTGGTCTCTGTGTGTGTCTGTGTGTGGTGAGTCTGTGGGTCTCTGTGTGAGGTGAGTTTGTGGGTCTCTGTGTGAAGTGAGTTTGTGGGTTTCTGTGTGAGGTGAGTTTGTGTGTCTCTGTTTGGTAAGTGTTTGGGTCTCTGTGTGTGGTGAGTCTGTGGGTCTCTGTGTGAGGTGAGTTTGTGGGTCTCTGTGTGCTGAGTTTGTGGGTTTCAGTGTGGTGAGTGTGTGGGTATCTGTTTGGTGATTCTGTGGGTTTTTGTGTGATGAGTTTGTGGGTCTCTGTGTCGTGTGTGGGTCTCTGTGTGTGTCTGTGTGAGGTCCGTTTGTGGGTCTCTGTGTGTGTCTGTGTGTGTTGAGTCTGTGGGTGTCTGTGAGGTGAGTGTGGGTGTCTGGTTGTGGTGAGTCTGTGTGTCTCTGTGTGAGGTGAATCTGTGAGTCTTTGTGTGGGGTGAGTTTGTGGGTCTCTTTGTGTGTCTTTTTGTTTTGAGTCTGTGGGTCTCTGTGTGAGGTGAGTTTGTGGGTCTCTGTGTGGTGAGTGTGTGGGTCTCTACGTGAAGTGAATTTGTCGGTCTCTGTGTGAGGTGAGTTTGTGGGTCTCTGTGAGTTGAGTGTGTGGGTCTCTGTGTGAAGTTAGTTTGTGGGTCTCTGCGTGAGTTGAGTGTGTGGGTCTCTGTGTGAGGTCTGTCTGTGGGTCTCTGTTTGGTGAGTTTGTGGGTCTCTGTATGCTGAATTTGTGGGTCTCAGTGTGGTGAGTATGTGGGTCACAGTGTGATGAGTATGTGGGTATCTTTTCTAGATTTAAAGCTTTCGTGACTGCAAGGATCCATACTCTTTGGTTCTATTCGGTAAAGTCACGTAGGTAAAAAATGAAACAACAAAAAATCAGACCCACAAACTCACCTCACACACAGACCCACAAACCCACCTCACACAGAGACCGACAATCTCACTTCACAGAGAGACAAACACACTCACCACATAGAGACTCACAGCCTCACCTCACACAGAGACACACAGACACACACAGAGACCCACAGACTCACCTCACACAGAGACCTACAGACTCATCACACAGAAACCCACAGACTCACCAATCAGATACCCACATACTCGTTGGTTCTATTCGGTAAAGTCACGTAGGTAAAAAATAAACAACAAAAAATCACGACGTTTCGGCCACAACACAATCGGCCTTCATCAGGTGAAGGGATCAGGCTGTCTCGAGGACAGCGCTGGAGTGGAACACAGCCACGCTCAGACAGCGACCTTTAAGCTGTGTGCGAGTAAACAAGGTGCCTTGACAAAGGAATTAGCATCATAAATTAGCATTTGATTGCCCAACTTAGCATAGAAGTGGTGTACATGCAAGTGCACATGCCGGTTGGCGCGGCGGGGGGGGGGGGGGTTTCCCTATTGATGGTGTGAAAAGGGAATTTTTAAGAGCTGCGAAAGTTTTGGGTACCACTACTTGAAAAATATACTGTACCATTGAAAATTAGTTTAATGTTTGGTTCGATTTAGAACAACTTTCCAATGGTTGCTTAATTTGGAACCATCTTCTCGGTTGAAATTGTGTCTGTCCTTGTAGATCTGAATTGCCTCGTGAACAAATCTCTGATAAAAACCCGTGGGTTTGCAAAGAACCTTGGTATCGGAGAAAATTATATCGTGATCACCCACAGCGTTGTAACAATGATCAGCTACGGCAGCAGAATTTGTTTTACCGTGTTTGAAATCTGATTTGTGCTCGCGAATTCGGTCAGAGACATGTCGCTTTGTCTCCCCGATATAGCAATCACCGCAGGTACAACTCAATTTGTAAACCCCTCAGTACTGTAAGTCAAAAATGACATCCTTCACGGATGGGATCAGATCACGAATTGTGTGTACTGTATTGAACCGGACCTGCATCTTGTGTTTGTTTAGAATTTTGGAAATCCTTTTAGTAACGCCTGCTATATACGGTAGTGTGATGGTTTTGACCGGAGTATCAAGTGGTTGTTTCTGTATGGAGGGAGAAACAGCTTGGCGGATATTACGGTCAGAGTATCCATTCCTTTTGAGGGCCAGGTGTACATGTGTAGTGGAGTAAAAGATACGCATGGGTAAATTGGCCATATACAGTACATACAGACATACAAACAGTGTGGGTCACATAAGGTCGAGCAGGTGGTGAAGTCACGGGTGGCGTAAACAAACGTTAGTAATTAAGGGAGTCAAGGCACGAGGGCTGTGATTGGTCGAGAGGCTGTTAGCGTTGTGGTGGCGTCACGAAGTCTGGGCCGTAGGACAGGTGCAAGCTGGCGGGAAAATGCTAGCGAGGCATGTGGCAATTAATTCAGGCTGATTGGAAAGGGGATAAAACGCTAGGTGATTTGGACGTGGAGTTGAGATGTTGTTGGGGAGTTGTTGGCGAGAGGTGGAGAGAGCAGCGAGAGATGTGAAGAGGGGAGCCGGCAAATGTTAGTGAAGAATAGATTGAGAGCCGAACCCAGAGGACAGTAAATACCGATACGGAGAGTTAGCGTTAGCAGAGTGGTAGTTACGGTAGAGATAGGTACAGGGAGAGTTAGAGATAGATAAGTCACTGTGTGTGAAGAGATAGACAAGTCACTGTGTGTGAAGAGATAGACGAGTCACTGTGTGTGAAGAGATAGACGAGTCACTGTGTGTGAAGAGATAGATGAGTCACTGTGTGTGAAGAGATAGACGAGTCACTGTGTGTGAAGAGATAGACAAGTCACTGTGTGTGCGGAGGTAGATAAGTCACTGTGTATGAAGAGATAGACGAATCACTGCGTGTGAAGAGATAGACGAGTCACTGTGTGTGAGGAGATAGAGAGAGAACCCCTGTGTGTGCGGGGAGTGAAGAAGAGACCGTGTGGGGAGACAAGGAGTATGAGCGGACGGTGCTGAGGGGAATTCGTGTGTTTGAGTTGGCGGAGTGTGGAGAGGAGGAATTATACTGTGTGTGTGTGTGTGCGGAACGATGGAAATAAAAGTGACGGTGGAAGAAAGGCGATTGTCGTCCGAGTGAACCCACGACACTACACATGTTTTAATTCACTGGTCAGGTGGTGTTGGTCCGAAATGCAATGAGCCCTATGGTATAAAGTTTTGATGAGATAATTCTTCTGGGCTGGGTGGTGGTGGGAATCAGGTTTCAAGTAGGAATCCGTGTGGGTGGGTTTCCTGTAGACAGAATGCCCCAATGAGCCATCAGGTCTCCTCTCAAACAGATCATCCAAGAATGGTAGCTTGCCATCTTTCTCCACCTCCATGGTGAATTTGATGGTGGGATGTCTGGAATTGATGTGGTGTAGGAAAAGGTTCAGAGCTGGGAGGCCATGTGGCCAAATGACGAAAGTGTCATCCACATATCTCTTCTACAGGGAAGGTCTGAGGGTGGAAGTCTGGATGGCGTCTGATTAAAATTTCTCCATGAAAATATTGGCTATCACTGGTGACAAGGGGGATCCCATGGGGGTACCCTCATTTTATTTGTAGAAGGAACCATTACAGATAAAGTAGGTATTGTTGAGGCAGTGCCTAACCAGTGCAGGTGTATCGGGGTCTAGTCCATGTTGGACCAAATTTTCAATTATTTCAATGGTATCAGGCACTGGGACCTTGGTGAACAAAGAGACCACATCGAAGCTGACAAGGATATCGTCAGGGGACAGTACAACGTCTTTGACCATAAAGACCAATTGGGCTGAGTTAAGTACTGCTGAGGCGGTCTTGCCAGTGAAAGGCAGCAAGGTATCTGACAGAAAACGGCCAGTCTATAGGTAAGGGAGTTGATCGTGGATACGATGGGTCATAGTGGGGTGCCTTCTTTATGAATCTTGGGAAAACCATACAATCTAGGGGATCTTGCAGCAGAAGGTTTTAGGGAGGGACGTTTAGTTGGGTCGATTAGGGAGGTCGAACTTGTGATGATCTTGTTGGTTTTTATCGCTAGGCTATTGATAGGGTCATTTTTAATTTTTGAGTAACTTCCATCATTGAGCAGATTCTGGATTTTGTTGTTGTATGAATCTTTATCCATAATTACAGGAGCGTTGCCTTTATCGGCTGAGAGGTTGACTATATCACTTCTGTTTTTTTTTTAATTCGCGAGTTCAGAGCGTTCATTTTTGCTGATGTTACTAATGGGTTTCTTAGCATTCTTAATAATAGTGGCTATTTCAGCTCTCGCAACGTCTGCTTGGATGTGTCCCACGCCTTTGAGGGCTACATCGACCTGAGAGATGATATCATCTACTGGTATGTGTTTTGGGGTGACAGCAAAATTCAATCCCCTAGCCAGTACTGTTTTCTGATTGTCTGAAATCGGGGTGCTACTCTGATTAATGACGATTTTGTTAACGTCTAGTTTTGTTATATGTCGAACTGGGTTTTTCTTTGATAGGTGGTTGAATTTAGAAATCAGGTTAGCTTTACAATTGACTGACAATGAATCAGCAGAAGAAGCAGTCATGTTGTCTACGTGATTCCAATCAGAAGGTGACATTTTTTGTGTTAACATTAAATGAGCTTGTAGGAGAGTCCTGTCTAAAGTATCGAGCTCAAATCAGAGTAGC
Organism: Petromyzon marinus; assembly: GCF_048934315.1. Classification (NCBI taxonomy): domain Eukaryota; kingdom Metazoa; phylum Chordata; class Hyperoartia; order Petromyzontiformes; family Petromyzontidae; genus Petromyzon; species Petromyzon marinus. The sequence continues at coordinate 951,877 of NC_133746.1, read as the reverse complement.
CTTATCCTCTCTGAGATTAAAGATAGGCTGGCCTTAAACAGAATCTGTTTAGCATTCGGAGAAGATACAGCAGCAGAAGTGAGTGTGAAAGCGATGGGTATTACCTTGTGATCGCGGCATCTTTTGAGGAAGGTCAGCGTCTCGATGAGCTGTAACTTCTTGTCCCGTTGTCTGTTAAAAGCTCTAACAGATAGGTGAAAGCCCTCCCCGTAGAGGTTATCAATTCTAGATTTAAATCTGTCGTAACTGCAAGGATCCATACTCTTTGGTTCTATTCGGTAAAGTCACGTAGGTAAAAAATAAAACAACAAAAAATCACGACGTTTCGGCCACAACACAAGCGGCCTTCATCAGGTGAAGGGATCAGGCTGTCTCGAGGACAGCGCTGGAGTGGAACACAGCCACGCTCAGACAAGGTGCCTTGATAAAGGAATAAGATTTTGATTTAAAGCTTTCGTGACTGCAGCAATTCATATTCTTAGCTCTTTCGGTAAAGTCACGTTGAAGGAAAACAATAAAATAATAAAATATATAACAATAAAAATTCTCACTACGTTTCGACCATAACACAAACGGTCGTCATCAGGTGTGTCGGTTTGCATTAATTAATTTATTTTTAAACGGTGTATTTATTCATTTGTAAAAAAAAACGTCAGCGCCACGCGCAGCGATTTAGCAGTTTATTTAGAAGGACTAGTCCATCTATGTTCTGAAAAGAGGAGGGGGGAGACGAAAAATTATTGTATGCTGTTTGAAAGCCACTGTAAGTGTGAACAATCAAGACCTGAAATGGTTAATCAAATCTTTCCAATGATTGCTAAGCTAGAATCCATCTTCTCGGTTGAAATTGTCTCTGTGCTTGTATATGTGGATAGCCTCATGAACGAATCTCTCATGGTAGCCAGATGGCTTACAAAGAACCTCTGTCTTGGAAAAGTCAATGTCATGTGAGCCTACAGAATTCTAACAATGATCTGCCACGGCCGAGGTGTTGGTCCTACCGTGTTCAAGGTCTGCTTTGTGTTCACGAATGCGGTCCGAGACATGGCGTTTTGTTTCTCCAATGTAACCACTACCACAGAGGTAACTTAGTTTGTAGACACCAGGGTACTGTATGTCCGGAATAACATCTTTTACAGATGGAACCAGATCACGGATTTTATGTAATGTGTTGAAACGGACCTGGATCTTGTGTTTATTCAAGATTTTGGAGATCTTTTTTGTAATCCCCGCAATGTAGGGTAAAGTGATGGTTTTGAAAGGCTCCTCAAGAGGGTCCTTCTTCATGGTTTTAGTGATAGCTTTGCGTATTGTATAGTCGGAGTAACCATAAGCCTTAAGAGCTTGGTGTACGTGCTTGAGTTCACTGCCTCTGTGTTCCTGGACGGATATGTATTGGGCTCTATGGTACAGAGTCTTGATGAGATAATTCTTCTGTGATGGATGGTGGTGGGAATCCAGTTTCAGATAAGCATCCGTATGGGTAGCTTTCTTGTAGACAGAGTGGCTCATTGAACCATCAGGTCTCTTTTTTATTAGGACATCCAAAAAAGGTAGCTTGCCATCTTTTTCGACTTCCATGGTAAATCTGATGGCTGGGTGTATGGAATTGATGTGGTCGAAGAATTGGTCTAGAGCAGGCCGGTCATGTGGCCAGATGACAAAAGTGTCATCCACGTACCTCTTCCATAAGGTTGGGCGCAGAGTGGCAGTCTGTGTGACGTCAGTCCCAAATTTCTCCATGAAAATGTTAGCTATAACCGGAGATAGGGGGGAGCCCATTGGGGTGCCCTCAGTTTGTTTGTAGAAAGTTCCATTCCAAGTGAAGTATGTATTGGTTAAAGTGTCTCACCAGGGAGGGTACCTCAGTGTTTAGTCCTTGATGAACCAAGTCTTCAATGATTGCGATGGTGTCAAGTACAGGAACCTTGGTGAATAAGGAAACTACATCAAAACTGACAAGCAGGTCGTCTGGGGACAGGGAAATACCCTTGATTGTCGATACCAGGTGAGTAGAATTTTGTACCGCAGAGGTGGTTTTTCCAGTGAAAGGACGCAGGATTTCAGACTTAGCATAGAAATGGTGTACATGCAAGTGCACATGCCGGTTGGCGCTGGGGGAGGGGGGGGAGGGGGAGATCCCTATTGATGGTGTGAAAAGGGAATTTAAGAGCTGCGAAAGTTTGGGGTACCACCACTTGAAAAATATACTGTACCATTGAAAATTAGTTTAATGTTTGGTTCGATTTAGAACATCTTTCCAATGGTTGCTTAATTTGAAACCATCTTCTCGGTTGAAATTGTGTCTGTGCTTGGAGATCTGAATTGCCTCGTGAACAAATCTCTGATAAAAACCCGTGGGTTTGCAAAGAACCTTGGTATCGGCATGTGCACTTGCATGTACACCACTTCTATGCTAAGTCGGGCAATCAAATGCTAATGTTTAATGCTAATTCCTTTGTCAAGGCACCTTGTTTCCTCGCACACAGCTTAAAGGTCGCGGTCTGAGCGTGGCTGTGTTCAACTCCAGCGCTGTCTTCGAAGGCCGCTTGTGTTGTGGCCGAAACGTCGTGATTTTTTGATGTTTTATTTTTTACCTAGGTGACTTTACCGAATAGAACCAAAGAGTATGTGGGTATCTGTTTGGTGAGTCTGTGGGTTTCTGTGTGATGAGTCTGTGGGTCTCTGTGTGAGGTGAGTCTGTGGGTCTCTGTGTGTGTCTGTGTGTCTCTGTGTGAGGTGAGTCTGTGAGTCTCTGTGTAAGGTGAGTTTGTGGGTCTGTGTGTGGTGAGTGTGTGGGTCTTTGTGTGAAGTGAATTTTTGGGTCTCTGTGTGGTGAGTTTGTAGGTCTGTGTGTGGTGAGTGTGTGCGTCTTTGTGTGAGGTGAGTTTGTAGGTATCTGCGTGTGTCTGTGGTGAGTCTGTGTTTCTCTGTGTGAAGTGAGTCTGTGAGTCTGTGGGTGTCTGTGTGAGGTAAGTGTGGGTGTCTGTGTGTGGTGAGTCTGTCGGTCTCTGTGTGTGTCTGTGTGTGGTGAGTCTGTGGGTCTCTGTGTGAGGTGAGTTTGTGGGTCTCTGTATGGTGAGTGTGTGGGTCTCTGTGTGAAGTTAGTTTGTGGGTCTCTGTGTGAGGTGAGTTTGTGGGTCTCTGTGTGAGGTCTGTCTGTGGGTTTCTGTTTGGTGAGTTTGTGGGTCTTTGTATGCTGAATTTGTGGGTCTCAGTGTGGTGAGTATGTGGGTCACAGTGTGATGAGTATGTGGGTATCTGTTTGGTGAGTCTGTGGGTTTCTGTGTGATGAGTCTGTGGGTCTCTGTGTGAGGTGAGTCTGTGGGTCTCTGTGTGTGTCTGTGTGTCTCTGTGTGAGGTGAGTCTGTGAGTCTCTGTGTGAGGTGAGTTTGTGGGTCTCTGTGTGAGGTGAGTTTGTGGGTCTGTGTGTGGTGAGTGTGTGGGTCTCTGTGTGAAGTGAGTTTTTGGGTCTCTGTGTGTGGTATGTTTATGGATCTCTGTGTGATGAGTCTGTGGGTCTCTGTGTGGTGAGTTTGCGGTTCTCTGTGTGGTGAGTCTCTGGGTCTGTGTGTGGTGAGTGTGTGGTGAGTCTGTGGGTCTCTGTGTGAGGTGAGTTTGTGGGTCTCTGTGTGTGTCTGTGTGGTGAGTCTGTGTTTCTCTGTGTGAGGTGAGTCTGTGAGTCTGTGGTGTCTGTGTGAGGTGAGTGTGGGTGTCTGTGTGTGGTGGAGTCTGTGGGTGTCTGTATGTGTCTGTGTGAGGTGAGTCTGTGGGTCTTCATGTGTGTCTGTGTGGTGAGTCTGTGTTTCTCTGTGTGAGGTGAGTCTGTGAGTCTGTGGGTGTCTATGTGAGTTGATGGTCTGTATGTGGTGAGTCTGTGGGTCTCTGTGTGTGTCTGTGTGTGGTTAGTCTGTGGATCTCTGTGTGAGGTGAGTTTGGGGGTCTCTGTGTGAAGTGAGTTTGTGGGTCTCTGTGTGCGGTGAGTTTGGGGGTCCCTGTGTGAGGTAAGTTTGTGGATCTCTGTGTCATGCGTCTGTAGGTCTCTGTTTGGTGAGATTGTGGGTCTCTGTGTGCTGAGTTTGTGGGTCTCAGTGTGGTGAGTGTTTGGGTCTCTGTGTGTGTCTGTGTGAGGTCCGTCTGTGGGTCTCTGTGTGTGTCTGTGTGTGGTGAGTCTGTGGGTGTCTGTGAGGTGAGTGTGGGTGTCTATGTCTGGTGAGTCTGTGGGTCTCTGTGTGAGGTGAGTCTGTGGGTCTCTGTGTGTGTCTGTGTGTCTCTGTGTGAGGTGAGTTTGTGGGTCTCTGTGTGTGTCTGTGTGTGGTGAGTCTGTGTGTCTCTGTGTGAGGTGAGTTTGTGGGTCTCTGTGTGTGTCTGTGTGTGGTGAGTCTGTGGGTCTCTGTGTGAGGTGAGTTTGTGGGTCTCTGTGTGGTGAGTGTGTGGGTCTCTGTGTGAAGTAAGTTTGTCGGTCTCTTTGTGAGGTGAGTTTGTGGGTCTGTGTGTGGTGAGTTTGTGGGTCTCTGTGTTTGTCTGTGTGTGGTGAGTTTGTGGGTCTCTGTGTGAGGTGAGTCTGTGGGTCTCTGTGTGTGTCTGTGTGTCTCTGTGTGAGGTGAGTCTGTGAGTCTCTGTGTAAGGTGAGTTTGTGGGTCTGTGTGTGGTGAGTGTGTGGGTCTTTGTGTGAAGTGAATTTTTGGGTCTCTGTGTGGTGAGTTTGTAGGTCTGTGTGTGGTGAGTGTGTGCGTCTTTGTGTGAGGTGAGTTTGTAGGTATCTGCGTGTGTCTGTGGTGAGTCTGTGTTTCTCTGTGTGAAGTGAGTCTGTGAGTCTGTGGGTGTCTGTGTGAGGTAAGTGTGGGTGTCTGTGTGTGGTGAGTCTGTCGGTCTCTGTGTGTGTCTGTGTGTGGTGAGTCTGTGGGTCTCTGTGTGAGGTGAGTTTGTGGGTCTCTGTCTGGTGAGTGTGTGGGTCTCTGTGTGAAGTTAGTTTGTGGGTCTCTGTGTGAGGTGAGTTTGTGGGTCTCTGTGTGAGGTCTGTCTGTGGGTTTCTGTTTGGTGAGTTTGTGGGTCTTTGTATGCTGAATTTGTGGGTCTCAGTGTGGTGAGTATGTGAGTCACAGTGTGATGAGTATGTGGGTCTCTGTGTGAGGTGAGTCTGTGGGTCTCTGTGTGTGTCTGTGTGTCTCTGTGTGAGGTGAGTCTGTGAGTCTCTGTGTGAGGTGAGTTTGTGGGTCTCTGTGTGAGGTGAGTTTGTGGGTCTGTGTGTGGTGAGTGTGTGGGTCTCTGTGTGAAGTGAGTTTTTGGGTCTCTGTGTGTGGTATGTTTATGGATCTCTGTGTGATGAGTCTGTGGGTCTCTGTGTGGTGAGTTTGCGGTTCTCTGTGTGGTGAGTCTGTGGGTCTGTGTGTGGTGAGTGTGTGGTGAGTCTGTGGGTCTCTGTGTGAGGTGAGTTTGTGGGTCTCTGTGTGTGTCTGTGTGGTGAGTCTGTGTTTCTCTGTGTGAGGTGAGTCTGTGAGTCTGTGGTGTCTGTGTGAGGTGAGTGTGGGTGTCTGTGTGTGGTGGAGTCTGTGGGTCTCTGTATGTGTCTGTGTGAGGTGAGTCTGTGGGTCTTCATGTGTGTCTGTGTGGTGAGTCTGTGTTTCTCTGTGTGAGGTGAGTCTGTGAGTCTGTGGGTGTCTATGTGAGTTGATGGTCTGTATGTGGTGAGTCTGTGGGTCTCTGTGTGTGTCTGTGTGTGGTTAGTCTGTGGATCTCTGTGTGAGGTGAGTTTGGGGGTCTCTGTGTGAAGTGAGTTTGTGGGTCTCTGTGTGCGGTGAGTTTGGGGGTCCCTGTGTGAGGTAAGTTTGTGGATCTCTGTGTCATGCGTCTGTAGGTCTCTGTTTGGTGAGATTGTGGGTCTCTGTGTGCTGAGTTTGTGGGTCTCAGTGTGGTGAGTGTTTGGGTCTCTGTGTGTGTCTGTGTGAGGTCCGTCTGTGGGTCTCTGTGTGTGTCTGTGTGTGGTGAGTCTGTGGGTGTCTGTGAGGTGAGTGTGGGTGTCTATGTCTGGTGAGTCTGTGGGTCTCTGTGTGAGGTGAGTCTGTGGGTCTCTGTGTGTGTCTGTGTGTCTCTGTGTGAGGTGAGTTTGTGGGTCTCTGTGTGTGTCTGTGTGTGGTGAGTCTGTGTGTCTCTGTGTGAGGTGAGTTTGTGGGTCTCTGTGTGTGTCTGTGTGTGGTGAGTCTGTGGGTCTCTGTGTGAGGTGAGTTTGTGGGTCTCTGTGTGGTGAGTGTGTGGGTCTCTGTGTGAAGTAAGTTTGTCGGTCTCTTTGTGAGGTGAGTTTGTGGGTCTGTGTGTGGTGAGTTTGTGGGTCTCTGTGTTTGTCTGTGTGTGGTGAGTTTGTGGGTCTCTGTGTGAGGTGAGTGTGTGGGTTTGTGTGTGAAGTGAGTTTTTGGGTCTCTGTGTGTGGTATGTTTATGGATCTCTGTGTGATGAGTCTGTGGATCTCTGTGTGGTGAGTTTGCGGTTCTCTGTGTGGTGAGTCTGTGGGTCTGTGTGTGGTGAGTGTGGGTGTCTGTGTGTAGTGAGTCTGTGGGTCTCTGTGTGTGTCTGTGTGTGGTGAGTCTGTGGGTCTCTGTGTGAGGTGAGTTTGTGGGTCTCTGTGTGTGTCTGTGTGGTGAGTCTGTGTTTCTCTGTGTGAGGTGAGTCTGTGAGTCTTTGGTGTCTGTGTGAGGTGAGTGTGGGTGTCTGTGTGTGGTGGAGTCTGTGGGTCTCTGTGTGTGTCTGTGTGAGGTGAGTCTGTGGGTCTTCATGTGTGTCTGTGTGGTGAGTCTGTGTTTCTCTGTGTGAGGTGAGTCTGTGAGTCTGTGGGTGTCTATGTGAGTTGATTGTCTGTATGTGGTGAGTCTGTGGATCTCTGTGTGTGTCTGTGTGTGGTTAGTCTGTGGGTCTCTGTGTGAGTTGAGTTTGTGGGTCTCTGTGTGAAGTGAGTTTGTGGGTCTCTGTGTGAGGTGAGTTTGTGTGTCTCTGTTTGGTGAGTGTTTGGGTCTCTGTGAGAAGTGAGTTTGTGGGCCTCTGTGTGAGGTGACTTTGTGGGTCTCTGTATGAGGTGAGTGTGTGTATCTCTGTGTGAAGTGAGTTTGGGGGTCTCTGTGTGAGGTAAGTTTGTGGATCTCTGTGTCATGAGTCTGTGGGTCTCTGTTTGGTGAGCTTGTGGGTCTCTGTGTGCTGAGTTTGTGGGTCTCAGTGTGGTGAGTGTTTGGGTCTCTGTGTGTGTCTGTGTGAGGTCCGTCTGTGGTTCTCTGTGTGTGTCTGTGTGTGTTGAGTCTGTGGGTGTCTGTGAGGTGAGTGTGGGTGTCTATGTCTGGTGAGTCTGTGGTTCTCTGTGTGAGGTGAGTCTGTGGGTCTCTGTGTGTGTCTGTGTGTCTCTGTGTGAGGTGAGTTTGTGGGTCTCTGTGTGTGTCTGTGTGTGGTGAGTCTGTGGGTCTCTGTGTGAGGTGAGTTTGTGGGTCTCTGTGTGAAGTAAGTTTGTCGGTCTCTGTGTGAGGTGAGTTTGTGGGTCTGTGTGTGGTGAGTTTGTGGGTCTCTGTGTTTGTCTGTGTGTGGTGAGTCTGTGGGTCTCTGTGTGAAGTGAGTTTGTGGGTCTCTGTGTGAGGTAAGTTTGTGGATCTCTGTGTGATGGGTCTGTGGGTCTCTGTTTTGTGAGCTTGTGGGTCTCTGTGTGCTGAGTTTGTAGGTCTCAGTGTGGTGAGTGTGTGGGTCTCTGTGTGTGTCTGTGTGAGGTCCCTCTGTGGGTCTCTGTGTGTGTCTGTGTGTGGTGAGTCTGTGGGTGTCTGTGAGGTGAGTGTAGGTGTCTATGTCTGGTGAGTCTGTGGGTCTCTGTGTGAGGTGAGTTTGTGGGTCTCTGTGTGGTGAGTGTGTGGGTCTCTGTGTGAAGTGAGATTGTGGGTCTCTGTGTGGTGAGTTTGTGGGTCTCTGTGTGAGGTGAGTTTGTCGGTCTCTGTGTGTTGAGTTTGTGGGTCTCTGTGTGGTGAGTTTGTGGTTCTCTGTGTGGTGAGTCTGTGGGTCTGTGTGGTGGGTCTCTGTGGGTGTCTGTGTGTGCTGAGTCTGTAGGTCTCTGTGTGTGTCTGTGTGAGGTGAGTCTGTGGGTCTTCATGTGTGTCTGTGTGGTGAGTCTGTGTTTCTCTGTGTGAGGTGAGTCTGTGAGTCTGTGGGTGTCTATGTGAGTTGATGGTCTGTATGTGGTGAGTCTGTGGGTCTCTGTGTGTGTCTGTGTGTGGTTAGTCTGTGGGTCTCTGTGTGAGGTGAGTTTGTGGGTCTCTGTGTGAAGTGAGTTTGTGGGTCTCTGTGTGAGGTGAGTTTGTGTGTCTCTGTTTGGTGAGTGTTTGGGTCTCTGTGAGAAGTGAGTTTGTGGGCCTCTGTGTGAGGTGACTTTGTGGGTCTCTGTGTGAGGTGAGTGTGTGTATCTCTGTGTGAAGTGAGTTTGGGGGTCTCTGTGTGAGGTAAGTTTGTGGATCTCTGTGTCATGAGTCTGTGGGTCTCTGTTTGGTGAACTTGTGGGTCTCTGTGTGCTGAGTTTGTGGGTCTCAGTGTGGTGAGTGTTTGGGTCTCTGTGTGTGTCTGTCTGTGGTGAGTCTGTGGGTGTCTGTGAGGTGAGTGTAGGTGTCTATGTCTGGTGAGTCTGTGGGTCTCTGTGTGAGGTGAGTCTGTGGGTCTCTGTGTGTGTCTGTGTGTCTCTGTGTGAGGTGAGTCTGTGAGTTTCTGTGTGAGGTGAGTTTGTGGGTCTCTGTGTGGTGAGTGTGTGGGTCTCTGTGTGAAGTGAGTTTGTGGGTCTCTGTGTGGTGAGTTTGTGGGTCTCTGTGTGAGGTGAGTTTGTCGGTCTCTGTGTGTTGAGTTTGTGGGTCTCTGTGTGGTGAGTGTGTGGGTATCTGTGTGGTGAGTCTGTGTGTCTCTGTGTGAGGTGAGTCTGTGAGTCTGTGGGTGTCTGTGTGAGGTTAGTGTGGGTGTCTGTGTTTGGTGAGTCTGTGGGTCTCTGAGTGTGTCTGTGTGTGCTGAGTCTGTGGGTTCTCTGTGTGAGGTGAGTTTGTGGGTCTCTGTGTGAAGTGAGTTTGTGGGTGTCTGTGTGAGGTGAGTTTGTGGGTCTCTGTCTGAGGTGAGTGTGTGGCTCTCTGTGTGAAGTGAGTTTGTCTGTCTCTGTGTGAGGTAAGTTTGTGGATATCTGTGTGATGAGTCTGTGGGTCTCTGTTTGGTGAGTTTGTGGGTCTCTGTGTGCTGTGTTTGTGGGTCTCTGTGTGGTGAGTCTGTGGGTCTGCGTGTGGTGAGTGTGTGGGTATCTGTGTGGTGAGTCTGTGTGTCTCTGTGTGAGGTGAGTCTGTGACTCTGTGGGTGTCTGTGTGAGGTTAGTGTGGGTGTCTGTGTTTGGTGAGTCTGTGGGTGCGTGCAAAACAACCCCCTACCTCCTTGCGGTGCCGGACGGCAACTTTGTCGTGGACAGTGCTGTGAGGGGAGGTCCAATTCCGATTGGCTCCTCCCCTCATGGCGTCTGTGACCACCACAGGCGCTAAACGGGGGCTCTGGACGGGTACGAGGGGCTGGTAACCCCTCCACCTTCAAAAATTTACCACTAAACCACGTCTAAAATATCTAACTAATAAGCTTGTGCCGGAGGCCCCGGGGAGACAGGCATCTATGACGTCTCCTGGCCAAACCCCAATTGGCGGAGCCAGGAGATTGAATCTCTACCGTCAGGGCTCCTCCAGAAACAACTAAAAGCCATTCCGTGTGGCCACGTGGAATGTTCGAACGCTCACTGCGGAGGAGAGGCTTCCACTCCTCTGTCAGGAGCTGGACCGGTACCGCCTGGATCTCTGTGGCATTCAGGAGGTCTGGTGGACCGGTTCTGGCTCCTGTCACCATGAGGGGTGGACATTCCTCTAGTCGGGGCAGCAGACTGCCAAACAACAGGGTGTGGCTCTTCTTATGAACAAAATAATGAAGGGGGCGTGGGAGCGTGGCGGTGAGGTGTGGGAAGCTGTAAGCCCCAGGCTACTTTGGGCTCACTTTCCCATCAATCGGAGGCGAAGAGTGGTGGTCGTGGTTACTTATGCCCCCACCGAAGACGAACATCCGTGGAGGGATGCAGGCAAAGCCGATGAGTCAGATGCCTTTTATAACCTCCTGTCACAGGTGCTGGCTAAAGTGGTCCTTCGGAATAGAGTCATCTTGTTGGGTGACTTCAATGCCCGAGTTGGTCATGATGCTGGCACCTTGTCTGGAGTAATTGGAGGGCATGGGCCAGATCAGCTCAATAACAACGGTGGGAGGCTGCTAGAATTTTGTGCAGCCCATGGGCTTGTAATTACCAACACGCTGTTCCGGCATCGGCGCATCCACACAACATCATGGATGCATGCCGGGTCCAAGCAAGAACATCTGCTGGAATACATAGTGACGGACCAGCAGATGCGAGCCCATGTCCTTGACACCAGGACTTACCATGGAGCTGATCTTCCCTCTGACCATCGACTTGTCATCCGTAAGATGTGCCTGCCATTCTTCCGCTCCGGTGGTGGGTGTACACTCAGGACCCCATTCCAACCTAAAGTGGCCTGGTCTCAGTTATCTGATGAAAGTTGCAAGCGAGAATTACAACATTGCCTGCGGCTGAGGTTGGCATCGTCCTCCACTCCTCCTGATGTCGAGGGTAAATGGGCGAGGTTTAGGACTGTCACTCATGCAGCTGCATTGGCTGCTTTGGGTACGCGGTCCAGACCTCCCCAGAGACCCTGGCTGACAGAGGAGGTGATCAGGATAGTTGAGAAAAAGCGACAGGCCCACTGTCATCGGCTACAGAAGCCCACGTCAGAAAATGAGGAGACTTTCCGCAGCCTTCGCTCGGAGGTTCGGAGAGCCATGAGGCGCTGCAAGGATGGGTGGTGGTCGCGGGTTGCTGAGGAGATGGAGTCTGCCTCAGTAGCCCGCCATCACAAATCTCTATTTAACTCCATCAAAAAAGTAACTTGCAGCGCCACACCTATTACCATCATTCGGGGAAAAAACGGTGATCCAATCTCCGACCCCCAGGAACAGGTTTGCAGATTTGCTGAGCATTTCTGTGAGGTCCTCAGCCAGGAAAACATCGTGGCACAAAGTGAGGATGACCCTGCTGAGGCTGCGGTGCCTCAAATATTGTAAGAAGTCACCCTCTGTGAGTGGCTAGCTGAAGTGCCATCTTTTGAGGAAGTGCTGAATGCGATCCAGAGTCTGAGACCAGGAAAGGCAGCAGGCAGAGATGATGTCCCAGCGAAATGCTGAGGGAGGGTGGCGTTTGTGCACAGACTGCCCTATATCAAATCATAACAACAGTCTGGACCACTGGACGGGTTCCGCCCTGGTGGTCCCCCTCTTTAAGAAGGGGGACCGCACAGACTGTAACAACGACAGGGGCATCTCACTCCTCAGTGTGCTGGGAAAGGTCCTGGCAAGGATTATTCAACATCGCGTTGCCACGTACGCTGAGGAGAGGCTTGCGGAGCCCCAATGCGGTTTCAGGAAAGGGCGGTCCTGCACAGATGCCATATTTTATGTCCGTCTGCTACAGCAGAGGTGTAGGGAATTCCAGCAAAACCTGCATCTCTGCTTCATTGACCTGGTAAAGGCCTATGATACCATCAATAGGCCTGGGCTCTGGGTTGTTTTTCTTGCTTTTGGAGTACCTGACCCTCTGCTCACGATCATTAAGGACCTTCATGATGGTGAGCGTGCCGGGTAAAACTACGTGGCCGGGAGTCAGAGCCATTCCCTGTACACCTTGGGGTGTGACAGGGATGTCCTCTGGCTCCCACACTATTTAACATTTATTTTGACCACGTAGTTCGTGAAGCCTTCAATAGCTGTACCGGGGGAATCTCCATATGGCGGAGATATAATGGGAGGCTGATCGATGCCCGGGTGCGGTCAAGGGATGGCTCGCTATTGCTCAACCACGTTATGTATGCCGATGATTTTGTAATAGCTGCTCATTCAGAGGAGGAGTTGGAGATGCTGCTGCTGAGACTGGAGCGTGCCACTAAGAGATGGGGTCTTACCATCAGCCCCACCAAAACGAAGCACCCGCCTGGGTATTTTGTACCATCGGACACTCTACCCCCACAACTCCCAATCAGTGATGGGCAGTTGTGGAGAGAGTGGAAAGTTTCCCATACCTAGGCAGTGTGCTTATGACCGGCACTAGTTTAACAGCAGAGGTCTCACTCCGAATCAGTCGAGCGACAATATATTTTCATCGGTTGCGTAACGCTGTGTGGAAGCTACCTGGTCTGTCGCTCCGCACTTAGCTTTCGGTCTTCTTGGCCACGGTCATTCCCTCCCTTCTCTACGCTTGCGAAACGTGGACTCCCCTAATGTTGTGAGTCTGTGGGCCTCTAGCTGTGTGTCTCTATTGGTCTCTATGTATCTCTATGGGTCTCTATGTAACACTCTGGTTTTCTATGGGTCCTGGATCTCTGTGTGTCTCTATCGGTCTCTATGTATCTCGATGGGTCTCTATGTGTCCCTGTCAGTCTCTGTGTATCTCTATGGGTCTCTGTGTTTCATTATGGGTCTCTGTGTATCCCTGGATCTCTGTGTGTCTCTATGGGTCTCTATCTATCTCTATGGGTCTCATTGTATCTTTATGGGTCTCTATGTATCACTATGTCAGTTGGAAAGGGGACCTGACCAACATACTCTTCTGTCATAGCTTCATGAAGATGGTGACCATGCGCAAGAATTGCACGAAGATTTCAAGCTTCCCTGTATGTTTGAAAGGGCAGGGGTCTTGATGGGGGTGAGGTAGCTCAGCACTGATCAATGTGTAGTGTTGTAAGGACGAGCAGACTTCTTTAGGAGGCACACTCTGTTTATTGTATTATTTCCTTATACAACGCTTAACACACACAGAGGGATATTCGGTCCCCTCACCCGATACCCTAGGGAGGTATAGCCTCCGGACCTGGCGGAACTCACATGCCTACCGCTAACCTCCTTGATACCTAAGGAGGTACACAGCCTCCGGACTTGGCGGGACTCACACGTCTACCGCTAACCTCCTTGATACCTAAGGAGGTACAACCTCCGGACTTGGCGGGACTCACACGTCTACCGCTATCCTAGTCCTCTGGCTAGGACCTAGGGGAGGCTATCTGACCCACCGCAGGCCCGGTGGGTCCTGACCACTGGGTATGCCGAGCCTTAGCCCTTAGAAGGGCTGAGAGGCTGGTCCAGGGTCCTAGCTAGGCTTCAGCCCAGTCTTCTATCTTCGTGCAGGGAGAGAATTCCCCGAGGTCCGTTGGGTCACCCGTCTTATACCCCTTCGTGGCCAGGTAGAACCAATCATACATTCCCACGTGGAACCGTCTGATTGGTTCGCACCAAACCCTGACCACGATCCGTTTCACCTCGACTGACCCCAACCGTTGTACCCAGGGGTAATGCTGCACTGCCCTGGTGGCAATGGAGGTTACGCAACAGCGCGTAGTTAACACCTCTACATCACCCCCTCCTTCGGAAGCTCCAGCCGTTCAGGCTGCAACAATGGGAAACTCCGAAATTACCAACGGTAGAAGAATTGTGAGTGTGCCTCACGAACAACAAGAACAAGAACAATAAAACCCCTATAAATACCCCCCTTAACAACATAACGTATGTACAAGGCACTAGACATGCCAAAAAAATATTATAACAACCGGCGAGATTTCGCACGCGTGTGTTTCGCGGGACCATCGTAGGGGATGGCAGGCTTTGTCGGCGGCACAAGGAAAGGAGGAGGATGAGCCAGAGCATCCGGTGGGCCTTTAGGCATCTCCATGGGGACACCTGCTGCTCCACGGTCCATTGAGGCCGAACGTGGCCTGCATGGAGCCGTCACTCCCGCGTCATCTGCAGGAGGAATGACACGCCTGCGCTGTGGGTTAGGCACCAACGGGGCAACATCTGGCTCGTCGGACGCGTCACACACTCGGCCCCCGTGTCGTGTGTGTTGTGGAGGGACGCGTGGCGTGACGAAGGGTTTTAACCGAGAAGGGTGAACGCACCAGCGACGCCGTCCCCAGCTAATTTTAACACATTGGGGACGCAGGACTTCCACTACCTCAACCGGGCCTCGTCATGGTCTGAGGAGTTTGGCCGACGTGGACACCGGCACCTTGGGGCAGTGGAGCCATGCCCTGTCTCCCGGTGCCCACCGATGCGTGTACGTCCGAGGGTCACGCAGTCACAAATTCGCCCGTTGGCGGGAAGCCGAATTTTCAATGGCGGCCTCCCGTGCCTCGGCCAACTTACAGAGGTTGAATCGCAAGTGGTCAACGAGCTTTGACTTTTGCGGTGGCTGTTCGATTTCCAGCCGAACGTCGGCGGGAGGAAAGGCATCCCTGCCGTACATTAGAAAGAACGGGGAAAATCCCGTCGCCGCGTGAGGTGCCATACGGTATGCGGCGAGGACCCCCGGAACCTGCAAGTCCCAATTGAGGTGGGATTCATCGACCTGATGGCATAACATAGCGGTGAGAGTTCTATGAAGGCGACCATAACACAAACAGTCGTCGAAACGTCGTGAGAATTTTAATTGTTTTATATATATTTTATTATTTTATTGTTTCCCTTCAACGTGACTTTACCGAAAGAACTAAGAATATGAGCCACCAACTCATTTATACGAGAGACCGAAATGGGTTGCAGGGGTGGACATGCCAGTTTAGCCGGCGGTTTACGTTGCGCACAATGGGTGCATCCCAGCAAAATGTCAGTGACGTCGCGCAGCATGCCCGGCCAGAAAAATTGCAACCGCAACAACGCAATGGTCGTATGAACACCCAGGTGCAATAAACGCTCATGCGCCGCCCATACGGCTTTGCATCGCAAGGCGGATGGCACGACGATTTTATGTTGACACGAGTCAGCATCCCAATGCATCAACAAGCCGTGCTTCATGACAAATGAATTAAATTTGCCATGTCTTGGAACCGCATTATTCGCGTGGCGACGCAACCTCAATAACGACATGTCCTTGCTCTGGTGCCGACCCCATTCGGCCAAAGTTAGCCCCAGCAAATCGTCACTGGCCATTGGATCTGCATGATACAACATCGGCGCTGAGGCGGTGGGAAGTGCGGCTGACACCGTTGTGAGAGGCGCGACCTGCGCAGGCAGTGGCGGCTTACACCGGCCCGAGCCCAAAAAACACGCACATTTTTGAGCCGGCGGGAGGCAAGACAACGCATCGGCATTCGTGTGTTGTGCACCCCTACGGTAAGTGACATTGAAATAATAGTCCTGAAGGACTTCGAGCCACCGAGAAAGCTGCCCGGACGGTTGGTCAACCCGCAGAGCGTACTGTAAAGCCGAATGATCAGATCGCACGGTAAAATGCTGACCATACAGGTACGGCCTGTATTGCTGAATAAAAAAAACAATGGCCAGCACCTCACGTCTGGTCACACAGTATCTTTGTTCAGCAAGAGACAAGACTCTGCTACCATAGGCAACAACCCTTTCAATGCCATCAACTTTTTGGGACAGAACACCCCCAATCCCCGTATTGCTAGCGTCGGTGTCCAACACGAATGGCACGGAAAAATCGGGGTACGCAAGGGACGGTGCCGTCACGAGAGCGTTCCACAAGGAGTCGAACGCAGCCTGTTCTGCGTCCCCCCAATGAAACTCCACCCCTTTTGACGTAAGGGCGTGGAGCGGCTTGGCAATCGTCGCGAAGCCAGCAACAAACCGGCGGTAGTACGACGCAAAACCAATAAAACTACGAACATCGCCCGCAGATGTAGGGGTCGGCCAATGTTGAACACATTTGGTTTTTTCAGGGTCGGTAGAGATGCCCGAGCGGCTAACTATGTGGCCCAGATAGCGCACAGACTCACGCAGAAGGTGACACTTCTGCGGCTTGAATTTCAAGTTAGCGGCCCGCATTTTCAAGAAGACAGCACGCAACCGTTCGATGTGTTCGCCGAACGTGCAGCTAAAGACGATGACGTCGTCAAGATAAATGAGACATGAGTCCCACTGTAGCCCAGCGAGGACCAGCTCCATGAGCCTCTGGAACGTCGCTGGGGCCGAGTGGAGACCCATGGGCAATCTATTAAACTCGAAAAGGCCCTGTGGTGTCCAAAAAGCAGTCTTAGGTTTTGACGATTCGTGGAGGGGGAGTTTCCAAAACCCCGACAGAAGATCCAAGGTGGAGAAATAGTGCGCCCCTGCCAGGGCATCCAATGACTCGTCCATACGAGGGAGAGGGTAGGCGTCCGCTACCGAGATTTTATTTAGGCGCCGAAAATCAACGCAAAAACGGAGACTGCCATCGTGCTTTTTCACCAGCACTATTGGAGCACCCCAGGGTCTAGTGGAGGGAGAAATTATATCGGCCTCCAGCATGTCATCCACAGCCGATTTAACATGCTGTTTCTCCGCCGGGCTAAGCCGAAACGGGTTTTGTCGAATCGGGGCAGCGTCACCAGTATCAATGTGGTGACGCAGCAGCTTGGTGCAGCCAATATCAAATTTAGATTTACTGAAGACATAGGAAAATTCTCGCAGAAGGGCGCGCAATTTAATTCGCTGCGAATGAGACAGATCACCCGTGTCTGTGCAGAGCGCGTCCAACCATCTCTCATCCGATTTGGAAGGAGGTGGGACCTGCGGCGTGTCATGCACGTGTCCCGCGACTCCGGTCCCCAACGGCACCGGGGTCGCGTGAGCGAGCACAGTTCCTTGCGGAATGACGGTTGTGGACAATCCGACATTCAAAACCTGCAAGAACGGCTCCCTGTCGGCTGCTACGAGGGTCTGTGCAGCCACTAAATCTAACCCCTTAACAGCTGCGTTTGAAGGCCCCAGCAAAATGCCATGTGCTGAGGCCTCCGGGGCTAGCGGTTTTTTAAGTTGCAAGGGCACGAGCATTTGTGTCCCTGGCGGAATGCGGACTGTGCTCGCGACAAACGCCTGCACCAAGGCACTAGCCATGCGCGGATGTGAGGGTGTGGGCAAGAATGCCATCCGTCGACCCGACGGGAGTTCGATGCAGCCTTGATCTACAAGGATCTTAATAGGCATTTTCGCGAGAAAATCAGTGCCTAACAAACATGGCACAGCGAGGGAAGAAGAGACCAAAATAGGCCCTGCCAATTTAATGTCTCCAATCGAAATTTGCGCCCGAATTTGCCCAATAATGCCCAGTGAACTGCCATTAGCGGCGAAACACGGGATAGAAACCCGTTCCAAGGGGCGGCATCGTACGGGCAGTACATTGTAAATCAAATCCGAAATGATCATAGCCGACGCACCAGTATCGACCAACACGCGAAATTCCACACCCTCGATTGATCCGACAACCACGGACGAACTTGCCGTCGCCGCGACTACCCTATGGGCCAACTCAGACCACTGCCTAGGTCCGAGTGGCCGCGAACAAACGCCAGAATACCCCCCATCACACGCCGAATCGCGAGCCCTTCTTATGGTGCGTTGCAGTGTGTATGGTGTAAATGAGGGCCGAGCGTGAGAGGCGTCGCGACTTGCCTGGTTTTGCCACGATGCCGTGGACGTCCTGTAGTCCTAGCCCCGGGATGCGGAGGGGCGTCGTCGAGGCGCACGGCAGTCAGAGGAGATGTGGCCTCGTCAGCCACAGTTGAAGCACGTCACGTCGTCGCGTGGAGAAGGCCGTCCCCGCTGCTGGTCGTTGCGGCGACCAGCGTGGTCGGACGATCGCCGGCCTGTTGACCTGGTCGCCTTGAAGGCCCGGTCGGGGGAGAACTCGGCGTCTCTGCTGGCAGGCTCCGACGTCGAAGCCGAGGCGGCGATGGTCGATAAAGTGTGGAGCAGCAGATGTGCGTGGATGCACCGAGCTGCTCGTAGCGAGCACATACTGTCGTCGTCCACTGCTTTGATGACGATGCGCAGCTCGCGCGCCAGCTCCAGCATCTTCTAGAGAACGATGGCGTCGATAGCCTCGTCGTCCATGCGAGGGTAACCCGCTCTTGCCATCGCCAGTAGAGCGGTCCGGAATGCCAACGGAGACTCTTTAGGGCGGCGTCGCCTGTCGTAAAATCGGCTGCGGACGTCGGATGGAGGCCCGTAGACGTCGGACATCCATCGGAGGGCCGATTGAAGAGTCGCCCTTTTGTGCCTGGGGATGGTGAGGAGCGAGGCGAGAGCGTCGTCGTCCAGAGTGGCCGGTAGCGCTCGGAGCGCCTGTGCGTCCGACCAGCCCACCATCTCTTGATGGCTCAGGAAGCGACGCTGGAACGCCGCTCAGTCACCCCCTTCAGATGTGAATTCCCGGAAGATGGGCAGGCGTTGTTGGAGGGCGGACGTCGTCTCCCCCTCAGCTTGCACCATCTCGAGCCGGAGATCGGTGATTTCCCGGCCGATAGAGTCTACTGTACCATGTCGGTACAGTGATGACGCGGCGTCCGCTGAGGAACTTGAATTCGCAGCGTCGCGTGCTGATGACGTTGCGGGTTGTGATTGCCCCCCCGCGTTCCCAGGATGTCCCTGGCTTCCACTACCGGCGGGATCACGTGGTTCTTCAGCGGGAAAATCAAAATGTCCGCCCCGGCCGATGGCGGGAACGTATGCCGGCGGTTGACTCGGCCTGCCCGCGACCTCCAAGTTGATCTCTTCGAGAATGGAGGCCGCGGCATGTAGGAGTTGAGCGAGACGGCCGTGTGCTGCCCTGAGTCCGTCCCCCATAGCAGGGGGAGCGACCAGCTGCTCAACCGGTGGCTGGGCGGCTGTCAACGTGGCAGCGTTTTCAGCGGAGCTGGCGGTGCTTGCAGGTGAGGCAGCGTTATCTTCGTTCTGGCTCCGCGCGTGGGCTGAACTTCTGGTTTCCATTTCCAACCACTTCTGAGACAAGTTGTAGTGTTGTAAGGACGAGCAGACTTTTTTAGGAGGCACACTCTGTTTATTGTATTATTTCCTTATACAACGCTTAACACACACAGAGGGATATTCGGTCCCCTCACCCGATACCCTAGAGAGGTACAGCCTCTGGACCTGGCGGGACTCACACGCCTACCGCTAACCTCCTTGATACCTAAGGAGGTACACAGCCTCCGGACTTGGCGGGACTCATACGTCTACCGCTAACCTCCTTGATACCTAAGGAGGTACAACCTCCAGACTTGGCGGGACTCACACGTCTACCGCTATCCTAGTCCTCCGGCTAGGACCTAGGGGAGGCTATCTCACCCACCGCTGGCCCGGTGGGTCCTGACCACTGGGTATGCCGAGCCTTAGCCCTTAGAAGGGCTGAAAGGCTGGTCCAGGGTCCTAGCTAGGCTTCAGCCCGTCTTCTATCTTCGTGCAGGGAGAGAACTCCCCGAGGTCTGTTGGGTCACCTGTCTTATACCCCTTCGTGGCCAGGTAGAACCAATCATACATTCCCACATGGAACCGTCTGATTGGTTCGCACCAAACCCTGGCCACGATCCGTTTCACCTCGACTGACCCCAACCGTTGTACCCAGGGGTAATGCTGCACTGCCCTGGTGGCAATGCAGGTTACGCAACAGCGCGTAGTTAACACCTCTACAAATGTGTCAATGAGACCTGCATGAATGGTTTCTCTCATCCATAGGGAAATGTGAGCATGAGGAAAACGACGTTTTTGCCACCCAATGGTGTGCAAGGTGCTTCTTGTCCATTCAAAGACACCGCCTTCATTGGTCGTAATACTCATCTCATGATGCTATGGCTGCAAAGTTTGGTCGTACATGTCACGTATATAGTTTATTGTTAAATTTGAAATTACAGTTACTGTGATCACTGTTACATTGTTTTTAGAGCTTTATTTTGGTGATTTCGAAAAGGTTTTGTTTTAGCCATATTTGTTTGTTGTAGTGTAGGGGTGATATGGGGAATAAACACATGGCACGGGAAGGTGTGGTTCACCCACACCTTGGTGGCTACAACAACGTCCGCTAAGGCTCCAGTGGGTATAAAGTGCGGGGAGCCAGGGAGCTCGGGGCAGAGTGTGGGGCCCGAGGCTGAAGCAACCAGTGAAGAAAGAAGGCCAGCTAGGTGAGACCCTGGAACTCCTGTGACCGCTGCCCTTTTCAGGGCCGGCACAGCAAGCCAGTGGTGCGGCCCCAGAGCCCCAGAATCAGAGTCCTTCTGGTCTCGTCGGCGGGGTGCCGAGATCTGTGCCTAACCAGGGCCAGATCTGATAGCCTCCCTTAGAGCCCTACCAGGAGGAACTGGGAGCCTAGAGCTTAGGCTAGAGAGCCTGGGGTGTGTTCCTGAGTTATACGGGTGGAGGGGCCGCTACCCCTTCTAGTGTAACCCTTGTTAAGGTTTAAATAAATAGTGCTGCTTCTATTCTGCCGTCTCCGTGTCCTGGAACCCACTACAACTGGTGTCAGAAGTGGTCTTAAAATGGACACAAGGAGTACAAACCGATCACAGGAACCCCAGGAGGAGGACGGCTCGCCTGGGATTGCGCCAGAGGCCGCGGCCGACGATCCTGGGATGCCCCAGACGCCCCAACAGCAGCCGCCGCTGGAGGAGTGGCCGCCGATGGAGGACGGGTTGCAGGCGGCTCACTCTCGACTGGCTGAGCTGCTGTATGCCGCGGCTTCCACGCTGGAGGAAATCAACCACGCGGGGCTGCGGGCGCAAAGGCGGCAGAGAGACGAATGCCGTTCAACGGCCATTCCCGCCGAAACACAGCCACCAGATTTCGGATTTGCCGCCATGACAGTGTCTGCCACGGTGATTGGAGGGTCGCAGCTCCACGTGGACGCTGTGGGCCAATCAGCGGTGGTGACGTCATCAGCAACGGACGCCCGCTGTCAGGACCAATCGACGGGCGCATCGTCATCACCTGCGCGACCGCCGATGGGTGTCCCCAGCCCCTCCAACACCGGCAGGAGAGGCCGGAAATGGCGCGCGGCACCTCTCAGAGACGAAGCCATCGTTTCAACAACGCCTGCCGGTGTTGAAGGAGTTCGTTTCAGACGGCGGCGACTGGGGGGCCTTTCAACGCCGCTTTCTCGCTCATCAAGAGATGGCCGGCTGGACGGACAACGAGGCGTTGAGTGCGCTACCGGCCATGCTGGACGATGACGCCCTTGCTACGCTCATCACAGCTCCCAGATCAACGCGATCTACACTACAGTCGGCGCTCCAGGTCCTCACCATAGTCTACGCGCCATCGTCGGACTGCCGCAAACTCTTCCACGAGCGGTGCAGGGGCCAGAAGGAGCCACCTCTGGCGTATCGCACGGCTCTCCTGGCCCTCGCAAAAGCGGCTTTCCCGCGTATGGACGGCGAAGGGCTGGACGCGATGGTGATGGAGAAGCTCCTGGCGTTGGCCCAGGAGCTACAGATCATCATTGTCGCAGAGGACGACGCAGACATGTGTTCCTTGCGGGCAGCAAGACACATCCACGCGCACCTGATAGCGTAGCGTCGATCACCTCTCGTCCCCAAGGGCGCAGCTGCGGAGTGCGCTGGGACGCCGACCATCCCCCCCTCCGAGGAGGTCTTCGCGGCGGGTCACCCGGTGGAGTGGAGATCCGGAGGGAGGCCGGCTCGGACAACACTGGATCGCCAGGAGCACCCCAAGGCGCTCATCACGTGCTACAACTGTGGCCGCAAGGGCCACGTGGCTGCGGAATGCCGGGCGCCTCGTCAACGACAGCCGGGACGGTCGGACGGCGCTCCAGCCTACAGGCCTCCGCATCGCAACCCGGCAAGTCGCGGCACCCCACATGCTCGGCCTGTGCACACACCTGTCCCCACCTCGCGCGTTTCGGTGTACGGGCCTCGGGGTACGCCCATTGGTTTGTTGGGTGGCGGCGGGGTCGAGAGGGTGCTCGGGCCAGGGCAGTGGACGGAATTGGCCCACCGCATTGTTGCTGCGTCGGCAGGCTCGTCCGTGGTCGCGGGTCGCATTGACGGGGTCGAGGTGCGTATCCTCGTCGATACGGGAGCTTCGGCGACCATTGTGTCAGACTTGATTTATAATATTCTTCCCATTCAAAGCCGCCCCTTGCTCTCAGTCACCATTCCGTGTTACGCAGCGAACGGGGGTTCGCTGGGTATCATAGGCCAAATTCGAGCACAAATTTGCATAGGCGATATCAAACTCTCCGGGCCCATATTAGTCTCGTCCTCGCTGGCGGTTCCGTGCTTGTTGGGGATGGACTTTTTGGGCAAAATGCCGATTAAAATTCTAATTGATCAGGGTTGCATCGAGCTTCCCTCGGGCCGACGGGTAACATTCCTGCCTTCCCCTGTCACCTCAAGGGCAGCGTGCGCGTCGATACAAGCGTTCGTCACTCGGACGGTGCGTGTACCTCCCGGGGCGCAAATGCTCGTGCCCCTTCGCTTGCGTCGGCCTTTCGTGCCCGGTGTTCTGGACCAGGGAATTCTGTTAGGGCCCTCGAGGGCTGGGGAAAACGGGCTGGATCTGGTGGCCGCTCAATCGCTCGTTAAGGGGAGTGATGACCCGTTTATCCTCGTCCTTAACGTTGGCGTACAGACGGCCGTCGTTCCTCAGGGAACTGTGCTCGTGCACGCGACGCCAGTCCCCATGGTAGACACGGTTATGGGTAATGTGGGGACCGATCCTCTGGCTCAACCGCATTCTGAGGGGGACGATAGTTGGATGGACGCACTATGTTCGGGCACGAGTGATCTGTCCGACTCCCAGCATGCCGGCCTACGCACCCTTCTGACGGAATTTTCCGATGTCTTTAGTAAACACAAATATGACATTGGGTGCACGAAATTGTTGCGTCACCACATTGACACGGGTGACAATGCCCCGGTATGCCAGAATCCTTTTCGGTTAAGTCCGGCCGAAAAAGATCATGTCAAATCGGCAGTGGATGACATGCTGGCTGCAGACATTATTGCCCCTTCCACCAGTCCATGCGGAGCACCCATAGTGCTTGTCAAAAAGCACGATGGGTCCATGCGATTCTGTGTGGATTTTCGCCGCCTTAATAAGATCTCCGTGGCCGACGCGTATCCACTTCCCCAGATGGACGAATCTCTGAATGCTCTGGCTGGCGCACGTTTTTTTTTCTACGTTGGACTTGTTATCCGGATTCTGGCAACTCCCATTGGATGATGAGTCCAAGCCAAAGACTGCGTTTCGCACACCACACGGCCTATTCCAATTTAACCGGTTACCTATGGGATTACACTCCGCTCCGGCGACATTTCAGCGCCTTATGGAACTGGTTTTGGCTGGCTTACAGTGGAACGTCTGTTTGATCTATCTGGATGACGTCATCGTGTTCAGCAAGACATTTGACGAACACCTTTCGCGCTTGCGCGCCGTGTTCCTCAAAATGCGCGCTGCGAATTTGAAATTTAAGCCGCAAAAGTGCCACCTGCTACGGGATTCCGTACGCTATTTGGGGCACATCGTCAGCCGCTCGGGCATATCCACCGATCCCGCAAAGACGCAGTGTGTCAGCTCCTGGCCAACCCCCACCTCGGTGGCTGAGGTCAGGAGTTTCATTGGATTTGCGTCTTATTACCGGCGGTTCGTCGCGGATTTCACGACCATTGCTAAGCCCTTACACGCTCTGACGGCGAAGGGAGTGAAATTTCACTGGGGCCAGGAGGAGGAGGTCGCTTTTCATTCCCTTCGCGACGCTCTCGTGCGGGCCCCTCCATTGAGCTACCCCGATTTTTCGGAACCCTTCCTGCTCGATACAGACGCCAGCAATACGGGCATTGGGGGTGTGCTCTCACAGGTGATCTGTGGTGTGGAACGCATCGTGGCTTATGGCAGTAGGGTTTTGTCTCCGGCGGAACAGAGATACTGCGTCACGCGTCGGGAACTCTTGGCTATTGTATTTTTTATGCAACAGTATCGCCCAAACCTGTACGGTCGGCATTTCACTGTCCGTACGGACCATGCGGCATTACTATATGCCTTGCGAGTGACGCAGCCTTCGGGGCAATTGTCCCGATGGCTCGAAATCCTTCAGGATTATGATTTCACGACCACATATCGGAAGGGTGCTCGGCACACTGATGCGGATGCGCTGTCTCGCCTGCCGCCCGCCTCAGATTGCGCTTGTCTCAGGGGATCGGGGCGTTGTAAGCCGCCAGAGGATAGCCCCCTCTTAGATATCCCGGTTCTCGCTGCTGCCACTGAGGACCCCTTGCCTGAGGGTCCTGTCGGAGAGGGAGGTGCGGACTCCTTGCTGGGGTTGTCCGTTGCGGAATGGGGGCGCCTCCAGATGGAGGACGCATCCCTCCTCGCGTTGCGTCGTCGCGCAGGGGGTTCCCTGCGGGGGGTCGCAGGGATTGATTCGTACGGGCTGCTCCAGGGGCTCCTAATGCATTGGGATGGGAGGGCATGCCGTCATAGGCTTGTGGTGCCATCCGCTTTGCGGGGTAAGGCCGTTTGGGCCGCACACGAGCGGCTTTTGCACCTGGGGACCCACAAGACCCTTGCCGTGCTCCAGCTGGATTTCTTCTGGCCGGGTATGGCAAGGGATGTGGATGACCTCCTGGGTGCATGCACTCAGTGCGCCCAACGAAAACCACCAGCGAAAGGCGCCTGCCCACCGCTACAATCTATCATGGTCTCTCGGGTTAACGAACTCGTCGCACTCGATATATTGGGGCCCTTCCCTGCGACCCCTAGGGGTAACAAGTACCTGCTGGTTGGCGTGGAATATTTCACCCGATGGCCTATGGCATGGCCTCTCGCTAACCAGTCAGCAGCAGCCATTGCCGAGGCCTTTGTCCAGGGCTATGTCCTCGACAAGGGTGCTCCCGAACGGCTGCTGACTGACCAAGGGAAGAACTTCTCTGGCGTCCTTCTGCACGAGGTGTGTGCGCTTCTTGGTACGAAAAAGATTCGCACTTCCCCCTATCACCCACAAACCGATGGCATGGTGGAGCGGCTGCATAGGACGCTCACATCTATGTTGTGTCACCAGGTGTGTGACTCCCAGACCGATTGGGACCTTCACATTCCGGGGGTTTTGGCCGCCTATAGAATGGCTCCTCACGCGGCAACCGGCTTCTCGCCGTTCTTTTTGATGTACGGTCACGACGTTGACCCACCAATTGCGACTCAGCTCCGCGTCTCGGAAACCAGCAGAAAATCGAAATTGGCCGACCACGTTAAATTTAATATCCTGAGGTTGACCGAGGCGCGGGAGGCAGCGGCCCAAAACTCTTCCTCTCGGCAGAAGGCCAACGAGAGGTTGCGATCGCGCCAATCACGCACACATGCGTGGAAGCCAGGCGATCAAGCCTGGCTGCACTGCCCTCAGGTGCCGTTGGCGACCTCGGCGAAATTGTTGCGGCTTTGGAGGGGCCCTGTAGTTATTGTGAAGGTTATGCGGCCGCAGTGCGTTCGTATCCAGTGGGGGAAACGCCGCTGGTACGTACACCCCTCGCGTCTGAAGCCGTTTGTGGCGCCGCGCGTCCCTCCACCACATTACACGGGCCGAGCATGTGATGTGTCCGCTGACTCCCGGACGGCGTCTTCGTCACCTGCCCTTGATGCTTCGCTAACTGTTCCACCTTCAGGCGCCTCAAGAATGACGGCTTCCAGCGCGCCTGCGCCACCCGGTGGGGACGGAGTTTGCCCTTCTGGGGTGACGGAAGACGGTGCACCTGCACAGCCGGTGCCCACTGCCGGGCCGACCGGACCCTCCCCCTACGATGGACCCGCAAAACGGACTCGCGCCAAAACGCGCCGCTTGTTGTAATAATGGTTCTTGTTACTCTTGTTGTTCACTGTAAAGTTTTCTTGCTGCGTTGATGGGGGGGGGGGGGGGGGTACAATGTATATGTGTATATAGTGTAATTTTGTATAGGTGGGTTGGGTTATTTATTGGGGTGTTCGTTCTTATGAGGCACGCACGGGTGGGGGTTTGTTGTGTTTATTGTTCGAGTATTGTTGCAGCCGGGACGGCTGCGGGTTACACGGGGGGGGGGTGATGTAGGGGTGCTATGGGGAATAAACACATGGCACGGGAAGGTGTGGTTCACCCACAGCTTGGTGGCTACAACAACGTCCGCTAAGGCTCCAGTGGGTATAAAGTGCGGGGAGCCAGGGAGCTCGGGGCAGAATGTGGGGCCCGAGGCTGAAGCAACCAGTGAAGAAAGAAGGCCAGCTAGGTGAGACCCTGGAACTCCTGTGACCGCTGCCCTTTTCAGGGCCGGCACAGCAAGCCAGTGGTGCGGCCCCAGAGCCCCAGAGTCAGAGTCCTTCTAAGGGCCGGTCTAGTCGGCGGGGTGCCGAGATCTGTGCCTAACCAAGGCCAGATCTGATAGCCTCCCTTAGAGCCCTACCAGGAGGAACTGGGAGCCTAGAGCTTAGGCTAGAGAGCCTGGGGTGTGTTCCTGAGTTATACGGGTGGAGGGGCCACTACCCCTTCTAGTGTAACACTTGTTAAGGTGTAAATAAATAGTGCTGCTTCTATTCTGCCGTCTCCGTGTCCTGGAACCCACTACAGTAGTACACAGAGTTAGACTGGTCACTGTAATCTAAATTGTCTCATGGTTGTTATTGTTTTACTTGCATCCCACTGGGATTTTTGCATACAGCGTTGATACGCGGTGCTTTTTCTGGAAGACTTTGCGTTTTTTCCTGGATTTTTCTGTTGCGCGTAGTCACTTTAAGACGTTTATTGTTCGTGTTTTTGTTTGTTGTGGTTGCACCCGATTCAAGAATCGAATGCCTCACAGGGCTATACCTAATAAATGAACTGAACTATGGGTCTCTGTGTGTCTCTATGGATAAGCGTGGTTTCTTATTCGAACTGGGGAATTTGGTGGGCGCTTAACATGGGAGCCTATGGGAGCTCTATGGGAGTTTGCCGGCGAGGGCGATTGTAATGTGCAGTGCGGATAGGTAGGGAAGTTTACGTCATGTAGGGAATGTGGAGGGAGGGTAACGTGAGAGCCTATGGGAGCTCAATGTGTCGCTGCTGGCAGGAGGTCACGGGACAGACCCAGCAGGTGCCATGGGTTGACTGCTGTGCCAGGCTAGGTACAGGAGGAGGTCACGGGACAGACCCAGCAGGTGCCATGGGTTGACTGCTGTGCCAGTCTAGGTGGAGGAAGAGGTCACGGGACACACCCAGCAGGTGCCATGGGTTGACTGCTGTGCGAGGCTACGTGCAGGAGGTCACGTGACAGACCCAACAGGTGCCATGGGTTGACTGCTGTGCCAGGCTAAGTGCATGTGACGACAAACATCTGGGAAGTTCACCACCATTGGTTCAAGCAGTGCCTGTCTCTTGCTTTTGCTGATGAGACACGGAGCTGTGCAGACTCCAAATACTCTTTGGTTCTATTGGGTAAAGTCACGTAGATGAAAATAAAATAACAAAAAATCACGACGTTTCGGCCACAACACAAGCGGCCTTCATCAGGTGAAGGGACGAGCCTGTTTGGAGGACAGCGCTGGAGTGGAAGAAGCCACGCTTAGATCACGACATTTAAGCTGTGTGAGAAGAAGAAAAAGACCACGCGCTTTGACAAAGGAATTAGCATATAATTTAGCATTGAAATGGCTCATTGAAATAGCTAATTTAAAGTATACACATCCGCAGAGGTGCCCCTTGACAAAGGAATTAGCATCGAATTTAGCATTGAAATAGCTGAGTGATTAGCTAGTAACTGGTCACAGAAATAGCTATGTTAAAGTTAGAGTATATACATTCACCGAGGCACCTAGTACTCATCAAACAGGATAATTTAGCGAAACACAACCACGCTCAGACACCGGACCTATGGGCGAGCCTACAAGGTGTTCTGACAAAGAGATTAGCATAAAAAATTAGCATTTGATTGGCGAATTTTAGGAAAGAGGTGGTGTACGTGCCGGTGGACTTGCAGTTTGGCGCGGGGGGGGGGGGGGGGGGGAAGGGGGGAGGGGGATTTTACCTATTAATGGTGTGAAAATGGGAATTTATAAGAGCTGCGAAAGTTTGGGGTACCACTACTCGAAAAATATACTGTACCATTGAAGTTTAACACGTAGGCTTTCGCGACCAATATTATTCATAATAAAGGTTTTTGGGTTAGATCGCGTTTATTTATAAATGTGTCGTAACCCTCCACCACCCGACACGGCCAATCAGCAAAAAAAAGTGTCACGTTGACAAAAGACAAATAATTCACTACTTTAGCCCACCGGTGTGTTGAAGAGTGAATCCACATTTACAGTTTGAGTACGACGTTTCGCTGGTAAATACATCCAGCATCATCGGGCAATTCGCCAGAATGGTAAAGCCCTCGCTTGCTCCCGGTTTTATATAGAGCAGCAGGGTGACGTCATCACTTAACTCATATCAGGTGCAGTGATTAGAGGCGGAGGGGGGGGGGGTATTGTAATTATTTAATCGATTAGTAATCAGTCATTGGTTATGATTAGTAATGAGTTGTAGATTAGTAATTCTTTAAATCAAAATGTAACGTGTATTATTTAATAATACGCTTCCAGGCCGCACTAAGCCTGTAGCTGTCAGAGCGATTAAAGTTATTCTTGTTCCTCTCAATTTCAATGGATTCTCTAATTAGTCTTTGCCAGTAATAATTAGTTTTACACACCACTGCAACATTGTCAAAACCAATTGAGTGTCCTTGTTGACAAGCATGTTCTGCTATGTTAAAGTTAGAGTATATACATTCACCGAGGCACCTAGTACTCATCAAACAGGAGAATTTAGCGAAACACAACCACGCTCAGACATCGGACCTGTGTGCGAGCCTACAGGGTGTTCTGACAAAGAGATTAGCATAAAAATTAGCATTTGATTGGCGGATTTTAGGAAAGAGGTGGTGTACGTGCCGGTGGACTTGCAGTTTGGCGCGGGGGGGGGGGGGGGGGATGGGGGAGGGGGATTTTACCTATTGATGGTGTGAAAATGGGAATTTATAAGAGCTGCGAAAGTTTGGGGTACCACTACTCGAAAAATATACTGTACCATTGAAATTAGTTTAATGTTTAGTTCGATTTAGAACATCTTTCCAATGGTTGCTTAATTTGAAACCATCCTCTCGGTTGAAATTGTGTCTGTTTGTAGATCTGAATTGCTTCATGAACAAATCTCTGATAAAAGCCCGTGGGTTTGGAAAGAACCTTGGTATCGGAAAAAAATATATCGTGATCCCCCACAGCGTTGTAACAGTGATCAGCCACGGCAGAAGAATTCGTTTTGCCGTGTTTCAAATCTGATTTGTGCTCGCGAATTCGGTCAGAGACATGTCGCTTTGTCTCACCGATGTAGCAATCACCGCAGGTACAACTCAATTTGTAAACCCCGGGGTACTGTAAATCAGGAATGACATCCTTCACGGATGGGATCAGATCACGAATTTTGTGTACTGTATTGAACCGGACCTGGATCTTGTGTTTGTTTAGAATTTTGGAACTCTTTTTAGTAACGCCTGCTATATATGGAAGTGTGATGGTTTTGACCGGAGTATCAAGTGGTTGTTTCTGTATGGAGGGAGAGACAGCTTGGCGGATGGTACGGTCAGAGTAACCATTCCTTTTGAGGGCCAGGTGTACATGTTTTAATTAACTGGTCAGGTGGTGTTGTTGGGTCTGTCACGTGACCTCCTGCACGTAGCCTCGCACAGCAGTCAACCCCTGGCACCTGCTGGGTGTGTCCCGTGACCTCTTCCTCCACTTAGACTGGCACAGCAGTCAACCCATGGCACCTGCTGGGTCTGTCCCGTGACCTCCTCCTGTACCTAGCCTGGCACAGCAGTCAACCCATGGCACCTGCTGGGTCTGTCCCGTGACCTCCTGCCAGCAGCGACACATTGAGCTCCCATAGGCTCTCACGTTACCCTCCCTCCACATTCCCTACATGACGTAAACTTCCCTACCTATCCGCACTGCACATTACAATCGCCCTCGCCGGCAAACTCCCATAGAGCTCCCATAGGCTCCCATGTTAAGCGCCCACCAAATACCCCAGTTCGAATAAGAAACCACGCTTATCCATAGAGACACACATTGCCTAAACGGTAAAATAACACACATCGTTTATAGAAAGCAAACGCACACTGATG
Organism: Petromyzon marinus; assembly: GCF_048934315.1. NCBI lineage: Eukaryota > Metazoa > Chordata > Hyperoartia > Petromyzontiformes > Petromyzontidae > Petromyzon > Petromyzon marinus. The sequence continues at coordinate 921,857 of NC_133746.1, read as the reverse complement.
CCTATCTGAATGCAGAATCACATCATCATCCAGCTCAGAAATCCTCTCTTATCAAGACGCTCATACATCGGGCTAAAACAGTGTCAGATGGTGAGAGTCTAGTGAGAGAGATTAAACACGTTAAAGACGCACTACGACAGAATGGCTACAATAATGCTCAAATTAACAGAGCACTGAATGCCAAATCACGATCGCAAAGCAATACTGCTGAAAGCGACCAGATTGTTAAAACAATAAAAATTCCATATATCTCAAGAGTAACAGACAAATTAGCCCGTGTTTTGCAAAAGCAAAACATTACAGTAAGATTTGGTACAGTACACAAAATTCAAAAACTAGTATCTTGTACTAAAGACGCATTACCTAAACTATCAACAGAAGGTGTATATCGGATGAATTGTTCATGTGGCAGCTGCTACATTGGGCAGACGGGACGTAACATCAGCGTAAGACTAAAAGAACATCAGAGAAATATTAAATTATCTCAAACACAACTGTCGGCAGTGGCAGAACATGCTTGTCAACAAGGACACTCAATTGATTTTGACAATGTTGCAGTGGTGTGTAAAACTAATTATTACTGGCAAAGACTAATTAGAGAATCCATTGAAATTGAGAGGAACAAGAATAACTTTAATCGCTCTGACAGCTACAGGCTTAGTGCGGCCTGGAAGCGTATTATTAAATAATACACATTACATTTTGATTTAAATAATTACTAATCTACAACTCATTACTAATCATAACCAATGACTGATTACTAATCGATTATATAATTACAATACCCCCCCCCCCTCCGCCTCTAATCACTGCACCTGATATGAGTTAAGTGATGACGTCACCCTGCTGCTCTATATAAAACCGGGAGCAAGCGAGGGCTTTACCATTCTGGCGAATTGCCCGATGATGCTGGATGTATTTACCAGCGAAACGTCGTACTCAAACTGTAAATGTGGATTCACTCTTCAACACACCAGTGGGCTAAAGTAGTGAATTATTTGTCTTTTGTCAACGTGACACTTTTTTTGCTGATTGGCCGTGTCGGGTGGTGGAGGGTTACGACACATTTATAAATAAACACGATCTAGCCCAAAAACCTTTATTATGAATAATATTGGTCGCGAAAGCCTACGTGTTAAACTGACTAACCTCTATGGGGAGGATACTTTTCTTAAAACCAGAAAATTGGAGAAGCTTCGCATTAAGCGGATGAAATTGATATCTTCACTGGCGTTCCTCAAAAGGTGCAGAGATTCAAAGGTAATACCAAACGCAGTAAAAATAACACATCACATAAAGTCTTCTAAAGCTAACCAAATACTACACAAAGCTAGCGAATTACTATTAATAGAGATAATACAGCACAATAGGAGTGAATTATCTTACATTTCGGAATCGCTAAAACAGTTACACTTAGATATAAGCAATAGTGTATCTATGCATTATTGGAATATAATCGATAACATAACACAACAATCGGCTGATAATGTGTTTAAATTAACAAAAACTAACCAAATTAATACATTTTCTAGACTACATAATAAACAAATCCCTACTGAAAACCAAAAATTTAAAAACAAAACTGTACTGAACTTGACTAACACTGTATTAACCGGTGACATGGTCTCTATCCTTTCTAAAGGCCTTAACTTTGCCGTTACCCCACGCACAATTCCAGTGGATGAGATAATTGCTGAGGTAGAATCAGCAGTTAGACTCCTTCCACATAATGAGGCAGAGATGACTAGACATGAGGTTGCTAAAATAATTGAGAATAGCAAAGTTCCAAAAGTAAATATTAGCTCTAACGAGGCAAAAGCCTTAAGAGAGCTGCGTGTAAACAAGGATATCCAAATCCTAGCAGCTGATCTAGGCCGCACTACTGTAGTGATGTCACGAGCCGATTATGATAATAAAATTAGAAATTTACTAGAGGAAAGTACTTACATTAAAATTAAACGAGATCCAACTAATACTTTAGAACGTAAGACCACTGCAATAATTGCAAATTCATTAATCCCTAAAAATGAGCAATACCTAATTAAGCCAAGGGCCTCAAAACCACCTAGACTCTATGGGCTACCAAAGATTCATAAAATCGGCATCCCATTACGACCCATAGTCAGTACAATTGGCTCTGCCACATATTAATTAGCAAAATATATAACCAAACAAATACAGCCCTACATCGGTAAGACATCTTCATTCATAAAAAAAATTCAGAACATCTTGTGAATGTGATTAAAGATATTAAACTTACTCCTGATGATATTTTTGTAAGTTTTGATGTGATTTCTCTATTCACTAAGGTTCTAGTGGACGAATCGCTTAAATTACTTGATACACTAGTAAAGAATACCGGTTTTCCAAAAGATATTTCGAAACTTGCTGGACATTGTTTAAATAACACTTACTTCTTATGGAGAGGGGATTTCTTTAAACAAAAGGAAGGAGCAGCAATGGGTTCTCCTTTATTCCCTGCTATAGCAAATTTGTACGTGGAAAACTTTGAAATAAGAGCACTTGCCTCGAGCACATTAAAACCATCCTTTTGGTTTAGATATGTGGATGACACTTTGGTTGTCTGGCCACATGGTAAAGATACACTTAATGATTTTCTAAATCATCTCAATGCACAAAACCCGGCCATCCAGTTCACCATGGAAATGGAGGTGAATAACACACTCCCATTCCTAGATATTTTGCTTGGACATGGCCTAAACGGTAAAATAACACGCAGCGTTTATAGAAAGCAAACGCACACTGATGCCTATCTGAATGCAGAATCACATCATCATCCAGCTCAGAAATCCTCTCTTATCAAGACGCTCATACTTCGGGCTAAAACAGTGTCAGATGGTGAGAGTCTAGTGAGAGAGATTAAACACGTTAAAGACGCACTACGACAGAATGGCTACAATAATGCTCAAATTAACAGAGCACTGAATGCCAAATCACGATCGCAAAGCAATACTGCTGAAAGCGACCAGATTGTTAAAACAATAAAAATTCCATATATCTCAGGAGTAACGGACAAATTAGACCGTGTTTTGCAAAAACAAAACATTACAGTAAGATTTGGTACAGTACACAAAATTCAAAAACTAGTATCTTGCACTAAAGACGCATTACCTAAACTATCAACAGAAGGTGTATATCGGATTAATTGTTCATGTGGCAGCTGCTACATTGGGCAGACGGGACGTAACATCAGCGTAAGACTAAAAGAACATCAGAGAAATATTAAATTATCTCAAACACAACTGTCGGCAGTGGCAGAACATGCTTGTCAACAAGGACACTCAATTGATTTTGACAATGTTGCAGTGGTGTGTAAAACTAATTATTACTGGCAAAGACTAATTAGAGAATCCATTGAAATTGAGAGGAACAAGAATAACTTTAATCGCTCTGACAGCTACAGGCTTAGTGCGGCCTGGAAGCGTATTATTAAATAATACACATTACATTTTGATTTAAATAATTACTAATCTACAACTCATTACTAATCATAACCAATGACTGATTACTAATCGATTATATAATTACAATACCCCCCCCCCTCCGCCTCTAATCACTGCACCTGATATGAGTTAAGTGATGACGTCACCCTGCTGCTCTATATAAACCCGGGAGCAAGCGAGGGCTTTACCATTCTGGCGAATTGCCCGATGATGCTGGATGTATTTACCAGCGAAACGTCGTACTCAAACTGTAAATGTGGATTCACTCTTCAACACACCGGTGGGCTAAAGTAGTGAATTATTTGTCTTTTGTCAACGTGACACTTTTTTTTGCTGATTGGCCGTGTCGGGTAGTGGAGGGTTACGACACATTTATAAATAAACGCGATCTAACCCAAAAACCTTTATTATAAATAATATTGGTCGCGAAAGCCTACGTGTTAAACTTCAATGGTACAGTATATTTTTCGAGTAGTGGTACCCCAAACTTTCGCAGCTCTTATAAATTCCCATTTTCACACCATTAATAGGTAAAATCCCCCTTCCCCCTTCCACCCCCCCCCCACCCCCCCGCGCCAAACTGCAAGTCCACCAGCACGTACACCACCTCTTTCCTAAAATTCGCCAATCAAATGCTAATTTTTATGCTAATCTCTTTGTCAGAACACCTTGTAGGCTCGCACATAGGTCCGATGTCTGAGCGTGGTTGTGTTTCGCTAAATTATCCTGTTTGATGAGTACTAGGTGCCTCGGTGAATGTATATACTCTAACTTTAACATAGCTATTTCTGTGACCAGTTACTAGCTAATCACTCAGCTATTTCAATGCTAAATTCGATGCTAATTCCTTTGTCAAGGGGCACCTCTGCGGATGTGTATACTTTAACTTAGCTATTTCAATGAGCCATTTTAATGCTAAATTATATGCTAATTCCTTTGTCAAAGCGTGTGGTCTTTTTCTTCTTCTCACACAGCTTAAATGTCGTGATCTAAGCGTGGCTTCTTCCACTCCAGCGCTGTCCTCCAGACAGGCTCGTCCCTTCACCTGATGAAGGCCGCTTGTGTTGTGGCCGAAACGTCGTGATTTTTTGTTATTTTATTTTTACCTATTTGACTTTTCCCAATAGAACCAAAGAGTATGGATCCTAGCAGTCACGAAAGCTTTAAATCTAGACTCCAAATACACAGCATCAGCAGGCATCGTCAGGGTCGGGATGGAACACACGACCTCCTGTATACCAGGCGTGGTAGTTAACATCTCCCAGCCACTGTGATGATGAGAGAGAGACATAGACTCCAAATATACAGCAGCAGGGATCGTCAGGATCAGGATCGAACCCACGACCTCCTGCATACCAGGCGAGGTAGTTAACATCTCATCAGGGTCGGAATTGATCCCACGACCTCCTGCATACCAGGCGAGGTAGTTAACATCTCATCAGGGTCGGAATTGAGCCCACGACCTCCTATGTACCAGGCGAGGTGGTAAACATCTCATCAGGTTCGGAATTGAACCCACGACCTATATACCAGGCAAGTCACCTGAGACCCCAGGCAGCAGCAACTCGCCACAACAAACACAACTGCAACGTTCTGTTGAGTCCGCTTATTTATTAACAACAACAATCGATAAACAATGGTCTAGATATATATGTACACATTATTACATTATAACTTATTTTGTATCTCTATCCTAACTCTTCACACGCGCACGTGGCTAGGCTGGCTGTAGTCCATTGTGTGGTGAGTGTGGGTGGTGTGTGGGTGGTGAGTGTGAGTGGTGAGTGTGGGTTGTGTGGGTGGTGAGTGTGGGTGGTGAGTGTGGGTGGTGAGTGAGTGTGGGTGGTGTGGGTGTTGAGTGAGTGTGGTGAGTGTGGGTGATGAGTGAGTGTGGTGTCAGTGGTGAGTGTGGGTGGTGTGTGGGTGGTGAGTGTGAGTGGTGAGTGTGGGTGGTGAGTATGGGTTGTGTGGGTGGTGAGTGTGGGTGGTGAGTGTGGGTGGTGAGTGTGGTGAGTGTGGGTGGTGAGTGTGGGTGGTGAGTGTGGGTGGTGAGTGAGTGTGGGTGGTGAGTGAGTGTGGGTGGTGAGTGTGGGTGGTGAGTGAGTGTGGTGAGTGTGGGTGGTGAGTGAGTGTGGTGTCAGTGGTGAGTGTGGGTGGTGAGTGTGGGTGGTGAGTGGGTGGTGAGTGTGGTGAGTGTGGGTGGTGAGTGTGGTGAGTGTGGGTGTTGAGTGAGTGTGGTGAGTGTGGGTGGTGAGTGAGTGTGGTGGTGGTGCTGCTGCTGCTGCTCGTGGTGGTGGTTGCACCGATTCCACCACCACCACTCCGCTACTCTGCCGTGGGCCGTCCACCACAGAGGAGCAGACGGCCGAAGAGCGAGCGGAGCGCCCTGCCCACACGCGCCAGGACCCCTCGCTCCCTCTCCTCCTCCTCTTCCTTCTCTTCCTCCTCTTCCTCCTCCTCTTCCTCCTCTTCCTCCTCTTCCTCCTCCTCTTCCTCCTCCTCATCCTCCTCCCTTTCATCCTCCTCCTCTTCATCCTCCTCCTCTTCATCCTCCTCCTCTTCATCCTCCTCCTCTTCATCCTCCTCTTTATCCTCCTCGTTGTCGTCATCCTCCTGCGTCTCCACCACCTCCGTCCTCTCTCCAAAGGTCTGGGTAAGCAGTGACGATGGTGATGGGAGCTTCTCCTCCGGCTCCGCTCTGTGGAGAGAGGCAGCAACACCACAGCAGAGCATCATCGTCATCATCGTCGTCATCATCATCGGCATCATCAACATCGTCTTCATCATCAACATCGTCATCATCATCGTCATTATCATACCCACAGAGACCCATAGACCTACATAGACCCATACTCATAGCGACTCATACTCATAGAGACCCATCCTCATAGAGACCCATACATACCCACAGAGACCCATACTCATGGAGACCCATACAGACCAATGCTCATACAGACCCATAGACCTACAGAGACCCATACTCATGTAATGAGAGCGCCATCTCCTGTATTATATGGGGTGTGGTGTGATATGCAGTTATGGGTTATCTCGGGGAAAGATTACATCGAGGCCAAAGGTAATGGGGCGGAGCCACCCGGGAAGCCTCTGGAATGCTCCCGAAGGTTCCATGAGGGGCGTGGCCAGAGGCGGGGTTTAGTCGCCGGGGAGCGAATATAAGCGGGGGCCGGAGCAAGGTGCGGGGTCGGTGTGTGAAGAATCAAGAGGAGATTCCCGTCGCCGCCGCTGCTCTGCCATCATCGGCCACGTGGCGGCTCGACCTTCAGCCACTCAGCCGCTCCCTAGCCAGCGCCGTCAGCCAGCGGCGTGCTAGAGAGTGGGGCGAGCGCGCAGGGCAGCGAAGCCGCTTGGGGGGCCATGCATCCGTGGTGCGAGTGACAAGAGACGAGTAGACGGCCAACTGTACCGAAGTTTATTAATAAACGTTTCAAGTTCTTATCGTGTTGGAGCCACTCATTACACTCACAAAGACCCATACTCATAGAGACCCATACAGACCAATACTCATACAGACCCATACAGATCTACAGAGACCCATACTAATAGAGACCTATACAGACCCATACTCATAGACCCATATTCAGAGACGCACAGAGACCCATACTAATAGAGCCCATACAGACCCCAGAGACCCATACTCATAGAGACCCATACAGACCCCTGAGGCCCATAATCACAGAGACGCATAGACCCACAGAGACCCATAGACCCACTTAGACCAGAAGCGACTTGGCCATCTCGAATGATAGCCGAATCAAGTGGGCAGATAACATCATCATCATCTTCATCGCGTGGACATTCATAGCGGCAGTCAAATACTCGAAGTGCATGACGCCGATTCTCAACGTGGAGGGGAAAATCCTGAGGACCCTGAGAAGAATCCACACGGTGACCACGGGGACAGAAACGCAGACTGCAAATATACAGCAGCAGCTGGCATCGTCAGGGTCGGGATCGAACCCACGACTTCCTGCGTACCAGGCGAGGTACACAGAGAGAGGCTCACCGTGGCTCAGCAGCTGCAGATCCCTGCACAGGAGTGGTGCCACCGCTGCTGCTGATGGTGGCCCAGTTGGTGGTGTCGGCCCAGCTGGTGGTGGTGGCTCGGATGGTGGTGGTTGTGGGGGTGGCCTCGCTGGCGGTGGGGGTGGCCTCGCTGGTGGTGGTGGCCCGAGTGACGGTGGTGGCCCGAATGGTGGTGGTGGTGGGGTTGGCCTCGCTGGCAGTGGGGGTGGCCTTGCTGCTGGTGGTGGCCTCGCTAGCGGTGGAGGTGCCCCTGATGGTGGTGGTGGTGGTGGCCCGGATGGTGGCATTGGTGGGGGTGGCCCTTCTGGTAGTGTCCCGGGTGGTGGTGGTGGTGGTGTTTTGAAGCCAGCTGTGAGCCAGCGCCTGCTCAGGCGTCATCCGGAGATTCGGATCCCATCTATTGGGAGACGCACGGGGAGGGAGGGGAGGGATGGGAGGAGACACACACGTGGTGAGAGGGGCATGGTGAGATGATTTGACAGGGTGGGAGGTGGGGGGAGAGTGGGGAGATGGCGGCATGGGGGAAGAGATGGAGAGGGTGGGAGCAAGTGGTGGTGGGTGGTGAGTGGGTGGTAGAGCTGTCAACCCGTACGGTTTATTAGATATTCTTGTGCAGGGAAATTGTGTTTTCAGGTCCGTACGGAGTGCAGCCGTTTCAATTCTGGGTAACAACAATAATTCGTGTCTATTTGTTTGTTTGTCCCTTGTGATGGGATTTTGCAGGATGAACGTTGAGATTCATAAGGGTCACGGGGTGACCAATAATCTTGTGTCTAGTAAGGTAAGGCAGTGATAAGGTGTTGACAGGTATGGGGTGGTGAGTGGGGGTGAGTGAGTGGGGGTGAGTGGTGTGGGGATGAGTGGGGGTGAGCGAGGGGTGAGTGTGGTTCGTACTGCAGGCAACGGCTGACGAAGTCCACCAGCTGAGGGTGGTGGCCCTGCAGAGCGCGGTGCAGAGGAAGGCTTCCCGGTGGCACCTGCTTGGACAGGTTGTAGGGGAGGCCCTCAGGGTCTGCAGAGACAGAAAGACGCACGCAGAGTCACCAACCACCACGTCGCCCACATACCCGCTCATCCACTTACCTACACACATACCTATAGACCTACATACCCACCAACTCACTCACCTGCGCACTTACCCACCTACCCTCACACCGACCAACTCAACCACCCACCTATGCACTTACCCACCTACCTATCCAGTCGCCCACCTACCTACCTACATATCCACTCACCCACCTACAAACCCAGTCTCCCACTCACTAACCCACCCACCCACTCACCGACCCACTCACCTCCCCACCCACCGCCCCACCCACCCGCTCACTCACCCACCCACCTATGCTTCCTAACGACTGTTACAAAGATCCCCAACCCCCACCCCACCCCCCACCTCCGGGATAATCAGAGCCCCCCTCCCCCCCACAATAGAACCCTATAAGAGCCTCACTGCCAGCCCCCCATCTAACAAAACGGAATGGGTCACGTCGCTGGCGACTCACCAAAGTAAGTTGTCTTGTTAGGTGCTTCGTCCACCATCTTTTTCGGGGGCATGCCCAGGATCTGCGCACGGTTTCGGACGAAGACAAAAGGAGGAGGGGGGGGGGGGTTACAGCCGGTGTAGCCTCAGCGGGTCCATTGGGGCAAGTGCCGTCTGTCAGCGGTGAGTAGTGGTGGAGGCAGCGCCTGTCGAGGCTGGCACTGTGTACAAAGACAACAATCACTCCCTCTCCTTATTAGACTCATCTCATTGCTAGGGCAAGCGCTGTTAGTAGCGAGCAGCACCTATGAAGGCCAGCACTGTGTACAAATACAACAATCTCCCCTTCCCCGTATTAGCCTCATCTCATTGCTGGGGCAAGTGCTGTTAGCAGCGAGCAGCACCTTTGAAGGCAGGAACGGCACACAAGGGGGTGGGTGCCCAGCAACACGCCCGGCCACCTTTGTCTCCCCCAGTGGAAATGTTTACTACACACCGCTACACCAAGTACTCGTTTGAGGCTGCGTCGACCTATGAGAGGTCCAGGACCAGGTTAGATATTCCTCGCCGGTTGTTTGTGGCCGCCAGACGAATCAAACTCTGAGTATTGGTATCTGTGGGTCTGCATGGGTCTCTATGAGTATGGGTCTCTGTGTAGACCCACAAAGACCCATATCCATAGAGACCTGCCCGCCCACCCACCCACCATACCCACCGTACCCACCCACCATACCCACCCACCATACCCACCGTACCCACCCACCGACCGTACCTCGATGCAGTAGGGCAGGTGTTCTATGAAGATTCGTGAATCAAAGAGATCCTTGCCGGTGGCCATCTCGGCCACGGTGCAGCCCAGAGCCCACATGTCCACAGCGCAGGTGACATGGTAGCCCAGCAGCAGCTCCGGGGCCATGTAGGGCAACGTCCCCCACATGTTTTGGGCTGCACACAAACAACAACAATAACAACAACGACGATGAATATAAAGTAGCCCCTCCGTCAACAGCGACGTGGGTTGAACAGGTTTCTTTTTTCGGTCGGTTAAATGCCTAGTCGGCTTCTGCGACCGATATTTCACGGCGGAGGCGAGTTTTTGGGTTGGACCGCGTACTCTGGCTGCCCGCCCGATGATGATGCTCAGCTGTAATCGCTCGAATTGTAAACGTCGTAGTGGATTTACATCTCCAGCACACTGGCTAGTGCTGTGCAAGTGGCGATTTGGAGCGTCCTGTTTACGTGACGCTGAACCTCACTGGCTGCGTCGGATGGCAGCGGGTTTGACGACGCAACGTTTACGTTGACGCAAGCTAACCCTGAAAAAAGAAACTCCACGCACGCAAAGCCACTCACTTTTATGCTTCAGGTAGGAGCTGCACCCGAAGTCGGTGACCCTGACTTTGCCGGCCGCGGTGAGCAGAATGTTATCCTGGACAAAGGGGAGAGACAGAGAAGGAATTCCACGCTCTGAGGTTACGGCAAGAATGTCCACCCAGCAGTGGGTCGATCACGCAAAGTGACGCATTTACACCCACACAGGCAGCCCCCCCCCTCCCACTTTTGGCATGGGCTATGTGCCTGAGACCCGTTCAAAGTCGTTTTAATAAACTACTAAACCTATTTTTTTATGTTACTACCAGGGTGTAAGGCCCCACTGAGCTGTTGTGTAGCTATTCTATCAGAAACGATCTGGCCATCACGTAATAACATCATCAGCATCATCATCATCATTGCGTGGACATTAATAGCAGCAGCCAAACACTCTAAACACATGTTTCAACAAGCCCATAGAGACCCATACACACCCACAGAGACCCATACTTACAAAGACCCACACAGATATAGAGACCGATTCTCATAGAGACCTACACAGACCAACAGAGACCCATACTCATAGAGACCCATAAAGACCGAAATAGACCCATACTCATAGAGACTCACACAGACTTAGAGAGACTCATACTCATAGAGACTCACACAGACTTCGAGAGACCCATACTCATAGAGACCTACACAGACATAAAGAGACCCAAACTAAAACTAAGCTATATTTACTTTACTAGGTGTAAGGCCCCACTCTGTGCTGCTGTGCAGCTGTTCTGTCAGAAGCGACCTGGCCATCACAAACGATAGCTCAACCAAGTGGGCTGATATCATCATCATAATCACGCGGAAATGTTAAAGCAGCGGTCAAATACTCTAAACGCTTGGTGATGTTGATTCTGAACGTGGAGGGAAAAACCGGAGGACCCGGAGTAAAATCCACGTGACCACCACGGGGAGAGAGAGACGCAGACTCCAAACATACAGCAGACGTCAGGGTCGGGATCGAACCCACGACCTCCTGTATACCTTGCGAGGTAGTTAACATCTCCTGCTACCTCCTCCATCTGGAAGGAGGAGGTGGCAGAGTCACAGTAGAAGGACAGAGCCAGCGCATTGACCCTGCAATCAACCATGGCCGGCCTGCCTCTATGGTACGAGTGTCCACCTCGTCCCGGATCGTCTTCACCGGAGGTAAAGTGACCCCACCACCACCACTACCACCACCTCCCTCCAGATGGACGGAGCCACCGCATCGACCCCGTGATCAACAGTGGCCAGGCTGCCTCCGCGCCAGCTAACCAAGCGCCCCGACGAGAGGGCGCGACCACCGCGCCTGCTCCGCTCACCGGCTTGATGTCCCCGTGGACGATGCCCCGCCCCTTGGCGTACAACAGGAAGTCGAGGATGGCCCTGGTGTACTCCCTCAACCGCCTCACGTAGATTCGCCCGATGCTCCCTTTGCTCATGACATCGTAGAGGCTCTTCCTGACGCGACAAGGACGACGACGACGTTAAAACCCCTTTCCCGTTCCGATAACGTCCGCAGGGCGACCCACAACCCGCACCCCAAACCGACTGTGACACTTGGTTAGTTTTGGCGGGGGGGGGGGGGGAGGTCAGGGAACTCCTCGTCGCTCTGCGGTATTCATTTGCGTCGTCGCCGCGCTGCACTAGCGCCGAGCGAACTAACGCGCACAAAACATTGCCGCGGGTGAAATATTTAATGATAATAATTTCATTATGATTTCATTCTAATTTCACCGTGATTATGTTCTTATTACAATTTCTATTTTATTATTTCATTACTATCATTTTATTACTATCATATCACAATTTAACAATACATTTTTTATTATCACTTTATCAATATTTCTTAATTAAAAAAATTATTAAATTTTTCATTAGTAATATATTTGTATTATTATTTCATTATAATTTCCTTATTATTTTGGAATCTTATTGTTCATTATCATTTTTTCATTATTATTAACCTATTAATATCGTGTTATTTTATTATTTTAAAAAATAGCTTATTAATATATATATTTTACTAGAATGTGTACCCGTTCTTTGCACGGAAATTAATAGTTTATTCCATCACAGATGTGCTGTCACCGCTCACTGCCGTGCAATAGATTATATCCATTATTCCCTCCCCCCAAAAAATACAAAGTAATTTTTTATACTTTTTACATTGTGTACAGTATGGAAGCTACCCACATGCCAAATTTAAAGTTTGTAGCATGTTGGGAAGTATGCTAAACATTTCGAACAGACACACATATCCACAAATTTCCCTTTTGACGTATATATAAAGATTTCACTGGAAAACCCTTAAAAAAGGTTGATGTTTGCAAGAAAGAAAAAATCCTAAACAAATCAATTTCACTAAATCGGATGTTTTTCACTGAAGGAAATTCAACTTTAACCCACTTCTACGTAAGGTCGATTTAGGCAACTCGGGAAGGGAATGACGTGGCGAGCTGAATATAGTCACGTTCCCTTAGAAATTCCAGACAGCGTAAGCTGTGCAAATTTCACGACGTCAGAGCTCAGCGTTCGAGAGTTTTTGCTGCTTCACACAAACAGTGGATTTTCTGCTTCATATTTAGAAGCGAGCTGAAATTCGTCGCGTTGACTTAGAAAATGGAGGCAGCTATGCAGCGCTTTTGTGCGGGATACACAGCCTACGCGGGGGTTGGGGGGGGATGCGTGACGTCAGCAGGCACACTGCGTGACGCTGACGCATGCGGGTGACATCACAGATGTGACGTCACCACTCACTTGCCGTGCAATGTATTACATGCATTATTCCGCCATCCCCCCCCCGCCCCAAAATACAAAAGTCTATTTTTAGACTTTTTGCATTGTGTACAGTCTGGAAGCTACCCACATGCCAAATTTCAAGTTTGTTGCATAAACATTTCAAACAGACACAAATTCACAAATTCCCTTTTTACACATGTAGATTATCAATATCATAAAAAAATTAGAATGTGTGATTCATGGGGAACGTTTCCGTGAGTCGCGTCTTCCGCAACCCAGGGGACTTCCTGCGTCTGCTTTGTCCCCACGGTGTTCTGCGATTGTCGATAACGCAGCGGTTCGCCGTGCTGAGCTGCTTGACCCACGGGGGCCACGTGGACGCGTGCTGCTCGACTTCCCAGAGCTTTGGAGACTCGGTTGCCAAACAAATTGTGATTGTAAAATTGTCAGATGAATTATTGCATAAATTAATTACCAAAATAGCAATTAAATAAGTTACATCTTCGATTAAATTAATTCATTTAACGAGGCGAGACATATTTTGATGAATTGTTAATTATCTTTAAACTCACTAAATAAACTGCAAAATAAGTTTATTATGAAAGTTATTAAATAAAGCTATTGGGGAACAAATTAGAAAATTTATCCCCCACCCAACTTTGCCGCACAGAAGTGTGGTCACCACATCTGTGCCTCTTTATAAGGAATGGAACAGGTGGAATTCTCCACAAAATCTAACTTTCGCCTGATGAAGCTGGTTGTAATTACTAGCGAAACGTCGTACTCAGAGATTGTAAATGTTGTGGCTTGGCTGTCCAACACACCGTTGTGCTGTACCATTATACTACACTATACACTACACTATACACTACACTACTATACACTACACACTAGTGCTGTACTAGTAACCAATTGGCACGTTCTGTGTGCGTGACAACCCTTACTAGTCGGCTGTGTCGGGTCGTGGCGGGTTTAACGACGCAACATTTATATTTTTAAGCGATCTAACCCAAAAATACCTCTATTATGGATTAGAATGGTCGCAAAAGCCCTGCGTGTAAAACTCAATTAATAAATGTGATAAATCGATAAATCTAGTTGCTTGATCAAATATTAAATAAATATTAATTCCGAAATAAATCAACTATCGAACGGAGCAATGGAGACGCACGTGGGTGGGTGGTGGGGGGGGGGGGGTGGGAAGGTTCACGTACTTCAAGAGCTCGACGACGAGGCAATTGTGGCCGCGGAATTCGAACGTGTCCAGGACCCGGATGACTCCATAGCGCTCATCGCTGGCCCTGCCCTGCAGCTTTTTGGCCACCTCCAGCTCCGTCCTCTGGCGGGCCGCTGTCGAGGAGCTGCGCAACGGGAGGGGGAAGGCCAAGAAATCAACGGTGACTCTGTGTGGGTGACTCTGTGTGGGTGACTCTGTGTGGGTGACTCTGTGTGGGTGACTCTGTGTGTGTGACTCTGTGTGGGTGACTCTGTGTGGGTGACTCTGTGTGGGTGACTCTGTGTGGGTGACTCTGTGTGAGTGACTCTGTGTGGGTGACTCTGTGTGGGTGACTCTGTGTGGGTGACTCTGTGAGTGACTCTGTGTGGGTGACTCTGTGTGGGTGACTCTGTGTGGGTGACTCTGTGTGGGTGACTCTGTGAGTGACTCTGTGTGGGTGACTCTGTGTGGGTGACTCTGTGTGGGTGACTCTGTGTGGGTGACTCTGTGTGGGTGACTCTGTGTGGGTGACTTTGTGAGGGTGACTCTGTGGGTGACTCTGTGAGGGTGACTCTGTGCGTGACTCTGTGGGTGACTCTGTGTGGGTGACTCTGTGTGGGTGACTCTGTGTGGGTGACTCTGGGTGGGTGACTCTGTGGGTGACTCTGTGTGGGTGACTCTGTGTGGGTGACTCTGTGTGGGTGACTCTGGGTGGGTGACTCTGTGTGGGTGACTCTGTGTGGGTGACTCTGTGTGGGTGACTCTGTGTGGGTGTCTCTGTGTGGGTGTCTCTGTGTGGGTGACTCTGTGTGGGTGACTCTGTGTGGGTGTCTCTGTGTGGGTGACTCTGTGTGGGTGACTCTGTGTGGGTGACTCTGTGTGGGTGACTCGGTGTGGGTGACTCTGTGAGTGACTCTGTGTGGGTGACTCTGTGTGGGTGACTCTGTGTGGGTGACTCTGTGTGGGTGTCTCTGTGTGGGTGACTCTGTGTGGGTGACTCTGTTTGGGTGACTCTGTGTGGGTGACTCTGTGGGTGACTCTGTGAGGGTGACTCTGTGTGGGTGACTCTGTGAGTGACTCTGTGTGGGTGACTCTGTGTGGGTGACTCTGTGTGGGTGATTCTGTGTGGGTGACTCTGTGTGGGTGACTCTGTGTGGGTGACTCTGTGTGGGTGACTCTGTGGGTGACTCTGTGAGGGTCTCTGTGCGTGACTCTGTGTGGGTGACTCTGTGTGGGTGACTCTGTGTGGGTGACTCTGTGTGGGTGTCTCTGTGGGTGTCTCTGTGGGTGACTCTGTGGGTGACTCTGTGGGTGACTCTGTGGGTGACTCTGTGGGGGTCTCTGTGGGGGTCTGTTTGGGGGTCTCTGTGGGTGTTTCTGGTTGACTCTGTGGGTGACTCTGTGGGGGTCTCTGTGGGGGTCTCAGTGGGGTCTCTGTGGGGGTCTCTGTGGGGGTCTCTTTAGGGGTCTCTGTAGGGGTCTCTGAAGGGGTCTGTGTGGGGGTCTCTGTGGGTGACTCTATGGGGGTCTCTGTGGGTGAATCTGTGGGGGTCTCTGTGGGTGACTCTGTGGGTGATTGTGCGGGTCTTTGGGTGACTGTGGGGGTCTCTGTGGGGGTCTCTGTGGGTTTCTCTGTAGGTGACCCTGTGGGGGTCTCTGTGGGTGACTCTGTGGGGGTCTCTGTGGGGGTCTCCGTGGGTGACTCTATAGGTCTCTGTGGTTGTCTCTGTGGGTGCCTCTGTGGGTTACTCTGTGGATATCTGTGGCTCTCTATGGGTCTGGGTGTTTTTGTGGGCCTCTGTGGGTCTCTAAGGGTCTGGGTGTTTGTGGTTCTTTAAGGGTCTTTATTTGTTTGGGTGTCTCTTGGGTCTCTCAGGGTCTGGGTGTCTCTGTGGATTTCTAAGGGTCTGGGTGTCGCTGTGGGTGTCTCTGTGGGTCTCTCAGGGTCTGGGTGTTGCTGTGGGCCTCTATGGGTCTCTCAGGGTCTGGGTGTCTTTGTTCGTCTCTATGGGTCTCTGTGGGTCTCTATGGGTCTGTTAGTTTTTAGTTTAGAGTTAGCAACAGTTGCACGGTAGTTATTATTTTGAAAGTTAACTTTAGTTCATAGCAGTCGTCTCACGGCAGGTTATTATTTGGTGAGCAAGTTCATAGTTAGCAGTAAGTATTACGACAGTTAAACATTTGTTGGTTCGTATTTAGCAGCAGTTTTATGGCAGTTAGTATCTTTTTTAATTTGTTCATATTTAGCAGTAGTTTTACGGCAGTTAGTATTTTGTTAGTTTATAGTTGGCAGAAGTTTTGCGGCAGTTAGTATTTTGTCAGCGAGTCCATAGTTACTGGCAGTTTCACGGCTTTAACTCCAATCATTGATGATTATTTTCCGAGAGTGCGGGCCACCACGGAAGGCCCTCTGACTCACCACAAGGGCAGCGACAGCATCTTGACGGCCACGAGCGTTTTGGTTTTGTGGTCGCGGCACTGCAGCACCAGGCCCTGGCCTCCCTCGCCGATCATCTTCTGCACCTCATAGCGGTAGTTGAGCTGTTCCTTGCGGACCTAGGAGGCGGAGGAAGAGACGGGGGCCGGTACTCAGAGGCGTCGCAATCGGAGCGCCTAACGCTCGGTGGTGGCGCAGCAGTCGGGGCTTCCAAGACCGCCATTTTCCACCACGGAGGTTTATTTTTGCTTGGGTGTTAGATCGCGGAAATGTATAAATGGTTCGTTAAACTGCCGAATGCTTGACTTAAAGCTTTTGTGACTGCAGGAATTCATATTCTTGGGTCTTTCGGTAAAGTCACGTAGATAGGTTCAAAGAAAATAATAAAAAATAACAGAAAACCACGACGTTTTGATCGCAACGCAAGCGGTCGTCTTCCTGTTATTTTTTTTATATTTTCTTTGAACCTATCTACAGTACGTTAATTTACCGAAAGACCCAAGAATACCGAATGCGTTAAAACTTGGGGGAGTTGTTCACCTTTTTGCGTTTATCCATCTAACACTGGGTAGTGAGACACTGGTAGTGAGACACTGGTGGTGAGACACTGGTGATGAGATACTGGTGGTGAGACAGGTAGTGAGACAGGTGGTGAGATACAGGTAATGAGACACTGGTGGTGAGACACTGGTGGTGAGACACTGGTGGTGAGACACTGGTGGTGAGACGCTGGTTGTGAGACGCTGGTGGTGAGACGCTGGTGGCGAGACGCTGGTGGCGAGACACAGGTTGTGAGACACTGGTGGTGAGACAGGTAATGAGATACTGGTAGTGAGACACTGGTGGCGAACAACTGGTGGTGAGACCCAGGTATTGAGACTAGGCCCGAAAGAAGGCTGTTCTCTCTGGTGTAGACCAATCAGTTTCAAAGGCAATGCCACATTATCAGAGCATGTTGTTGTTTGCATGTTCACCACCAGTATGTGTTTTATTTCCAGAAAGGCTGCAGCCTATTATTATGCTGTTAAATGCCCCACCACTGAGCTGCTATGTAACTATTCTTGTTCAAAAGCAACCTGGCCATCTCAAATCATTGCTCAACGAAGTGGCCTTATCATTAGCACCGTGTGGAAATGTATAGTGGAAGCCAATTGCTCTCAATGTGTGGTGACGTTGATTATAAATGTGGAAGGAAAGAAAACGGAGGACCCGGAGAAAAATCCACGCAACCACGGAGAGAGAGATGGAGACGCAAACTCCAAATATACAGCAGGTGTCAGGGTCGGTATCCAACCTACGACCTTCTTTATACCAGGCGAGGGAGTTAACATCTCCTGGCCATTGCGGCCGACGTCGTTGTGAGAGAATTAGCCAAAGTTTGCTACAAATGGCGTGAAATAACTTTAACACATACACAGAGACCCAGATCTTGAGATAATCAGAGAGACCCACAGACACCCAGACCAATAAAGACCCACACAGATCCCTAGACAACCAGAAACCCGTAACACAAAACCTTAACTGACTGTCTATGTCTGGTGGTGGTGGCAGGTTACAAATTTATACTCATGCCTTCTAACCCAACAAAAACCTCTGTGGGTGTCTAATGGTGTCTCTTTGGGTGCTTCTGTGGGTCTCAATAGGAGTGGGTCTCTGTGGGTGTCTCTGTGGGTCTCTGTGGGTGTCTCTTTGGGTCTCTGTGGGTGTCTCTGTGGGTCTCTGTGGGTGTCTCTTTGGGTCTCTGTGGTTCTCTATGGGTGTCTCTGTGGGTCTCTGTGGGTGTCTCTATGTGTGGCTCTGTGGGTCTCTATGGGTATCTCTGTAACTCTGTGAGCCTCACAGGGATGTAGTTGTTGTTTTCGTCGTCGTAGCTGTCGTTGTTGTTGCCGCCCCGGGGTTTGCCGACCTTGTCCACAGTGAAGAACCATACTTGTTTCATGGCCGCCAGCTCCAGCTTCTGGCGATGACTCAGCTGGGGCCCGAAGAGATCCAGGATCTCTGCACACGTGCCAGCAACAACAACTTAAACTTTGAAATATTTCTGTTTCTTTTACATTCCAGGTAAGAGCTACATCGTCATCCTCATCATCATCTTCACGTGGAGACTCATCACTCAACTCAGAACCACAGAGACCCACAGAAACCCAAACTCGTATCGAACCATAGAGACCCACAGAGACCCATAGAGACCCATACAAGTATCGAACCATAGAGACCCATAGAGACCCATACTTATATAGATCCATAGAGACCCACAGAGATCCATGTTCATATCGAACAATAAACACCCACAGGGACCCATTGTAAAACTAAACTATATGTATATATATTTTTATTTTGGCTGGTAAAGCCCCACCGAAGTGGCTGATATCATCATCTTCATCACGTCGAAATATATCGCGGAAGCCAAATACTGTATACACATGTAACATGGCCACCATGACAACCCCCATCCAATATGGCTGACGTGACATCCCCCATGCAACATGGCCATTAGGACAGCCCTCATGCAACATGGCCGCAATAAAGTCCCCCTTGCAACATGGCCGAAGTTACATCCCTCACGCAACATTGCTGCCGTTACATCCCCCATGTCACATGGCCACCATGACAACCCCCATGCAACATGGCCACTGTGATATCCCTCATGCAACGTGGCCATCCTATAGACTGCCATGCATCATGGCCACCATGAAATCCCCCACATAACATGTCCAGAATGACGTCCCCCATGCAACATGGCCATAGTAATGTACCCCATGCAACATGGCTGCCGTGACATCCCCCATGCAAAATTGCAACAATGAAGTCACCCGTGCAACATGGCTGCCATAAAGTCCCCTAAGCAAAATGGCCGCTGTGAAGTCCCCCATGCAAAATGGCGGTAGTGACTTCCCCCCATTCACCGATGGACATGTTTGCTCACTGCTGTTCTCACCTCGAGGCGATTTACTGCAGATAGGGCCGGTGCCGGCTGCTGACAGCGCGCTCCAAGTGTTGTCAGAGACTCCCTCCCTCCTTCTCGCTCCAGCTTGGCTCGTCTACACGCACATACACACACAAAAACAATATTGAGAGTAGGCTCCTCTACACACACAGACTTCAAATAAACAGTAGGCCTAAGGGTCGGGGTCGAACCCACGACCTCCTGTATACCTAGTGAGGTTGTTAACATTTCATAGCCACCGTGGTGCCACAGAGTAGTGTACAGGCATCACAAACACTCACTACATCTCGCGGAGGATCGTTCCACGGTTCGGTTCGCAAGTGCGAGTTGTAAGTCGATGTTAAACAAATATATATTTCATGGAAGCTCGTTCATAAGTGTGGGTGGTGTTTATAAGTGCGGGTGGTGTTCGTAAGTGTGGGTGGTGTTCGTAAGTGCTAGTGGTGTTAGTAAGTCGAGTGTAGGGGCCCATGCGTACCTCCATGGTGCTGATGCTCAGAGTGGCTTTGCTCACGCAGCAGTCCCCAAGGTCTCTGTGTGGAAAGCTGTGAGTGGGGGGGTGGAAGGGGGGTGGAGATGGTGTAGAGAGTCACAACACGAACTCACATCCTCACCACTGTCCCACATCCCCCCAACAGGTACCCACCATCCTCACCACGAACCCCCATCCTCACCACGAACTCACAACACGGACTAACATTATCACCACAAACTCACATGGACTCACATCCTCACCACGGACCCAGCCTCACAAATAACCAACAACACGGACCTACAAACGTAACACAAACCCACAAGACGGACCGACACACCACGAACCCACAACATGGATCTACACACTCACCACGGACCCACACACTCACCACGAGCCCACAACACGGACCCACACACTCACCACGAGCCCACACACTCACCTCGTCAAAGGTTTGGCACGGATGGCTTCAGCAGAAGTTGGACGAAGATGATGAAGCTTAAGCAGCTGAAATTTGAGAAGCAGCCGTCTCCTTCACAAACCGTCTCCAACTGTGAGGAAGCACGTGATGTTGCGACGTCACCGGTGCTGTCAGCCACGCCTCTCCGAGTGACGTGCTGTGCGAGACCACGCCCCCGGAAGCCGCCTCCCGCCCCGCCTCTTTGGGCGCCCGCCACCTCCACCCCCACCTTCTACTTCCGCTTCCGGTCGGGGCGAATGGCGGCGATGGCGGGAAAAATCTGAACTCTGTCTGGGCCTCCTCGAGGTCGACTCAGCCTGAAGATGCCGACACGGGGCTCTGTGTGAGGTGAGTCTGTGTGTGTCTGTGTGTGGTGAGTCTGTGTGTGTCTGTGTGTGTCTGTGTGAGGTGAGTCTCTGTGTGTCTCTGTGTGAGGTGAGTCTGTGTGTGTGTCTGTGTGTGGTGAGTTTGTAGGTCTCTGTGTGTGTCTGTGTGAGGTGAGTCTGTGTGTGTCTGTGTGTGGTGTGTCTGTGTGAGGTGAGTCTGTGGGTCTGTGTGTGGTGAGTTTGTGGGTCTCTGTGTGTGGTGAGTCTGTGTGTGTCTGTGTGAGGTGAGTCTCTGTGTGTCTGTGTGAGGTGAGTCTGTGTGTCTGTGTGTATCTGTGTGTGTCTGTGTGAGGTGAGTATGGTGAGTCTGTGTGTGTGTCTGTGTGAAGTGAGTCTGTGTGTGTGGTGAGTTTGTGGGTCTGTGTGTGTGTCTGTGTGTGGTGAGTCTGTGGGTCTCTGTGTGTTGAAGTCTGTGGGTCTCTGTGTGAGGTGAGTGTGTGGGTCTCTGTGTGAGGTGAGTGTGTGGGTCTCTGTGTGTGGTGATTCTGTGGGTGTCTGTGTGAGGTGAATCTGTGGTTCTCGGTGTCGTGAGTCTGTGGGTGTCTGTGTGAGGTGAATGTGGGTCTCTGTGTGAGGTTAGTTTGTGGGTCTCTGTGTTGTGAATCTGCAGGTCTTGGTGTGGTGAGTGTGGGTCTCTCTGTGTCTGTGTTGTGAGTCTGTGGGTCTCCGTGTGGTGAGTGTGTGGGTCTTAGTATGGTGAGTTTGTGGGTCTCTGTGGTGAGTGTGTGGGTTTCAGTGTGGTGAGTCTGAGTCTCTGTGGGTGTGTGTACATTTCCACATGATGATGATGATGTTATCAGCCACTTGGTTGAGCTTCTGTCATTTGTAATAGCCAGCGCTACATAGCTCGTTACCTCGAAAATCTATATCGTTTAGTTTAGTATTTGGGTCTCTATGCATCTTTATGGTTCTCTGTGTGTGTCTCTCTGGGTGTCTGTGGGTCTCTGTGGGTCTCTATGTATGACTATGGGTCTCTTTGTCTCTAAGGGTCTCTGTGTCTCTATGGGTTTCTGTGTTTCTATGGGTCTCTGTGTGTCTCTATTGGTCTCTATGTATTTCTATATGTCTCTATGTAACCTTCTGGGTCTTTATGGGTCTCTTGTGTGTCTCTGGATCTCTGTGTGTATCTATGGGTCTCTGTGTATCCATGGATCTCTTTGTGTCCCTGTCAGTCTCTATGTATCTATATGGGTCTCTATGTATCATTATGGGTCTCTTTGTGTCTCTGGATCTGTGTGTATCTATGGGTCTCTGTGTATCCCTGGATCTCTGTTTGTCTCTATCGGTCTCAGTGTATCTATATGGGTCTCTGTGTGTCTCTTTGGGTCACTATGCATCTATATAGGTCCCTGTCGGACTCTATGTGTCCCTGTCGGACTCCATGAATCTCTTTGTATCCCTATGGGTCTCTGTGTGTCTCTGTGTATCTATGGATCTTTGTGTCTCTCTATCGATCTCTATGTATCTCTATGGGTCTCTATGTCTCACTTTAGGTTTTTATGTATCTCTATGGGTCTTTATGTATCACTATGGGGCCTCTGTGTTTCTCTATCGGTCTATGTGTATGTCTATGGGTCTATCTCTAGATCTCTGTGTCTCTATCGATCTCTATGTATCTGTATGGGTCTCTATGTATCACTCTGGGTGTCTGTGTGTCCCTATGGGTTTCTATGTATCTCTATGTGTCTCTGTGTATCTCTCTGTGTCTCATTCGATCTCTGTATCACTATGGTTCTCTTTGGGTCTCTATGGGTATTTATGGGTCCCTGTGTATCTCTATGGGTCTCTATGTATCACTATGGGTCTCTATGTATCACTATGGGTCTCTGTGTGTCTCTATGGGTCACTTTGTATCTCTATGGGTTTCTATATAGCTCTATTGGTCTCTGTGTATCTCTGGATCTTTGTGTGTCTTTATGGGTCTCTATGGATCTCTATGGATCTGTGTATCTCTATGGGTCTCTATGTATCACTATGGGTCTCTGTGTGTCTCTGTGTCTTTTTGTATCTGTATGGGTCTCTGTGTGTCTTTATGTGTCTCTGTGTGTCTGTGGGTTTCTGTGTGTCTCTATCGGTCTGTATGTATTTGTATGGGTCTCTATGGGTCACTATGTTTACTATTGGTCTCTATGTGTCTGTATGGGTCACCATATATATCTATAGGTCCCTGTCAGACTCAATGTGTCCCTGTCGACTCTATGTATCCCTTTTGGAGTCCATGATTCTCTTTGTATCTCTATGCGTCTCTGTGTGTCTCTATGTGTCTCTTTGTATCTATGGATCTTTGTGTGTCTCTATCGGTCTCTATCTCTATGGGCCTCTGTATTTCTCTATGGGTCTTTATGTATCACTATGGGTCTCTGTGTGTCCCTATAGGTTTCTATGTATCACTATGGGTCTCTATGTATCACTATGGGTCTCTGTGTGTCTCTATGGGTCACTTTGTATCTCTATGGGTTTCTATATAGCTCTATTGGTCTCTGTGTATCTCTGGATTTTTTTGTGTCTTTATGGGTCTCTATGGATCTCTGTGTATCTCTATGGGTCTCTATGTATCCCTGTAGGTCTCTACGTATCTCTATGGGTCTCTATGTATCACTATGGGTCTCTGTGTGTCTCTATGTGTCTCTTTGTATCTGTATGGGTCTCTATGTGTCTTTATGTGTCTCAGTGTGTCTATGTATTTCTGTGTGTCTCTATCGGTCTGTATGTATTTGTATGGGTCTCTATGGGTCACTATGTTTACTATTGGTCTCTATGTGTCTGTATGGGTCACCATATATATCTATAGGTCCCTGTCAGACTCAATGTGTCCCTGTCGGACTCAATGTATCCCTTTTGGAGTCCATGATTCTCTTTGTATCTCTATGCGTCTCTTTGCGTCTGTATGTGTCTCTTTGTATCGATGGATCTTTGTGTGTCTCTATCGGTCTCTATCTCTATGGGCCTCCGTATTTCTCTACGGGTCTTTATGTATCACTATGGGTCTATGTGTGTCCCTATAGGTTTCTATGTATCACTCTGGGTCTCTGTGTATCTCTGGATCTCTCTGTGTCTCATTCGGTCTCTGTATCACTTTGGTTATCTTTGGATCTCTTTGGGTATTAATGGGTCTCTGTGCATCTCTATGGGTCTCTCTATCTCTGTTGGTCTCTACATATCTCTATGGGTCTCTATGTATCACTATGGGTCTCTGTGTGTCTCAATGGGTCACTTTGTATCTCTATGGGTTTCTATATATCTCTATTGTTCTGTGTATCTCTGGATCTCTGTGTGTTTCTATCGGTCTCTGTATATCTATGGGTCTCTATGTGTCCCTGTCGGTCTCTATGTTGCTCTATGGTTCTCTGTGTATCACTCTAGGTCTCTGTGTGTCTCTATGGGTCTCTGTGTATCTCTATGGGTCTCTATGTATCACTATGGGTCTCTGTGTGTCTCTATGGGTCACTATGTATCACAATGGTTCTCTATGTATCACTCTAGGTCTCTGTGTGTTTTATATGGGTCTCTGTGTATCTCTATGGGTCTCTATGTATCACTATGGTTCTCTGTGTATTGCTATGGGTCTCTGTGTATCTCTATGTGTCTCTATGTATATCTATCCATCTCTACATATCTCTATGGGTCTCTGTGTGTCTCTATGGGTCACTATGTATCTCTATGGGCCTCTATGTGTCCCTGTCGGTCTCTATGTTTCTCTGGTTCTCTGTATATCACTCTGGGTCGCTGTGTGTCTCTATGGGTCACTATGTATCTCTATGGGTCTCTATGTGTCTCTATGGGTCTCTATGTTTCTCTATGGTTTTCTGTGTATCACTCTGGGTCTCTGTGTGTCTCTATGTATCACTATGAGTCTCTATGTATCTCTGTCCGTCTCTACATATCTCTATCGGTCTCTTTGTATTACTATGGGTCGGTGTGTGGCTCTATGGGTCCCTATGTATCTCTTTGCTTCTCTGTGTATTGCTATGGGTCTCTATGTGTCGCAATGAGTCTCTATGTATCTCTATGGGTCTCTATGTATCACTATGGGTCTCTACGTATCTCTATCGTTCTCTGTCTATCTCTATGGGTCTATATGTATCTCTATGGGTCTCTGTGTATCTCTATGGGTCTCTATGTATCTCTATCGTTCTCTACATATCTCTATCGGTCTCTTGTATTACTATGGGTCTCTGTGTGTCTCTATGGGTCACTATGTATCTCTATTGTTCTCTGTGTATTGCGATGGGTCTCTATGTATCTCTGTGGGTCTCTATGTATCACTATGCATCTTTATGTGTCACTATGTATCTCTGTGCTTCTCTATGTGTCTCTATGGGTCTCTATTTATCTCTATGTATCTCTATGGGTCACGGACTCACACACTCACCACGAACCCACAACATGGACCCACACACTCACCACAAACCCACAACACGGACCCACACGCTCAACACCAACTCACAACACGGATTCATACTCTTTGGTTCTATTGGGTTAAGTCACGTAAAAGTATAAACAACAACAACAAATTCAATCCTTGCAGTCACGAAAGCTTCAAATCTAGAATTCACAACACGGACCCACACACTCACCACGAACCCACAACACGGACCCATACACTCACCACGAACCCATAACACAACACAGACCCACACACTCACCACGAACCCACACGACACGGACCCACACACTCACCACGAGTCCACAACACGGACCCACACACTCACCAGGAACCTACACAACTCACCTCGTCAATAGTTTCGCTCGGATGGCTTCAGCAGAAGTTGTTTGAAAGGCGACGATGATGAAGCTGAAGCAGCTGAAGTTTCAGAAGCTGCCGTCTCCTTCATGCCCGTCTTGTACTCTGAGTAAGCAGGTGGTGATTGCGATGTCACCGGTGCTGTCACAGTCCGAGGGACGTGACCACGCCCCCTTGTTGTATATGTGGGTGTGTGAAAATTGATGAAAAGTAATGAAAATTAAATGAAATTCGGAATTTGCATAATTAATCCAAAATTATGTTAATTCGTGTAATTATGCGTATAACTATGCTAATTAGCGAGGTAATCATATTAATTTATACGAGTGGGTGTGGTTGTGTTAATGATAGCCTTTATGATAATCAGGCCCCGCCTCGTTGACGAGGTGGGGTTATCAATCAGGATAACGCAATCAATCGTTTGCAGTTACGCTAGTGTCAATTCGGCCTCGTTGTCTAACTTCGTATTATTGATCAGCATAATACAATGATTCTCGCTTTAACACTCCCCGAGTGTTCATATTTTAGGTCCCAAGTTCATATCATTTGCTTTAAAGTTTAATGAGTGTGGATTGGTGTGTTTATAGTTTAGGTTCCCGAGTTCATATCTCATCGCAGGATACAGGTCTTATGCAAAAATTTCAGGAAAGAATCACACGACCACAACTGTATTAATCAATTTATTTCTAATTAAACCTTAACTATAATATGTATGTGAACTCTCAATCTCGGAACTTCAGCACGGTATCCACACGGTATCAAGACAGTATCATCCACGACTGTACGATTTCACTTTGATAACACATGGACCCCGCATAAAGCGATTGCTGTTAGTGAGAGAGAGAGTCAGAACATGCCAATGCTATGCTACACAAAAGCTTATACATTATAATATGAACGATCATTATACTTGAAATGGTCAGCACATTATCACAGGCGATTGATTAACATGCAACGGTATTCATATAAAAAGACAATCAAATAGTTATTATTTCCAAAGGCATAAATGTAACAACAGATCCACCGGACAGACTATAAGATTACCGAAATGGCTTAGTGTGAGGGTATGCGGCGGAACGTGTTATCTCACGGGAGATTAATTAATCCGTGAATAAGATTGTATGATCAGAAAATCGGTTTAGCACGATTCCTCCCCGGAAGCGTAGCTCCGTGGCGAAGGTGCCAAGGGTTAATTCGTATTGATGGATCGGTTGGTAACTTATGCGATTAGAAGTACAGTCCAAAACAAAATATTAAAGAGGAAAATTAAGAATATACTTATAAACGACGGACTGTTATCACACGGCCAGATGGTTCACGGACTTGAGTGTGTTTTTCTGTGTCATGAATTGTGTGGAGTAGTCATTGTTTGGAGTTGAGTCTTTAGGTCCAGCGAACGTCAGATTGGTCGTGTAGTGGGGCATAGCACATCATCGTATCGTTGAGTTCTCTTTTTCGGGTAATGTGAGTGTGGTTGGTCTTCTTGCTTTAACATACGTCAACGTGTCCCTTGTATGAAAGGTATACTCGCTCCCTTTAGAGCGGTCAGGGTGAGTGGGGGGTGTGCATCATACGTATCGGCGTTCCCTCCTCCACACAGCTGCCAGCCTCTGTCCACGGGGGAGAGTTGCTTGATCGCTCTCAGTGCTGCTCAGTGGCCACCTCTCTCCACTGCTGGATGAGCTGCGCGATCACGCTCGTGCTGGTTCGCTGACAGCAGTTTCTCTCCGCTGCTGGATGAGCTGCATCGGCACGCTCCCTCTCTCTGGGTGGAGAACTCGAACGTGCTCGTTGCCGGTTTGCTGAAAGCAGGTTTTTCTCCACTGCTGGATGACTCAAGTCGCACGTGCTCTTGCTCTGGTTTGCAGAAGCTCTTGCTTGGTGCATTGGTCGCTGTGCAGCTGGACTCAATGTAGAATAAACTTTCAGCAATACTCTTTCTTTCAGCTCTTTTAAAATCACACTCGGTGGCACCTCACTACCTTGCGAGTCTTGCCAACGTCAGTGGGTAGCGACGGGGCCACTTTGGCCTCTGCTCGCCACCCCTTGCTCTGCAGCTCGCCAGCTGGCGACCTGTTGCTCTCGTTCCCGATTTGAACTGCTCCTGAGCCGACCCACTGGTCGAACTCTCTCACGTGTCGAACTGCCCCGAGTTCCGACCCTCCTGGTCGAACTCCTGCAGCTCGCCAGCTGGCGACCTGAACTCCTCCGAGTCGAACTCCCCGAGTTCCGACCTCCTCCGAGTCGAACTGTCTCCCGAGAGTCGACCCCCCGGTCGAACTCTGGTGAGCCGACCCCCCCCCCCCCCCCCCGGTCGAACTGAGGTTTCAATGCTCAGGATCCTCTTTTTATGCCCAAAAATCCCTTCACTCGGATTCTGCCCACAAGGCGGGGTTTCTTTCGATTTTTGCTGTGTCAGGATTTGTCCGTATGTATCTACATCCGTGTGTGTGTCCGTACGTATGTCAGTGTGTGTCCTTGTGTGGATCACCCACGGTATATTCCGTTGTCATACTCCTATCATAAAACCCACAAGTAAAACAATCAAATGTTATAAATTGTCTCGATGGCGCCTCTCTGTCTGAGTGCACAACCTGGAGGGAGGGGCGATATTCCCTCCGACTTTCACCGACGCACAAAGAAATGGTTAAAAAGTTTTAAGTTAACATTTCATTTCATCAGAGTTCCACACTTATGATTCTGTATTAATCCAAGGTCTGGGTCAGCTTCCCGTTGTGGTGTTTGACTCGTGTTTCCCCGAGCGTATACACACTCCTACCCCGCGCTGCGGGGATACAAAGACGGCCGGGATCTTCCTTTCTCTCCGACCCTGGGTTTAACATCGCCCTTTGCTTACGTTGCAGTTTTGCTGTGCGCTTGCATTTCTTTTCCTCTCTACTCTTACTTTAACCCGGCTTATTATTTGCGTATGGGTGGATTAGAGCATTCATGTTGACTTAGGAAAACCTGATTGTTAGGCTTCGGGTCAAGTCGTATAGAAATTATTAAAATATGTAAATACATTTCATATTAAATTAATAGACGGGTGATGGTTACATTGACGTAGCTTGTGGCAGGGTTCAATTGAAGTGGGTGTGAAGATCAATAACTTTAGCCTACCCTGTCGTTAAATTCCGACTTTAAGTTACTTTAATAGTAATGCAGAACCAATTAGCTTTTTTGACTTAACTAGATCTAGGCTAACGCAACCTCCCAGTGACCCTGGCTTTGTGTTTACGTCAGCCCCTTGCAATCCGCTGCGCTCTGCTCTCTATCTGCTCCCTCTGACCCTGGGAGGGCTCTGAACGTCAAAATCGTGTTAGTGGGTCAAGGTAAATATGACCTCCACATGCCATGCTGAGGCCTGGTTTGGTTGTTTTTATTCATTATTAAAATTAAAAGAAACAATAGAAATATGTATCTATATGTATTGAAAAATTACTTGTTAATATTAAGATGGAAAGGGGGGCATATACAACACCCTTCAGCAACGCCCCTCCTAGTGACGTGCAGTGCGAGGCCACTCCCCCGGAAGCCGCCTCCCACCCCACCTCTTTGGGCGAACCCCACCTCCACCCCCAGCTTCTACTTCCACTTTCGGTCGGGGCAAATGACGGCGATGGCGGGAAAAATCTGAACCCTGTCTGGGCCTCCTCGAGGTCGACTCAGCCTGAAGATGCCGACACGTGGCTCTGTGTGAGGTGAGTCTGTGGGTGTCTGTGTGTGTCTGTGTGTGATGAGTCTGTGGGTCTCTGTGGTGAGTGTGTGGGTCTGTGTGTTGAATCTGTGGGTCTCTGTGTGGTGAGTGTGTGGGTCTCTGTATGGTGAGTGTGAGTCTTTGTGGGTGTCCACACGATGATGATGATGATGTTATCAGCCACTTGGTTGAGCTTCTTTCGTTTGTAATAGCCAGCGCTACGTAGCTCCTTACCTGGTAAAATGTATATCGTTCAGTTTAGTATTTGGGTCTCTGTATCTTTGTGGGTCTGTGTGTGTGTCTCTCTGGGTGTCTGTGGGTCTCTGTGGGTCTCTATGGGTCTCTATGGATCTCTATGCATATCTATGGATCTGTGGGTCTCTGTGTGAGGTGAGTCTGTGGGTCTCTGTGTGAGTCTGTGTGTGGTGAGTCTGTGGGTGTCTGTGTGTATCTGTGTGAGGTGAGTCTGTGGGTCTCTGTGTGTGGTGATTCTGTGTGTGGTGAGTCTGTGGGTCTCTGTGTGTGTCTCTCTGGGTGTCTGTGGGTCTCTGTGGGTCTCTCTGGGTCTCTATGGGTCTCTATGTATATCTATGGATCTGTGTGTCTCTATGGGTCTGTATGTATTTCTATGGGACTTTGTCTTTACGATTCTCTGTGTATTTACATGGGTCTCTATGCATCTTTGTGGTTCTCTGTGTGTCTCCCACATCTCCCCACCAGGAACCCATCATCCGCACCACGAACCCACAACACGGACCCACACACTCACCAGGAACCCACAAAACTCACCTCGTCAATAGTTTCGCTCGGATAGCTTAAAGCAGAAGTTGTTCGAAAGGCGACGATGATGAAGCTAAAGCAGCTGAAGTTTAAGAAGCTGCTGTCTCCTTCACGCCCGTCTCGTACGCTGAGGAAGCACGTGGTGATTGCGACATCACCGGTGCTGTCACAGTGCGAGGGACGTTACCACGTACCCTGCAGCCACGCCACTCCGAGTGAAGTGCCAGTGCGAGACCACGCCCCCAGAAGCCGCCTCACGCCCCGCCTCTTTGGGCGCCCCCCACCTCCACCCCCAGCTTCTACTTCCGGTCGGGGCGAATGGCGGTGATGGCATGAACAATCTGAACCCTGTCTGGGCCTCCTCGAGGTCGGCTCAGCCTGAAGATGGCGACACGGGGCTTTGTGTGAGGTGAGTCTGTGGGTGTCTGTGTGAGTCTGTGGGTCTCTTTGGTGAGTGTGTGGGTCTGTGTGTTGAGTCTGTGGGTCTCTGTGTGGTGAGTGTGTGGGTCTCTGTATGGTGAGTCTGAGTCTCTGTGGGTGTCTATACATTTCCACACGATGATGATGATGTTATCAGCCACTTGGTTGAGCTTCTATCGTTTGTAATAGCCAGCGCTACATAGCTCCTTACCTGGTAAAATGTATATCGTTCAGTTTAGTATTTGGGTTTCTGTATCTTTGTGGGTCTCTGTGTGTGTCTCTCTGGGTGTCTGTGGGTCTCTGTGGGTCTCTGTGGGTCTCTATGGGTCTCTATGGGTCTCTATGCATATCTATGGATCTGTGTGTCTCTGTGGGTCTCTATGTATTTCTATGGGTCTTTGTCTTTACGATTCTCTCTGTATTTATATGGGTCTCTATGCATCTTTGTGGTTCTCTGTGTGTCTCCCACATCCCCCACCAGGAACCCACCATCCTCACCACGAACTCACAACACGGACTCACACACTCACCACGCACCCACATCCTCACCATGGACCCACACACTCACCACGAACCCACAACACGGACCCACACACTCACCACGCACCCACATCCTCACCACGGACCGACACACTCTCCACAATCCCACAACAAGGACCCACACACTTACCACGAACCCACAACATGGACCCACACACTCACCAGGAACCCACAAAACTCACCTCGTCAATAGTTTCGCTCGGATAGCTTCAGCAGAAGTTGTTCGAAAGGCGACGATGATGAAGCTGAAGCAGCTGAAGTTTAAGAAGCTGCCGTCTCCTTCATGCCCGTCTCGTACTCTGAGGAAGCACGTGGTGATTGCGACGTCACCGGTGCTGTCACAGTGCGAGGGACGTTACCACGCCCCCTTCAGCCACGCCCCTCCGAATGACGTGAGAGTGCGAGGCCACGCCCCCGGAAGCCGCCTCCCGCCCCTCTTTCGGCGACCCCCACCTCCACCCCCAGCTTCTACTTCCGCTTCCGGTCGGGGCGAATGGCGGCGATGGCGGGATAAATCTGAACCCTGTCTGGGCCTCCTCGAGGTCGGCTCAGCCTGAAGATGCCGACACGGGGCTCTGTGTTGGGTGAGTCTGTGGGTCTCTGTGTGTGTCTATGTGAGGTGAGTCTGTGGGTCTCTGTGTGTGTCTGTGTGATGTGAGTCTGTCGACACTTCACGTGGCCTCAAAGTGCACATGGCCTGGCACAAGCGTCTTGGTGACGTCACCGCCACTCAGTGGCGAATGGCGGTTGTTGTTTTTGTGGGTGTCTGTGTGAGTTTGTGGGTCTCTGTGTGATGAGTCTTTGGGTCTCTGTGTGGTGAGTGTGTGGGTATCTGTGTGGTGAGTCTGTGGGTCTCTGTGTGGTCAGTCTGTGGGTCTGCGTGGGGCGAGTGTGGATATCTGTGTGAGGTGAGTCTGTGGTTCTCTCTGTGTTGTGAGTGTGTGGGTCTCTGTATGGTGAGTCTGAATCTCTGTGGGTGTCTATACATTTCCACACGATGATGATGATGATGTTATCAACCATTTGGTTGATAACATCATCTGTGGGTCTCTGTGTGGTGAGTGTGTGGGTTTCAGTGTGGTGAGTGTGTGGGTCTCTGTTTGGTGAGTGTGTGGGTTTCAGTGTGGTGAGTCTGTGGGTGTCTATACATTTCCACACGATGATGATGATGTTATCAGCCACTTGGTTGAGCTTCTATAATTTGTAATAGCCAGCGCTACATAGCTCCTTACCTGGTAAAATGTATATTGTTTAGTTTAGTATTTGGGTCTCCTTGTATCTTTGTGGGTCTCTGTGTGTGTCTCTCTGGGTGTCTGTGGGGCGCTGTGAGTCTCTATGGGTCTCTATGTATATGTATGGATCTGTGTGTCTCTATGGGTCTCTATGTATTTCTATGGGTCTTTGTCTTTACGATTCTCTGTGTATTTATATGGGTCTCTATGCATCTTTGTGGTTCTGTGTGTGTGTCTCTCTGGGTGTCTGTGGGTCTCTGTGGGTCTCTATGTATGACTATGGGTCTCTGTGTATCTCTGGATCTCTGTGTGTATCTATGGGTCTCTGTGTATCCCTGGATCTCTGTGTGTCTCTATTGGTCTCAATGTATCTGCATGGGTCTCTGTGTGTCTATGGATCTCTGTGTGTCTCTATCGATCTCTACGTATTTGTATGGGTCTCTATGGGTCACTATGTTTACTATTGGTCTCTATGTGTCTGTATGGGTCACTATGTATCTCTATAGGTCCCTGTCGAACTCTATGTATCCCTTTCGCACTCCATGAATCTCTTTGTATCTCTATGGGTCTCTGTGTGTCTCTATGTGTATCTATGGATCATTGTGTGCCTCTATCGATCTATATGTATCTCTATGGGTCTCTATGTATCACTATGGGTCTCTATGTATTTCTATGGGTCTTTCTGTGTCGCTATAGGTCTTTGTGTGTCCCTATTGGTTTCTATGTATCACTATGGGTCCCTGTATGTCTCTGGATCTTTGTGTGTCTTAATGGGTCTCTACGTATCTCTATGGGTCTCTGTGTTTCTCTATGGGTCTCTGCGGGTCTGTGTCTCTGTGTATTCCTTGATCTCTGTTTGTCTCTATTGGTCTCTATGTACAGTGAGGAAAAAAGTATTTTATCCCCTGCTGATTTTGTACGTTTGCTCACTGACAAAGAAATGATCAGTCTATAAATTTAATGGTAGGTTTATTTGAACAGTGAAAGACAGAATGACAACAACAAAATCCAGATAAACGCATGTCAAATATCTTATAAATTGATTTGCATTTTAATGAGGGAAATAAGTATTTGACCCATCTGCAAAACATGACAGTACTTGGTGGCAAAACCCTTGTTGGCAATCACAGAGGTCAGACGTTTCTTGTAGTTGGCCACCAGCTTTGCACACATCTCAGGAGAGATTTTGTCCCACTCCTCTTTGCAGATCTTCTCCAAGTCATTAAGGTTTCGAGGCTGATATTTGGCAACTCGAACCTTCAGGGAAATAAGTTTTTGACCCCCTAGTTATTTCAATGCTAAATTCTCCTGTTTGATTTGTACTAGGTGCCTCTGTGAATGTGTATGCTTTGACTTCAACATAGCCATTTCTGTGACCAGGCACAAGATAATCACTCAGCTATTTCAATGCTAAATTCTATGCTAATTCCTTTATCAAGGGGTGCCTCTGTGAATGTGTATGCTTTGACTTTAACATAGCCATTTCTGTGACCAGTCACAAGCTAATCACTCAGCTATTTCAATGCTAAATTCTATGCTAATTCCTTTGTCAAGGCGCTCTGTTTCTTCTCACACAGCTTAAAGGTCGCGATCTGAGCTTGGCTTTGTTTGCTCCAGCTCTGTCCTCCAGACAGTCTCGTCCCTTCAACTGATGAAGGCCGCTTGTGTTGTGGCCGAAACGTCAGGAGAATTTTCTTGTGTTATTTTATTTTATCAATGTATTATTTTATTCTCATTCTATATATACTGTATTCTAAATTGTCTTACGGTTGTTATGGTTTGACTTGCATCCCACTGGGATTTTTGCACACGGCGTTGATATGCGGTGCTTTTTCTGGAAGACTGTGTTTTTTCCTGGATTTTTCTGTTGAGCGTAGTCACTTTAAGACGTTTATTGTTCATGTTTTTGTTTGTTGTGGTTGCACCCGGATCAAGAATCGAATGCCTCACAGGGCTATACCTAATAAATGAACTGAACAATCGGTCTCTGTGTGTCTCTATGGATAAGTGTGGTTTCTTATGTGAACTGGGGAATTTGGTGGGCGCTTAACATGGGAGCCTATGGGAGCTCTATGGGAGTTTGCCGGCGAGGGCGATTGTAATGTGCAGTGCGGATTGGTAGGGAAGCTTACGTCATATTCTTAGTTTTTTCGGTAAAGTCACGTTGAAGGGAAACAACAAAATAAAATATATATAAACAATTTATTTATAATAAATAAATGCGCCGTTTAAAAATAAATTTATGCAAACCAACACACCTGAAGACGACCGTTTGAGTTATGGTCGAAACGTCGTGAGAATTTTTTATTGTTTTATGTATATTTTATTATTTTGTTGTTTCCCTTCAACGTGATTTTACCGAAAAAACTAAGAATATGAATTACTGCAGTCACGAAAGCTTTAAATCAAAATTTAATCGCCTCTACGGGGAGGGTTTTCACATAACTTTAAATCCTTCAACAAACTCCGGGATAAGAAAGCTCAGCTGATCGAGTCTCTCACCTTCCTGAAGAGATGCCGCGACTCTGGGGTAATACCAATCGCATTTACACTGACCTCTGCTGCTGTAACTTCTTCTAATGCGAAACGAATTCTTTTCAAAACTAGCTTAGCTCTTATCTCAGAAAAAATCAGACTTATACGCACCGAACTAGATCAGTTAGACAAGACACTCTACAAATCACACATCATTGATGGCAACAATGTCCACATCGGATTGGGAACATGTAGACAATATGACTGCCTCTTCAGCTGCTACTATGTCGACCAAATGTAAGGAAAACCTGATTTCCAAATTTAACCTCCTCTTCAACAAAAGACCGGACCCACACACCAAAAAGTTAGACGTTAATAAAGTCGTAATTAATCGCAGTAACAGTTCTATTTCCGATGGTCTGAAATCCGTTTTAGCTAAAGGTCTAAACTTTGCAGTCACACCTAAACACATACCAGTTAATGATATAATTGCCCAAGTAGACGTTGCTCTCAGGGGCCTGGGTCACATCGCTGCAGACGTAGCAAGATCTAAAATCGCTGCAACCCTCAAAAACGCTAAGATGCCAGCTAGCAACCTCAGCAAAGATGAGCGTTTTGAATTATATAAATTAAAAAAGAGGAATGATATTGTAGTCCTCTCAGCTGACAAAGGCAATGCTACTGTCATCATGGATAAAATAGAATACAACAACAAAATTAAAGAATTACTCGACGATGGTAGTTATACAAAAATAAAAAGAGATCCCACCAACAGCCTCGTCACACAAACCAACAAAATAATTTCTGATTCAACCGCATTAATTGATCAATCTAAACAGTTTTCGTTGAAACCTTCTGCTGCCAGGCCACCAAGATTATACGGCTTACCAAAAAAACATAAAGTAGATACACCCCTTCGTCCCATAGTCTCTACTATCGGCTCCCCCACCTACAAACTAGCTCGTTTTTTGTCTGAAATCCTGCGTCCTTTCACTGAAAAGACCACCTCTGCGGTACAAAATTCTACTCACCTGGTATCGACAATCAAGGGTATTTCCCTGTCCCCAGACGACCTGCTTGTCAGTTTTGATGTAGTTTCCTTATTCACCAAGGTTCCTGTACCTGACACCA
This sequence comes from Petromyzon marinus, assembly GCF_048934315.1. Classification (NCBI taxonomy): domain Eukaryota; kingdom Metazoa; phylum Chordata; class Hyperoartia; order Petromyzontiformes; family Petromyzontidae; genus Petromyzon; species Petromyzon marinus. The sequence goes on along the minus strand of NC_133746.1, from coordinate 885,840 downwards.
TTGCAATCATTGAAGACTTGGTTCATCAAGGACTAAACACTGAGGTACCCCCCCTGGTGAGACACTGTTTAACCAATACATACTTCACTTGGAATGGAACTTTCTACAAACAAACTGAGGGCACCCCAATGGGCTCCCCCCTTTCTCCAGTTATAGCTAACATTTTCATGGAGAAATTTGAGACTGATGCCATCCAGACTGCCACTCTGCGCCCAACCTTATGGAAGAGGTACGTGGATGACACTTTTGTCATCTGGCCACATGGCCGGCCTGCTCTAGACCAATTCTTCGACCACATCAATTCCATACACCCAGCCATCAGATTTACCATGGAAGTCGAAATAGATGGCAAGATACCTTTTTTGGATGTCCTAATTAAAAAGAGACCTGATGGTTCAATGAGCCACTCTGTCTACAGGAAAGCTACCCATACGGATGCTTATCTGAAACCGGATTCCCAGCACCATCCATCACAGAAGAATTCTCTCATCAAGACTCTGTATCATAGAGCCCAATGCATATCCGACCAGGAACACATAAGCAGTGAACTCAAACACGTACACCAAGCTCTTAGGGCTAATGGTTACTCCGACTATACAATCCGCAAAGCTATCACTCAAACCATGAAGAAGAACCCTCTTGAGGAGCCTTTCAAAACCATCACTTTACCCTACATTGCGGGGATCACAAAAAAGATCTCCAAAATCTTGAATAAACACAAGATCCAGGTCCGTTTCAACACATTACATAAAATCCGTGATCTGGTTCCGTCTGTAAAAGATGTGATTCCGGACATACAATACCCTGGTGTCTACAAACTAAGTTGCCTCTGTGGTAGTAGTTACATTGGAGAAACCAAACGCCATGTCTCGGACCGCATTCGTGAACACAAATCAGACCTTAAACACGGTAGGACCAACACCTCGGCCGTGGCAGATCATTGTTCTAATTCAGTAGGCTCACATGCCATTGACTTTTCCAAGACAGAGGTTCTTTGTAAGCCATCTGGCTTCCATGAGAGATTCGTTCATGAGGCTATCCACATATACAAGCACAGAGACAATTTCAACCGAGAAGATGGATTCTATCTTAGCAATCATTGGAAAGATTTGATAAACCATTTCAGGTCTTAATTGATTGTTCACGCTTACAGTGTCTTTCATACAGCATACATTATAAAAAAATTCGTCTCCCCCCTCCTCTTTGCAGAATATAGATGGACTAGTCCTAAATAAACTGCCAAATCGTTGCGCGTGGCGCTAACGTTTTTATAAATAAATAAATGCGCCGTTTAAAAATAAATTCATGCAAACCAACACACCTGAAGACAACCGTTTGAGTTGTGGTCGAAACGTCGTGAGAATTTTTTTTATTGTTTTATATATATTTTATTATTTTGTTGTTTCCCTTCAACGTGACTTTACCGAAAAAACTAAGAATATGAATTACTGCAGTCACAAAAGCTTTAAATCAAAATTTAATCGCCTCTACGGCGAGGGTTTTCACATAATTTTAAGATCCTTCAACAAACTCCGGGATAAGAAAGCTCAGCTGATCGAGTCTCTCACCTTCCTGAATAGATGCCGCGACTCTGGGGTAATACCAATCGCATTTACACTGACCTCTGCTGCTGTAACTTCTTCTAATGCGAAACGAATTCTTTTCAAAACTAGCTTAGCTCTTATCTCAGAAAAAATCAGACTTATACGCACCGAACTAGATCAGTTAGACAAGACACTCTACAAATCACACATCATTGACGGCAACAATGTCCACATCGGATTGGGAACATGTAGACAATATGACTGCCTCTTCAGCTGCTACTATGTCGACCAAATGTAAGGAAAACCTGATTTCCAAATTTAACCTCCTCTTCAACAAAAGACCGGACCCACACACCAAAAAGTTAGACGTTAATAAAGTCGTAATTAATCGCAGTAACAGTTCTATTTCCGATGGTCTGAAATCCGTTTTAGCTAAAGGTCTAAACTTTGCAGTCACACCTAAACACATACCAGTTAATGATATAATTGCCCAAGTAGACGTTGCTCTCAGGGGCCTGGGTCACATCGCTGCAGACGTAGCAAGATCTGAAATCGCTGCAACCCTCAAAAACGCTAAGATGCCAGCTAGCAACCTCAGCAAAGATGAGCGTTTTGAATTATATAAATTAAAAAAGAGGAATGATATTGTAGTCCTCTCAGCTGACAAAGGCAATGCTACTGTCATCATGGATAAAATAGAATACAACAACAAAATTAAAGAATTACTCGACGATGGTAGTTATACAAAAATAAAAAGAGATCCCACCAACAGCCTCGTCACACAAACCAACAAAATAATTTCTGATTCAACCGCATCAATTGATCAATCTAAACAGTTTTCGTTGAAACCTTCTGCTGCCAGGCCACCAAGATTATACGGCTTACCAAAAATACATAAAGTAGATACACCCCTTCGTCCCATAGTCTCTACTATCGGCTCCCCCACCTACAAACTAGCTCGTTTTTTGTCTGAAATCCTGCGTCCTTTCACTGGAAAGACCACCTCTGCAGTACAAAATTCTACTCACCTGGTATCGACAATCAAGGGTATTTCCCTGTCCCCAGACGACCTGCTTGTCAGTTTTGATGTAGTTTCCTTATTCACCAAGGTTCCTGTACCTGACACCATTGCAATCATTGAAGACTTGGTTCATCAAGGACTAAACACTGAGGTACCCCCCCTGGTGAGACACTGTTTAACCAATACATACTTCACTTGGAATGGAACTTTCTACAAACAAACTGAGGGCACCCCAATGGGCTCCCCCCTTTCTCCAGTTATAGCTAACATTTTCATGGAGAAATTTGAGACTGACGCCATCCAGACTGCCACTCTGCGCCCAACCTTATGGAAGAGGTACGTGGATGACACTTTTGTCATCTGGCCACATGGCCGGCCTGCTCTAGACCAATTCTTCGACCACATCAATTCCATACACCCAGCCATCAGATTTACCATGGAAGTCGAAATAGATGGCAAGATACCTTTTTTGGATGTCCTAATTAAAAAGAGACCTGATGGTTCAATGAGCCACTCTGTCTACAGGAAAGCTACCCATACGGATGCTTATCTGAAACCGGATTCCCAGCACCATCCATCACAGAAGAATTCTCTCATCAAGACTCTGTATCATAGAGCCCAATGCATATCCGACCAGGAACACATAAGCAGTGAACTCAAACACGTACACCAAGCTCTTAGGGCTAATGGTTACTCCGACTATACAATCCGCAAAGCTATCACTCAAACCATGAAGAAGAACCCTCTTGAGGAGCCTTTCAAAACCATCACTTTACCCTACATTGTGGGGATCACAAAAAAGATCTCCAAAATCTTGAATAAACACAAGATCCAGGTCCGTTTCCAACACATTACATAAAATCCGTGATCTGGTTCCGTCTGTAAAAGATGTGATTCCGGACATACAATACCCTGGTGTCTACAAACTAAGTTGCCTCTGTGGTAGTAGTTACATTGGAGAAACCAAACGCCATGTCTCAGACCGCATTCGTGAACACAAATCAGACCTTAAACACGGTAGGACCAACACCTCGGCCGTGGCAGATCATTGTTCTAATTCAGTAGGCTCACATGCCATTGACTTTTCCAAGACAGAGGTTCTTTGTAAGCCATCTGGCTTCCATGAGAGATTCGTTCATGAGGCTATCCACATATACAAGCACAGAGACAATTTCAACCGAGAAGATGGATTCTATCTTAGCAATCATTGGAAAGATTTGATAAACCATTTCAGGTCTTAATTGATTGTTCACGCTTACAGTGGCTTTCAGACAGCATACATTATAAAAAAATTCGTCTCCCCCCTCCTCTTTTCAGAATATAGATGGACTAGTCCTAAATAAACTGCCAAATCGTTGCGCGTGGCGCTAACGTTTTTATAAATAAATAAATGCGCCGTTTAAAAATAAATTCATGCAAACCAACACACCTGAAGACGACCGTTTGAGTTGTGGTCGAAACGTCGTGATAATTTTTTTTATTGTTTTATATATATTTTATTATTTTGTTGTTTCCCTTCAACGTGACTTTACCGAAAAAACTAAGAATATGAATTACTGCAGTCACGAAAGCTTTAAATCAAAAGCTTACGTCATGTAGGGAATGTGGAGGGAGGGTAACATGAGAGCCTATGGGAGCTCAATGTGTCGCTGCTGGCAGGAGGTCATGGGACAGACCCAGCAGGTGCCATGGGTTGACTGCTGTGCCAGGCTAGGTACAGGAAGCAGTCACGGGACAGACCCAGCAGGTGCCATGGGTTGACTGCCGTGCCAGGCTAGGTACAGGAAGAGGTCACGGGACAGACTCAGCAGGTGCCATAGGTTGACTGCTGTGCCAGGCTAGGTGCACTTGGAGGTCACGGGACAGACCCAGCAGGTGCCATGGGTTGACTGCTGTGCCAGGCTAGGTACAGGAAGCGGTCACAGGACAGACCCAGTAGGTGCCATGGGTTGACTGCCGTGCCAGGCTAGGTACAGGAAGAGGTCACGGGACAGACTCAGCAGGTGCCATGGGTTGACTGCTGTGCCAGGCTAGGTGCAGGAAGCGGTCACGGGACAGACCCAGCAGGGGCCATCGGTTGACTGCCCTGCCAGGCTAGGTACAGGAAGAGGTCACGGGACAGACTCAGCAGGTGCCATGGGTTGACTGCTGTGCCAGGCTAGGTGTAGGAGGAGGTCACGGGACACACCCAGCAGGTGCCATTGGTTGACTGCTGTGCGAGGCTACGTGCAGGAGGTCACGTGACAGACCCAGCAGGTGCCATGGGTTGACTGCTGTGCCAGGCTAAGTGCATCTGACGACAAACATCTGGGCAGTTCACCACCATTGGTTCAAGCCGAGCCTGTCTCTTGCTTCTGCTGATGAGACACGGAGCTGGGCAGACTCCAAATACACAGCATCAGCACGCATCGTCAGGGTCGGGATGGAACCCACGACCTTCTGTATACCAGGCGAGGTAGTTAACATCTCCCAGCCACTGTGATGATGAGAGAGAGAGGCATACACTCCAAATATACAGCAGCAGGCATCGTCAGGGTCAGGATCGAACCCATGACCTCCTGTATACCAGGCGAGGTAGTTAACATCTCATCAGGGTCGGCATTGAGCCCACGACCTCCTGCGTACCAGGCGAGGTAGTTAACATCTCATCAGGGTCGGAATTGAGCCCACGACCTCCTATGTACCAGGCGAAGTAGTCAATATCTGGATCCAAATTACCTGAGACCCCAGGCAGCAGCAACTCGCCACAACAAACACAACTGCAACGTTCTGTTGAGTCCGCTTATTTATTAACAACAATCGATAAACAATGGTCTAGATATATATGTACACATTACATTATAACTTATTTTGTATCTCTATCCTCTTCACACGCGCACGTGGCTAGGCTGGCTGTAGTCCATTGTGTGGTGAGTGTGGGTGGTGAGTATGGGTTGTGTGGCTGGTGAGTGTGGGTGGTGTGGGTGGTGAGTGTGGTGAGTGTGGGTGGTGAGTGTGGGTGGTGAGTGGGTGGTGAGTGAGTGGTGAGTGTGGTGAGTGTGGGGGGTGAGTGTGGGTCGTGAGTGTGGGTGGTGAGTGCGGTGAGTGCGGTGTGTGGTGGTGGTGGTGGTGCTGCTGCTGCTGCTCGTGGTGGTGGTTGCACCGATTCCACCACCACCACTCCGCTACTCTGCCGTGGGCCGTCCACCACAGAGGAGCAGGCGGCCGAAGAGCGAGCGGAGCGCCCTGCGCACACGCGCCAGAACCCCTCGCTCCCTCTCCTCCTCCTCTTCCTTCTCTTCCTCCCCTTCCTCCTCCTCTTCATCCTCCTCCTTCTCTTCATCCTCCTCTTTATCCTCCTCGTTGTCGTCATCCTCCTCCTGTGTCTCCACCACCTCCGTCCTCTCTCTAAAGGTCTGGGTGAGCAGTGACGATGGTGATGGGAGCTTCTCCTCAGGCTCCGCTCTGTGGAGAGAGGCACCAACACCACAGCAGCGCATCATCGTCATCATCGTCGTCGTCATCATCATCGTCATCATCATCATCGTCATCATGATCATCGTCATCATCATTGTCATCATCGTCATCATCATTGTCATCGTCATTATCATACCCACAGAGACCCATAGACCTACAGAGACCCATACTCATAGCGACCCATACAGACCCATACTCATAGAGACCCATACATACTCACAGAGACCCATACTCATAGAGACCCATACAGACCAATGCTCATACAGACCCATAGACTTACAGAGACCCATCCTCATAGAGACCCATACAAACCCACAGAGACCCATACTCATAGAGACCCATACAGACCAATGCTCATACAGACCCATAGACCTACAGAGACCCATCCTCATAGAGACCCATACATACCCACAGAGACCCATACTCATAGAGACCCATACAGACCAATGCTCATACAGACCCATAGACCTACAGAGACCCATACTCATGTAATGAGAGCGCCATCTCCTGTATTATATGGGGTGTGGTGTGATATGCAGTTATGGGTTATCTCGGGGAAGGATTACATCGAGGCCAAAGGTAATGGGGCAGAGCCACCCGGGAAGCCTCTGGAACGCTCCCGAAGGTTCCATGAGAGGCGTGGCCAGAGGCGGAGTTTAGTCGCCGGGGAGCGAATATAAGCGGGGGCCGGAGCAAGGTGCGGGGTCGGTGTGTGAAGAATCAAGAGGAGCTTCCCGTCGCCGCCGCTGCTCCGCCATCTCCATGGGCCATGTGGCGACTCGACCTTCAGCCACTCAGCCGCTCCCTAGCCAGCGCTGTCAGCCAGCGGCGTGCTAGAGAGTGGGGCGAGCGCCAAGTGGCGCAGGGCAGCGAAGCCGCTTGGGGGGCCATGCATCCGTGGTGCGAGTGACAAGAGACGAGTAGACAGCCAACTGTACCGAAGTTTTATTAATAAACGTTTCAAGTTCTTATCGTGTTGGAGCCACTCATTACACTCACAGAGACCCATACTCATAGAGACCCATACAGATCTACAGAGACCCATACTAATAGAGACCTATACAGACCCATACTCATAGACCCATATTCAGAGATGCACAGAGACCCATACTAATAGAGCCCATACAGACCCCAGAGACCCATACTCATAGAGACCCATACAGACCCCTGAGGCCCATAATCACAGAGACGCATAGACCCACAGAGACCCATAGACCCACGTAGACCAGAAGCGACTTGGCCATCTCGAATGATAGCCGAATCAAGTGGGCAGATAACATCATCATCATCTTCATCGCGTGGACATTCATAGCGGCAGTCAAATACTCGAAGTGCATGACACCGATTCTCAACGTGGAGGGGAAAATCCTGAGGACCCTGAGAAGAATCCACGCGGTGACCACGTGGACAGAAACGCAGACTGCAAATATACAGCAGCAGCTGGCATCGTCAGGGTCGGGATCGAGCCCACGACCTCCTGTATACCAGGCGAGGTAGTTAACATCTCATCAGGGCCGGGATCGAACGCACGACCTCCTGCGTACCAGGCGAGGTAGTTGACGTCTCATCAGGGTCGGGATCGAACCCACGACGTCCTGCGTACCAGGCGAGGTAGTTAACGTCTCATCAGGATCGGGATTGAACCCACGACCTCCTGCGTATCAGGCGAGGTGGTTAATATCTCATCAGGGTCGGGATCGAACCCACGAATTCCTGCGTAGCAGGCGAGGTACACAGAGAGAGGCTCACCGTGGCTCAGCAGCTGCAGATCCCTGCACAGGAGTGGTGCCACCGCTGCTGCTGATGGTGGCCCAGTTGGTGGTGTCGGCCCAGCTGGTGGTGGTGGCTCGGATGGTGGTGGTTGTGGGGGTGGCCTCGCTGGCGGTGAGTGTGGCCTCGCTGGTGGTGGTGGCCCAAGTGACGGTGGTGGCCCGAATGGTGGTGGTGGTGGGGTTGGCCTCGCTGGCAGTGGGGGTGGCCTTGCTGCTGGTGGTGGCCTCGCTAGCGGTGGAGGTGCCCCTGATGGTGGTGGTGGTGGCGCGGATGGTGGCATTGGTCGGGGTGGCCCTTCTGGTAGTGTCCCGGGTGGTGGTGGTGGTTTCGAGCCAGCTGTGAGCCAGCGCCTGCTCAGGCGTCATCCGAAGATTCGGATCCCATCTATTGGGAGACGCACGGGGAGGGAGGGGAGGGATGGGGGGAGACACACACGTGGTGAGAGGAGCATGGTGAGATGATTTGACAGGGTGGGAGGTGGGGGGAGAGTGGGGAGATAGCACGTGGGGGGAGAGATGGAGAGGGTGGGAGCAAGTGGTGGTGGGTGGTGAGTGGGTGGCAGAGCTGTCAACCCGTACGGTTTATTAGATATTCTTGTGCAGGGAAATTGTGTTTTCAGGTCCGTACGGAGTGCAGCCCTTTCCATTCTGGGTAACAACAATAATTCGTGTCTATTTGTTTGTTTGTCCCTTGTGATGGGATTTTGCAGGATGAACGTTGAGATTTATAAGGGTCACGGGGTGACCAATAATGTTGTGTCTGTAGTAAGGTAGGGCAGTGATAAGGTGTTGACAGGTATGGGGTGGTGAGTGGATGTAAGTGAGTGGGGGTGAGTGGTGTGGGGATGAGTGGGGGTGAGCGAGGGGTGAGTGTGGTTCGTACTGCAGGCAACGGCTGACGAAGTCCACCAGCTGAGGGTGGTGGCCCTGCAGCGCGCGGTGCAGAGGGAGGCTTCCCGGTGGCTCCTGCTTGGACAGGTTGTAGGGGAGGCCCTCAGGGTCTGCAGAGACAAAGAGATGCACGCAGAGTCACCAACCACCACGTCGCCCACATACCCGCTCATCCACTTACCTACCCACATACCTATAGACCGACATACCCACCAACTCACACACCTGCCCACTTACCCACCTACCCTCACACCGACCAACTCACCCACCCACCTATGCACTTACCCACCTACCTATCCAGTCGCCCACCTACCTACCTACATATCCACTCACCCACCTATATACCCACTCTCCCACTCACTAACCCACCCACTCACCGACCCACCCACCTACCCACCCGCTCACTCACCCACCCACCTATGCTTCCTAACGACTATTACAAAGATCTCCAACCCCCACCCCACCCCCCACCTCCGGGATAATCAGAGCCCCCCCCCCCCCCACAATAGAACCCTATAAGAGCCTCACTGCCACCCCCCCATCTAACAAAAGGGAATGGGTCACGTCGCTGGCGCCAGCCTGCCCGAGCCTTTGACTCACCAAAGTAAGTTGTCTTGTTAGGTGCTTCGTCCACCATCTTTTTCGGGGGCATGCCCAGGATCTGCGCACGGTTTCGGACAAAGACAAAAGGAGGAGGGGAGGGGTTACAGCCGGTGTAGCCTCAGCTTGCCCATTGGGGCAAGTGCCGTCTGTCAGCGGTGAGTAGTGGTGGAGGCAGCGCCTGTCGAGGCCGGCACTGTGTACAAAGACAACAATCCCTCCATCTCCTTATTAGACTCATCTCATTGCTAGGGCAAGCGCTGTTAGTAGCGAGCAGCACCTATGAAGGCCAGCACTGTGTACAAATACAACAATCTCCCCTTCCCCGTATTAGCCTCATCTCATTGCTGGGGCAAGTGTTGATTCATCGCAAGCAGCACCTATAAAGGCCAGCACTTTGTACAAAGACAACAATCCTCCCCCCGTCCACGTCTAAGCCTTATCTGATTGCTGGGGCAAGTGCTGTTAGTCGCGCGCAGCACCTATGAAGGCCGGCACTGTGTACAAAGAAAACAATCCCTCCCTCTCCTTATTAGCCTCATCTCATTGCTAGGGCAAGCACTGTTAGTCGCGAACAGCACTTATGAAGGCCGGCACTGTGTACAAAGACAACAATCCCCCCCTCCCTATATTAGCCTCATCTCATTGCTGGGGCAAGTGCTGTTAGCAGCGAGCAGCACCTTTGAAGGTCGGAACGGCACACAAGGGGGTGGGTGCCCAGCACCACGCCCGGCCACCTTTTTCTCCCCCAGTGGAAATGTTTACTACATACCGCTACACCAAGTACTCGTTTGAGGCTGCGTCGACCTATGAGAGGTCCAGGACCAGGTTAGATATTCCTCGCCGGTTGTTTGTGGCCGCCAGACGAATCAAACTCTATGAGTATTGATATCTGTGGGTCTGCATGGGTCTCTATGAGTATGGGTCTCTGTGCAGACCCACAGAGACCCATATCCATAGAGACCTGCCCACCCACCCACCCACCATACCCACCGTACCCACCCACCATACCCACCGTACCCACCCACCGACCGTACCTCGATGCAGTAGGGCAGGTGTTGTGTGAAGGTCCGTGAATCAAAGAGTTCCTTGCCGGTGGCCATCTCGGCCACGGTGCAGCCCAGGGCCCACATGTCCACAGTGCAGGTGACATAGTAGCCCAGCAGCAGCTCGGGGGCCATGTAGGGCAACGTCCCGCACACGTTTTGGGCTGCACAGCAACAACAACAACAATAACAACAACGACGATGAATATAAAGTAGCCCATCCGTCAACAGCGACGTGGGTTGAACAGGTTTCTTTTTTCGGTCGGTTAAATGCCTAGTCGGCTTCTGCGACCGATATTTCACGGCGGAGGCGAGTTTTTGGGTTGGACCGTGTACTCTGGCTGCCCGCCCGATGATGATGCTCAGCTGTAATCGCTCGAATTGTAAACGTCGTAGTGGATTTACATCTCCAGCACACCGGCTAGTGCTGTGCAAGTGGCGATTTGGAGCGTCCTGTTTACGTGACGCTGAACCTCACTTACTGGCTGCGTCGGATGGCGGCGGGTTTGACGACGCAACGTTTACGTTGACGCGATCTAACCCTGAAAAAAGAAACTCCACGCACGCAAAGCCACTCACTTTTATGCTTCAGGTAGGAGCTGCACCCGAAGTCGGTGACCCTGACTTTGCCGGCCGCGGTGAGCAGAATGTTATCCTGGACAAAGGGGAGAGACAGAGAAGGAATTCCACGCTCTGAGGTTACGGCAAGAGTGTCCAGCCAGCAGTGGGTCGATCACGCAAAGTGATGCATTTACACCCACACAGGCAGCCCCCCCCCTCCCACTTTTGGCATGGGCTATGTGCCTGAGACTCGTTCAAAGTCGTTTTAATAAACTACTAAACCTATTTGTTTTGTTACTACCAGGGTGTAAGGCCCCACTGAGCTGTTGTGTAGCTATTCTATCAGAAACGACCTGGCCATCACGTAATAACATCATCAGCATCATCATCATCATTGCGTGGACATTTATAGCAGCAGCCAAACACTCTAAGCACATGTTTCAACAGCCCATAGAGACCCATACACACCCACAGAGACCCATACTCATAAAGACCCACACAGATATAGAGACCCATTCTCATAGAGACCTACACAGACCAACAAAGACCCATTCTCATCGAGACCCACACAGACCAACAGAGACCCATACACATAGAGACCCATAAAGACCTCCAAAACCCTATACTCATAGAGACCCATAAAGACCGAAAAATACCCATACTCATAGAGACCCACATAGACATAGAGAGACCCAAACTAAAACTAAGCTATGTTTTACTTTACTAGGTGCAAGGCCCCACTCTGTGCTGCTGTGCAGCTGTTCTGTCAGAAGCGACCTGGCCATCACAAACGATAGCTCAACCAAGTGGGCTGATATCATCATCATAATCACGCGAAAATATTAAAGCAGTGGTCAAATACTCTAAAAGCTTGGTGATGTTGATTTTGAACGTGGAGGGAAAAACCGGAGGACCCGGAGTAAAATCCACGTGACCACCACGGGGAGAGAGAGACGCAGACTCCAAACATACAGCAGGCGTCAGGGTCGGGATCAAACGCACGATCTCCTGTATACCTGGCGAGGTAGTTAACATCTCCTGCTACCTCCTCCATCTGGAAGGAGGAGGTGGCATAGGCACAGTAGAAGGACGGAGCCAGCGCATTGACCCTGCGATCAACCATGGCCGGCCTACCTCTACGGTACGAGTGTCCACCTGGTCCCAGATCGTCTTCACCGGAGGTAAAGTGACCCCACCACCACCACTACCACCAGCTCCCTCCAGATGGACAGAGCCACCGCTTCGACCCCGTGATCAACAGTGGCCGGGCTGCCTCCGCGCCAGCTAACCGAGCGCCCCAACGAGAGGGCGCGACCACCGCGCCCGCTCCACTCACCGGCTTGATGTCCCCGTGGATGATGCCCCGCCCCTTGGCGTACAACAGGAAGTTGAGGATGGCCCTGGTGTACTCCCTCAACCGCCTCACGTAGATTCGCCCGATGCTCCCTTTGCTCATGACATCGTAGAGGCTCTTCCTGGCACGACAAGGACGACGACGACGACGTTAAAACCCCTTTCCCGTTCCGATAACGTCCGCAGGGCGACCCACAACTCGGACCCCAAACCGACTGTGCCACTTGGTTAGTTTTGGCGGGGGGGGGGGGGAGGTCAGGGAACTCCTCGTCGCTCTGCGGTATTCATTTGCGTCGTCGCCGCGCTGCACTAGCGCCGAGCGAACTAACGCGCACAAAACATTGCCGCGGGTGAAATATTTAATGATAATAATTTCATTATGATTTCATTCTAATTTCACCGTGATTATGTTCTTATTACAATTTCTATTTTATTATTTCATTAAATACATAGTAATTTTTTATACTTTTTACATTGTGTACAGTATGGAAGCTACCCACATGCCAAATTTTAAGTTTGTAGCATGTTGGGAAGTATACTAAACATTTCGAACAGACACACATATTCACAAATTTCCCTTTTGCTGTATATATAAAGATTTCACTGGAAAACCCTGAAAAAAGGTTGATGCTTGCAAGAAAGAAAAAATCCTAAACAAATCAATTTCACTAAATCGGATGTTTTTCACTGAAGGAAATTCAACTTTAACCCACTTCTACGTAAGGTCGATTTAGGCAACTCGGGAAGGGAATGACGTGGCGAGCTGAATATAGTCGCGTTCCCTTAGAGATTCCAGACAGCGTAAGCTGTGCAAATTTCACGACGTCAGAGCTCAGCGTTCGAGAGTTTTTGCTGCTTCACACAAACAGATGGATTTTCTGCTTCATATTTAGGAGCGAGCTGAAATTCGTCGCGTTGACTTAGAAAATGGAGGCAGCTATGCAGCGCTTTTGTGCGGGATACACAGCCTACGAGGGGGTTGGGGGGGTTGGGGGGGGATGCGTGACGTCAGCAGGCACACTGCGTGACGCTGCCGCATGCGGGTGACATCACAGATGTGACGTCACCACTCACTTGCCGTGCAATGTATTACATGCATTATTCCGCCATCCCCCCCCCCCCAAAATACAAAAGTCTATTATTAGACTTTTTGCATTGTGTACAGTCTGGAAGCTACCCACATGCCAAATTTCAAGTTTGTTGCATAAACATTTCAAACAGACACAAATTCACAAATTCCCTTTTTCCACATGTAGATTATCAATATCATAAAAAAATTAGAATGTGTGATTCATGGGGAACGTTTCCGTGAGTCGCGTCTTCCGCAACCCAGGGGACTTCCTGCGTCTGCTTTGTCCCCACGGTGTTCTGCGATTGTCGATAATGCAGCGGTTCGCCGTGCTGAGCTGCTTGACCCACGGGGGCCACGTGGACGCGTGCTGCTCGACTTCCCAGAGCTTTGGAGACTCGGTTGCCAAACAAATTGTGATTGTAAAATTGTCAGATGAATTATTGCATAAATTAATTACCAAAATAGCAATTAAATAAGTTACGTCTTCGATTAAATTAATTCATTTAACGAGGCGAGACATATTTTGATGAATTGTTAATTATCTTTAAACTCACTAAATAAACTGCAAAATAAGTTTATTATGAAAGTTATTAAATAAAGCTATTGGGGAACAAATTAGAAAATTAATCCCCCACCCAACTTTGCCACACAGAAGTGTGGTCACCACATCTGTGCCTCTTTATAAGGAACGGAACAGGTGGAATTCTCCACAAAATCTGACTTTCGCCTGATGAAGCTGGTTGTAATTACTAGCGAAACATCGTACTCAGAGATTGCAAATGTTGTGGCTTGGCTGTCCAACACACCGTTGTGCTGTACCATTATACTACACTATACACTACACTATACACTACACTACTATACACTACACACTAGTGCTGTACTAGTAACGAATTGGCACGTTCTGTTTGCTTGACAACCCTTACTAGTTGGCTGTGTCGGGTCGTGGCGGGTTTAACGACGCAACATTTATATTTTTAAGAGATATAACCCAAAAATACCTCTATTATGGATTATAATGGTCGCAAAAGCCCTGCGTGTAAAACTCAATTAATAAATGTGATAAATCGATAAATCTAGTTGCTTGATCAAATATTAAATAAATATTAATTCAGAAATAAATCAACTATCGAACGGAGCAATGGAGACGCACGTGGGTGGGTGGTGGGGGGTGGGAAGGTTCACGTACTTCAAGAGCTCGACGACGAGGCAATTGTGGCAGCGGAATTCGAACGTGTCCAGGACCCGGATGACTCCGTAGCGCTCATCGCTGGCCCTGCCCTGCAGCTCCTTGGCCACCTCCAGCTCCGTCCTCTGGCGGGCCGCTGTCGAGGAGCTGCGCAGCGGGAAGGGGAAGGCCGCGAAATAAACGGTGACTCTGTGTGGGTGACTCTGTGTGGGTGACTCTGTGTGGGTGACTCTGTGTGGGTGACTCTGTGTGGGTGACTCTGTTTGGGTGACTCTGTGTGGGTGACTCTGTGAGGGTGACTCTGTGGGTGACTCTGTGAGGGTCTCTGTGCGTGACTCTGTGGGTGACTCTGTGTGGGTGACTCTGTGTGGGTGACTCTGTGTGGGTGTCTCTGTGGGTGACTCTGTGGGTGTCTCTGTGGGTGACTCTGTGTGGGTGACTCTGTGGGTGACTCTGTGGGTGACTCTGTGGGTGTCTCTGTGGGGGTCTGTTTGGGGGTCTCTGTGGGTGTCTCTGTGGTTGACTCTGTGGGTGACTCTGTGGGGGTCTCTGTGGGGGTCTCAGTGGGGTCTCTGTGGGGCTCTCTGTGGGGGTCTCTTTGGGGGTCTCTGTAGGGGTCTCTGTGGGGGTCTGTGTGGGGGTCTCTGTGGGTGACTCTATGGGGGTCTCTGTGGGTGAATCTGTGGGGGTCTCTGTGGGTGACTCTGTGGGGGTCTCTGTGGGTGATTGTGCGGGTCTTTGGGTGACTGTGGGGGTCTCTGTGGGGGTCTCTGTGGGTTTCTCTGTAGGTGACCCTGTGGGGGTCTCTGTGGGTGACTCTGTGGGTGATTGTGCGGGTCTTTGGGTGACTGTGGGGGTCTCTGTGGGGGTCTCTGTGGGTTTCTCTGTAGGTGACCCTGTGGGGGTCTCTGTGGGTGACTCTGTGGGGGTCTTTGTGGGGGTCTCCGTGGGTGACTCTATAGGTCTCTGTGGTTGTCTCTGTGGGTGCCTCTGTGGGTTACTCTGTGGATATCTGTGGCTCTCTATGGGTCTGGGTGTTTTTGTGTGCCTCTGTGGGTCTCTAAGGGTCTGGGTGTTTATGTGGTTCTTTAAGGGTCTCTATTTGTTTGGGTGTCTCTTGGGTCTCTCAGGGTCTGGGTGTCTCTGTGGATTTCTAAGGGTCTGGGTGTCGCTGTGGGTGTCTCTGTGGGTCTCTCAGGGTCTGGGTGTTGCTGTGGGCCTCTGTGGGTCTCTCAGGGTCTGGGTGTCTTTGTTCGTCTCTATGGGTCTCTGTGCGTCTCTATGGGTCTGTTAGTTTTTAGCTTAGAGTTAGCAACAGTTGCACGGTAGTTATTATTTTGAAAGTTAACTTTAGTTCATAGCAGTCGTCTCACGGCAGGTTATTATTTGGTGAGCAAGTTCATAGTTAGCAGTAAGTATTACGACAGTTAAACATTTGTTGGTTCGTATTTAGCAGCAGTTTTATGGCAGTTAGTATCTTTTTTAGTTTGTTCATATTTAGCAGTAGTTTTACGGCAGTTAGTATTTTGTTAGTTTATAGTTAGCAGAAGTTTTGCGGCAGTTAGTATTTTGTCAGCGAGTCCATAGTTACTGGCAGTTTCACGGCTTTAACTCCAATCATTGATGATTATTTTCCGAGAGTGCGGGCCACCACGGAAGGCCCTCTGACTCACCACAAGGGCAGCGACAGCATCTTGACGGCCACGAGCGTTTTGGTTTTGTGGTCGCGGCACTGCAGCACCAGGCCCTGGCCTCCCTCGCCGATCATCTTCTGCACCTCATAGCGGTAGTTGAGCTGTTCCTTGCGGACCTAGGAGGCGGAGGAAGAGACGGGGGCCGGTACTCAGAGGCGTCGCAATCGGAGCGCCTAACGCTCGGTGGTGGCAGCAGCAGACGGGGCTTCCAAGACCGCCATTTTCCACCACGGAGGTTTATTTTTGCTTGGGTGTTAGATCGCGGAAATGTATAAATGGTTCGTTAAACTGCCGAATGCTTGACTTAAAGCTTTTGTGACTGCAGGAATTCATATTCTTGGGTCTTTCGGTAAAGTCACGTAGATAGGTTCAAAGAAAATAATAAAAAATAACAGAAAACCACGACGTTTTGATCGCAACGCAAGCGTTCGTCTTCCTGTTATTTTTTTATATTTTCTTTGAACCTATCTACAGTACGTTAATTTACCGAAAGACCCAAGAATACCGAATTGCGTTAAAACTTGGGGGAGTTGTTCGCCTTTTTGCGTTTATCCATCTAACACTGGGTAGTGAGACACTGGTAGTGAGACACTGGTGGTGAGACACTGGTGCTGAGATACTGGTGGTGAGACACTAGTGGTGAGACACTGGTGGTGAGACACTGGTGGTGAGACAGGTTGTGAGATACAGGTTGTGAGACACTGGTTGTGAGACACTGGTAGTGAGACAGGTAGTGAGATACAGGTAATGAGACACTGGTGGTGAGACACTGGTGGTGAGACACTGGTGGTGAGACACTGGTGGTGAGACACTGGTGGTGAGATGCAGGTTGTGAGACGCTGGTTGTGAGACGCTGGTGGTGAGACGCTGGTGCGAGACGCTGGTGGCGAGACACAGGTTGTGAGACACTGGTGGTGAGACAGGTAATGAGATACTGGTCGTGAGACACTAGTGGCGAACAACTGGTGGTGAGACCCAGGTATTGAGACTAGGCCCGAAAGAAGGCTGTTCTCTCTGGTGTAGACCAATCAGTTTCAAAGGCAATGCCACATTATCAGAGCATGTTGTTTTTGCATGTTCACCACCAGTATGTGTTTTATTTCCAGAAGGGCTGCAGCCTATTGTTATGCTGTTAAAGGCACCACCACTGAGCTGCTGTGTAACTATTCTTGTTCAAAAGCAACCTGGCCATCTCAAATCATTGCTCAACGAAGTGGCCTTATCATTACCACCGTGTGGAAATGTATAGCGGAAGCCAATTGCTCTCAATGTGTGGTGACGTTGATTATAAATGTGGAAGGAAAGAAAACGGAGGACCCGGAGAAAAATCCACGCAACCACGGAGAGAGAGATAGAGACGCAAACTCCAAATATACAGCAGGTGTCAGGGTCGGTATCCAACCCACGACCTTCTGTATACCAGGCGAGGGAGTTAACATCTCCTGGCCATTGCTGCCGACGTCGTTGTGAGAGAATTAGCCAAAGTTTGCTACACATGGCGTGAAATAACTTTAACACATACACAGAGACCCAGATCTTGAGATACTCAGAGAGACCCACAGACACCCAGACCAATAAAGACCCACACAGATCCCTAGACAACCACAGAGACCCCCAGAAACCCGTAACACAAAACCTTAACTGACTGTCTGTGTCTGGTGGTGGTGGCAGGTTACACATTTATACTCATGCCTTCTAACCCAACAAAAACCTCTGTGGGTGTCTAATGGTGTCTCTTTGGGTGCTTCTGTGGGTCTCAATAGGAGTGGGTCTCTGTGGGTGTCTCTGTGGGTCTCTGTCGGTGTCTCTTTGGGTCTCTGTGGGTCTCTGTGGGTGTCTCTGTGGGTCTCTGTGGGTGTCTTTTTGGGTCTCTATGGTTCTCTATGGGTGTCTCTGTGGGTCTCTGTGGGTGTCTCTATGTGTGGCTCTGTGGGTCTCTATGGGTATCTCTGTATCTCTGTGAGCCTCACAGGGATGTAGTTGTTGTTTTCGTCGTCGTAGCTGTCGTTGTTGTTGCCGCCCCGGGGTTTGCCGACCTTGTCCACAGTGAAGAACCATACTTGTTTCATGGCCGCCAGCTCGAGCTTCTGGCGATGACTCAGCTGGGGCCCGAAGAGATCCAGGATCTCTGCACACGTGCCAGCAACAACAACTTAAACTTTGAACTATTTCTGTTTCTTTTACATTCCAGGTAAGAGCTACATCGTCATCCTCATCATCATCTTCACGTGGAGACTCATAACTCAACTCAGACCCACAGAGACCCACAGAAACCCAAACTCGTATTGAACCATAGAGACCCACAGAGACCCATAGAGACCCATACAAGTATCGAACCATAGAGACCCATAGAGACCCATACTTATATAGATCCATAGAGACCCACAGAGATCCATGCTCATATCGAACAATAAACACCCACAGGGACCCATCGTAAAACTAAACTATATGTATATAAATTTTGATTTAAAGCTTTCGTGACTGCAGTAATTCATATTCTTAGTTTTTTTGGTAAAGTCACGTTGAGGGGAAACAACAAAATAATAAAATATATATAAAACAATAAAAAATTCTCACGACGTTTCGACCATAACTCAAACGGTCGTCTTCAGGTGTGTTGGTTTGCATAAATTTATTTTTAAACGGCGCATTTATTTCTTTTAAAAAAACGTTAGCGCCACGCGCAACGATTTGGCAGTTTATTTAGGACTAGTCCATCTATATTCTGAAAAGAGGAGGGGGGACACGAAATTTTTTATAATGTATGCTGTCTGAAAGCCACTGTAAGCGTGAACAATCAATTAAGACCTGAAATGGTTTATCAAATCTTTCCAATGATTGCTAAGATAGAATCCATCTTCTCGATTGCTATCTTAGCAATCATTGGAAAGATTTGATAAACCATTTCAGGTCTTAATTGATTGTTCATGCTTACAGTGGCTTTCAGACAGCATACATTATAAAAAATTTCGTCTCCACCCTCCTCTTTTCAGAATATAGATGGACTAGTCCTAAATAAACTGCCAAATCGTTGCGCGTGGCGCTAATGTTTTTTTATAAATAAATAAATGCGCCGTTTAAAAATAAATTTATGCAAACCAACACACCTGAAGACGACCGTTTGAGTTATGGTCGAAACGTCGTGAGAATTTTTTTTATTGTTTTATATATATTTTATTATTTTGTTGTTTCCCTTCAACGTGACTTTACCGAAAAAACTAAGAATATATATGTATATATTTTTTATTTTGGCTGGTAAAGCCCCACCGAAGTGGCTGATATCATCATCTTCATCACGTGGAAATATATCGCGACAGCCAAATACTGTATACACATGTAACATGGCCACCATGACAACCCCCATCCAATATGGCTGACGTGACATCCCCCATGCAACATGGCCATTAGGACAGCCCTCATGCAACATGGCCGCAATAAAGTCCCCCTTGCAACATGACCGAAGTTACATCCCTCACGCAACATTGCTGCCGTTACATCCCCCATGTCACATGGCCACCATGACAACCCCCATGCAACATGGCCACTGTGATATCCCTCATGCAACGTGGCCATCCTATAGACTGCCATGCATCATGGCCACCGTGAAATCCCCCACGTAGCATGTCCAGAATGACGTCCCCCATGCAACATGGCCATAGTAATGTACCCCATGCAACATGGCTGCCGTGACATCCCCCATGCAAAATTGCAACAATGAAGTCACCCGTGCAACATGGCTGCCATAAAGTCCCCTAAGCAACATGGCCACTGTGAAGTCCCCCATGCAAAATGGCGGTAGTGACTTCCCCCCATTCACCGATGGACATGTTTGCTCACTGCTGTTCTCACCTCGAGGCGATTTACTGCAGATAGGGCCGGTGCCGGCTGCTGACAGCGCGCTCCACGTGTTGTCAGAGACTCCCTCCCTCCTTCTCGCTCCAGCTTGGCTCGTCTACACGCACATACACACACAAAAACAATATTGAGAGTAGGCTCCTCTACACACACAAACTTCAAATAAACAGTAGGCCTCAGGGTCGGGGTCGAACCCACGACCTCCTGTATACCAAGTGAGGTTGTTAACATCTCTTCTAGATTTAAAGCTTTCATGACTGTCTGGAGCAATAACTGTCTGGAAGCCAGTCTCGTCCCTTCACCTGATGAAGGCCGCTTGTGTTGTGGCCGAAACGTCGTGATTTTTTGTTATTTTATTTTCACCTACGTGACTTTACCCAATAGAACCAAAGAGTATGTTAACATCTCGCAACCATGGTGCCACAGAGTAGTGTACAGGCATCACAAACACTCACTACATCTCGCGGAGGATCGTTCCACGGTTCGGTTCGCAAGTGCGAGTTGTAAGTCGATGTTAAACAAATATATATTTCATGGAAGCTCGTTCATAAGTGCTGGTGGTGTTCGTAAGTGAGGGTCGTGATCGTAAGTGAGGGTGCTCTTCGTAGGTGAGAGTGATGTTTAAAAGTGTGGGTGGTGTTAGTAAGTGTGGGTGGTGTTCGTAAGTGTGGGTGGTGTTCGTAAGTGTGGGTGGTGTTCGTAAGTGTGGGTGGTGTTCGTAAGTGTGGGTGGTGTTCGTAAGTGTGGGTGGTGTTCGTAAGTATGGGTGGTGTTCCAAAGTGCGGGTGGTGTTGGTAAGTCGAGTGTAGGGGCCCATGCGTACCTCCATGGTGTTAATGCTCAGAGTGGCTTTGCTCACGCAGCAGTCCCCAAGGTCTCTGTGTGTAAAGCTGTGGGTGGGGGGTGGGAGGGGGGTCGAGATGGTGTAAAGAGTCACAACACGAACTCACATCCTCACCACTGTCCCACATCCCTGCACCAGGAACCCACCATCCTCACCACAAACCCCCATCCTCACCACGAACTCACAACACAGATTCTAGATTTAAAGCTTTCGTGACTGCAAGGATCCATACTCTTTGGTTCTATTCGGTAAAGTCACGTAGGTAAAAAATAAAACAACAAAAATCACGACGTTTTGGCCACAACACAAGCGGCATTCATCAGGTAAAGGGATCAGGCTGTCTCGAGGACAGCGCTGGAGTGAAACACAGCCACGCTCATACCGCGACCTTTAAGCTGTGTGCGAGGAAACAAGGTGCCTTGACAAAGGAATTAGCATAAAAATTAGCATTTGATTGGCCGACTTAGCATAGAGGCGGTGTACGTGCGGGTGCACATGCCGGTTGGTGCGGGGGGGGGGGGGGGAGTTTACCTATTGATGGTGTGAAAAGGGAATTTTTAAGAGCTGCGAAAGTTTGGGGTACCACTACTTGAAAAATATACTGTACCATTGAAAATTAGTTTAATGTTTGGTTCGATTTAGAACATCTTTCCAATGGTTGCTTAATTTGAAACCATCTTCTCGGTTGAAATTGTGTCTGTGTTTGTAGATCTGAATTGTCTCGTGAACAAATCTCTGAGATTTGTTCACGAGGCAAATCAGATCTATGAGAATTCAGCGAAGATACAGCAGCAGAAGTGAGTGTGAAAGCTTGATACTCCGATCAAAACCATCACACTGCCATATATAGCAGGCGTTACTAAAAAGATCTCCAAAATTCTAAACAAATACAAGATCCTGGTCCGGTTCAATACAGTACACAAAATCCGTGACCTGATCCCTTCCGTGAAGGATGTCATTCCTGACTTACAGTACCCCGGAGTTTACAGATTGATCTGCACCTGTGGTGACTGCTATATCGGGGAGACGAAACGACATGTCTATGACCGAATTCGCGAGCACAAATCAGATTTATAACACGGCAGAACGAATTCTTCTGCCGTAGCTGATCACTGTTACAACGCTGTGGGTGATCACGATATAATTTTCTCTGATACCAAGGTTCTTTGTTCACGAGACAATTCAGATTTACAAACACAGCCACAATTTCAACCGAGAAGATGGTTTCAAATTAAGCAACCATTGGAAAGACGTTCTAAATCGAACCAAACAATAAACTTATTTTCAATGGTACAGTATATTTTTTCAAGTAGTGGTATCCCAAACTTTCGCAGCTGCTTAAATTCCCTTTTCACACCATCAATATGTAAGCTCCCTCTCCACCCCTCGCCGGTCTGCACATGTTCAACCCCTCTACACCGTTCATCATGCTAAGTCCGCCAATTAAATGCAAATTTTTATGCTAATTCCTTTGTCAAGGCACCTTTATTCCTCTCACACAAGCTTAAAGGTCGCGGTCTGAGCTTGGCTGTGTTCACTCCAGCGCTGTCCTCGAGACAGTCTGGTCCCTTCACCTGATGAAGGCCACTTGTGTTGTGGCCGAAACGTCGTGAATTTTTTTATTTTAATTTTGAATTTTTATTGTTTTATACTTTTACGTGACTTTACCGAATAGAACCAAAGAGTATGGAACCATGGAGGTACGCATGGGCCCCTACACTCGACTTACTAACGCCACCAGCACTTACGAACACCACTAGCACTTACGAACACCACTAGCACTTACAAACACCACCCACACTTATGAACACCACCCACACTTACAAACACCATCCACACTTACGAACGAGCTTCCATGAAATATATATTTGTTTAACATCGACTTACAACTCGCACTTGCGAACCGAACCGTGGAACGATCCTCCGCGAGATGTTGTGAGTGTGTGTGATGCCTGTACACTACTCTGTGGCAACACGGTGGCGAGATGTTAACAACCTCACTTGGTATACAGGAGGTCGTGGGTTCGACCCCGACCCTGAAGCCTACTGTTTATTTGAAGTCTGTGTGTGTAGAGGAGCCTACTCCAATATTGTTTTTTTGTGTGTGTATATCCGTGTAGACGAGCCAAGCTGGAGCGAGAAGGAGGGAGGGAGTCTCTGACAACACGTGGAGCGCGCTGTCAGCAGCCGGCACCGGCCCTATCCGCACTAAATCGCCTCGAGGTGAGAACAGCAGTGAGCAAACATGTCCATCGGTAAATGGGGGGAAGTCACTACCGCCATTTTGCATGGGGGACTTCACGGTGGCCATGTTGCTTAGGGGACTTTATGGCAGCCATGTTGCACGGCGGACTTCATTGTGGCCATTTTGCATGGGGGATGTCACGGCAGCCATGTTGCATGGGGTATATTACTATGGCCATGTTGCATGGGGGACGTCACTCTGGACATGTTACGTGGGGGATTTCACGGTGGCCATGATGCATGGCAGTCTATAGGATGGCCACGTTGCATGAGGGATATCACAGCGGCCATGTTGCATGGGGGTTGTCATGGTGGCCATGTGACATGGGGGATGTCACGGCAGCATTGTTGCATGAGGGATGTAACTTCGGCCATGTTGCAAGGGGGACTTTATTGCGGCCATGTTGCATGAGGGCTGTGCTGATGGCCATGTTACATGGGGGATGTCACGTCAGCCATATTAGATTGGGGTTGTCATGGTGGCCATGTTACATGGGTATATAGTATTTGGCTGCTGCGATATATTTCCACGTGATGAAGATGATGATATCAGCCACTTCGGTGGGGCCTTACCAGCCAAAATAAGAAAATATATACACACATATAGTTAGTTTTACAATGGGTCCCTGTGGGTGTTTATTGTTCGATATGAGCATGGATCTCTGTGGGTCTTTATGGATCTATATAAGTATGGGTCTCTATGGGTCTCTGTGGGTCTCTATGGTTCGATATGAGTATGGGTTTCTGTGGGTCTCTGTGGGTCTGAGTTAAGTGATGAGTCTCCACGTGAATATGTTGATGAGGATGACGATGTAGCTCTTACCTGGCATGTAAAAAAAACAGAAATAGTTCAAAGTTTAAGTTGTTGTTGTCACGTGTGCAGAGATCCTGGATCTCTTTGGGCCCCTGCTGAGTCATCGCCAGAAGCTGGAGCTGGCGGCCATGAAACAAGTATGGTTCTACACTGTGGACAAGGTCGTCAAACCCCGGGGCGGCAACAACGACAGCTACGACGACGAAAACAACAACTACATCCCTGTGAGGCTCACAGAGATACAGAGATACCCACACAGACCCAAAGAGACACCCATAGATACCCACAGAGACCCACAGAGACACCCATAGAAACCCACAGAGAAACCCATAGAGACCCACAGAGACCCAAAGAGACACCCACAGAAACCCACAGAGACACCCATAGAGACCCACAGAGAACCACTCCTATTGAGACCCACAGAGGCACCCAAAGAGACACCATTAGACATCCACAGAGGTTTTTGTTGGGTTAGAAGGCATGAGTATAAATTTCTAACCTGCCACCACCACAAGACACAGACAGTCAGTTAAGGTTTTGTGTTACGGGTTTCTGGGGGTCTCTGTAGGTGTCTAAGGATCTGTGTGGGTCTTTATTGGTCTGGGTGTCTGTGGGTCTCTCTGGGTATCTCAGGATCTGGGTCTCTGTGTACGTGTTAAAGTTATTTCACGCCGCATGTAGCAAACTTTGGCTAATCCACTCACAATGACGTCGGCTGCAGTGGCCAGGAGATGTTAACTCCCTCGCCTGGTATACAGAAGGTCGTGGGTTGGATAGCGACCCTGACGCCTGCTGTATATTTGGAGTTTGCGTCTCTATCTCTCTCCGTGGTTGCATGGATTTTTCTTCTGGTCCTCCGTTTTTTTTCCTTCCACATTTATAATCAACGTCACCACACATTGAGAGCAATTGGCATCCGCTATACATTTCCACACGGTGGTAATGATAAGGTCACTTCGTTGAGCAATGATTTGAGATGGCCAGGTCGCTTTTGAACAAGAAGAGTTACATAGCAGCTCAGTGGTGGAGCGTTTAACAGCATAACAATAGGCTGCAACCTTTCTGGAAATAAAACATATACTGGTGGTGAACATGCAAACAACAACATGCTCTGATAATATGTGGCATTGCCTTTTAAACTGATTGGTCTACACCAGAGAGAACAGCCTTTTTTCGGGCCTAGTCTCAATACCTGCATCTCACCACCAGTTGTTCGCCACCAGTGTCTCACTACCAGTGTCTTATTACCAGTATCTCACTACCTGTCTCACCACCAGTGTCTCACCACCAGTGTCTCACTGCTAGTGTCTCACCACCATTGTCTCGCTACCAGTGTCTTGCCACCAGCGTCTAACTACCAGTGTCTCACAACCAGTGTCTCACAACCTGTGTCTCACCACCAGTGTCTCACCACTTGTGTCTCACCACCAGTGTCTCACCACCAGCGTCTCACTACCAGTGTCTCACAATCAGTGTCTCACAACCTGTATCTCAACACCCTGTCTCACCACCAGTGTCTCACCACTAGTGTCTCACCACCAGTGTCTCACCACCAGCGTCTCACTACCAGTGTCTCACAACCAGTGTCTCACAACCTGTATCTCACAACCTGTCTCACCACCAGTGTCTCACCACCAGTGTCTCACCACTAGTGTCTCACCACCAGTGTCTCACCACCAGCGTCTCACTACCAGTGTCTCACAACCAGTGTCTCACAACCTGTATCTCACAACCTGTCTCACCACCAGTGTCTCACCACCAGTGTCTTACCACTAGTGTCTCACCACCAGTGTCTCATCACCAGTGTCTCACCACCAGTGTCTCACTACCAGTGTCTCACTACCCAGTGTTAGATGGATAAACGCAATAAGGCGAACAACTCCCCCAAGTTTTAACGCAATTCGGTATTCTTGGGTCTTTCGGTAATGTACTTTAGATAGGTTCAAAGAAAATAAAAAAATAACAGGAAGACGACCGCTTGCATTGCGATCGAAACGTCGTAGTTTTCTGCTATTTTTAAATTATTTTCTTTGAACCTATCTACGTGACTTTACCGAAAGACCCAAGAATATTAATTCCTGCAGTCACGAAAGCGTTAAGTCAAGCATTTGGCAGTTTAACGAAACATTTATACATTTCCGCGATCTAACACCCAAGCAAAATTAAACCTCCGTGGTGGATAATGGCGGTCCTGGAAGCCCCGACTGCTGCTACCACCACCGAGCGTTAGGCGCTCCGATTGCAATGACTCTGACTACAGGCCTCCGCCTCGTCCTTCGCCTCCAAGGTCCGCAAGGAACAGCTCCACTACCGCTATGAGGTGAAGAAGATGATCGGCGAGGGAAGCCAGGGCCTGGTGCTGCAGTGCCTCGACCACAAAACCAAAACGCTCGTGGCCGTCAAGATGCTGTCGCTGCCCTTGTGGTGAGTCAGAGGGCCTTCCGCGGTGGCCCGCACTCTCGGAAAATGATCATCAATGATTGGAGGCAAAGCCGTGAAACTGCCACTAACTATGGACTCGCTGACAAAATACTAACTATTCTAGATTTAAAGCTTTCGTGACTGCTAGGATCCATACTCTTTGGTTCTATTGGGTAAAATCACGTAGGTAAAAAATAAAATAACAAAAATCACGACGTTTCGGCCACAACACAAGCGGCCTTCATCAGGTGAAGGGACGAGACTGTCTGGAGGACAGCGCTGGAGTGAAAAAAGCCACGCTCAGATCACGACCTTTAAAGGTCAGATCACGACCTTTAAAGGTCCGGGTTGTGGGTCACCCTGCGGACGTCATAGGAACGGGAAAGGGGTTTTAACGGCGTCGTCGTTGTTGTCGTGCCAGGAAGAGCCTCTACGACGTCATGAGCAAAGGGAGCATCGGGCGAATCTACGTGAGGCGGTTGAGGGAGTACACCAGGGCCATCCTTGACTTCCTGCTGTGCATAGAGACACATAGAGACCCATAGAGATACATAGTGACCCATAGAGACACACAGAGACCCAGAGTGATACACAGAGAACCAGAGACATACAAAGAGACACATAGAGATACATAGAGACCCATAGCAATACACAGAGACCCATAGTGATACATAGAGACCCATAGAGATACACAGAGACCCATAGAGACACACAGAGACCTAGAGTGATACAGAGAGAACCATAGAGACCCATAGTGATACATAGAGAACCATAGTGATACATAGTGACCCAAGAGGCACACAGAGACCCATAGAGACACACAGAGACCTAGAGTGATACACAGAGAACCATAGACCAACATAGAGACTGACAAGGACACATAGAGACCCATAGAGATACATAGAGACCCATAGAGATGCACAGAGACTCATAGAGATACATAGAGACCCAGAGTGATACACAGAGAACCAGAGAAACATAGAGACCGACAGGGACACATAGCGACCCATAGATATACATTGAGACCGATAGAAACACACAGAGATCCAGAGATACACAGAGACCAATAGAGATATATAGAAACCCATAGAGATACAAAGTGACCTATAGAGACACACAGAGACCCATAGTGATACATAGAGACCCATAGAGATACACAGAGACCCATTAATACCCAGAGAGACCCAAAGAGAACCATAGTGATACAGAGACCGAATGAGACACAGAGAGATGCAGAGATACACAGAGACCCATAGTGATACATAGAAACCTACAGGGACACACAGAGACCCATAGTGATACATAGAGACCCACAGAGATACATAGAGACCCATAGAGATATGTAGAGACCCATAGAGATACATAGAGACCCACAGAGATACATAGAGACACATAGAGAAATGTAGAGACCCACAGAGATACATAGAGATCCATAGAGATACACAGGGACCCATGAATACCCATAGAGACCCAAAGAAAACCATAGTGATACAGAGACCAAATGAGACACAGAAAGATCCAGAGATACACAGAGATACATAGTGATACATAGAAACCCATAGAGATACATAGAGACCCATAGTGATACATATAGACCCATACAGATACATAGAGATCGATAGAGACACATAGATCTAGAGATAGACCCATAGACATACACATAGACCGATAGAGAAACACAGAGGCCCCATAGTGATACATAAAGACCCATAGAGATACATAGAAACCTAAAGTGAGACATAGAGACCCATAGAGATACATATAGATCGATAGAGAGACACAAAGATCCATAGATACACAGAGACACACAGAGACCCATAGAGATACAAAGAGAATCATGGAGTCTGACAGGGACCTATAGAGATACATAGTGACCCATACAGACACATAGAGACCAATAGTAAACATAGTGACACACAGAGACCCATAGAGATACATTGAGACCGATAGAGACACTCAGAGCTCCAGGGATACACAGAAACCCATAGATACACACAGAGATCCAGAGATACACAGAGATCCAGAGATACACAGAGACCCACAATGATACATAGAGACTGACAGGGACACATAGAGACCCATCAAGATATATGGAGACCGATAGAGACACACAGAGATCCAGGGAAACTCAAGAGACCCATAAAGACCCAGAATGTTACATAGAGACCCATAGAAATACATAGAGACCAATAGAGACACACAGAGACCCATAGAGACACGGAGAACCATAGAGACACAGAGACCCTTAGTCATACATAGAGACCCACAGAGACCCACAGACACCCAGAGAGACACACACAGAGAACCACAAAGATGCATAGAGACCCAAATACTAAACTAAACGATATCCATTTTTCCAGGTAAGGAGCTATGTAGCGCTGGCTATTACAAATGACTGAAGCTCAACCAAGTGGCTGAAAACATTATGATCATCGTGTGGAAATGTATAGACACCCACAGAGACTCAGACACACCATACAGAGACCCACACACTCACCACACTGAAACCCACACACTCACCACACAGAGACCCATAGACTCATCACAGATACCCACACACTCACCACACGGAGACCCACAGACTCACAACACAGACACAGAGAGACCCACACTCACCACAATAAGACCTGCAGATTCACAAAACCTACAAACTCACCTCACACAGAGACCCACATTCACCTCACACAGACACCCACAGACTCACGACACCGAGAACCACAGACTCACCTCACACAGACACCCACAGACTCACCACACACACAGACCCACACACTCACCTCACACAGAGACCCACAGACTTCAACACACAGAGACCCACAGACTCACGACACTCACCTGACACAGACACCCACAAACTCACCTCACACAGAGACTCACAGACTCACCACACACAGACACACACAGAAACCCACAGACTCACCTCACACAGACACAGACAGACTCACCACACACAGAGACCCACAGACTCACATCACACAGACACACATAGAGACCCACAGACTCACCTCACACAGACACACACAGACTCACCTCACACAGACACACACAGACTCACCTCACACAGACACACACACAGACCCGCAGACTCACAACACTCACCTCACACAGACACCCACAAACTCACCTCACACAGACACACACAGACTCACCACACACAGAGACCCACAGACTCACCTCACACAGACACCCACAGACTCACCTCACACAGACACACACGGAGACCCACAGACTAACCACACACAGAGACCCACAAACTCACCTCACACAGATACCCACAGACTCACCTCACACAGACACCCACAGACTCACCTCACACAGACACACACAGACTCACCACACACAGAGACCCACAGACTCACCTCACATAGACACACACAGAGACCCACAGACTCACCTCACACAGACACACATAGACTCACCTCACACAGAGACCCACAGACTCACCTCACACAGACACCCACAAACTCACCACACACAGACACACAGAGACCCATAGACTCACCACACACAGAGACCCACAGACTCACCTCACATAGACACACACAGAGACCCACAGACTCACCTCACACAGACACCCGCAGACTCACCTCACACAGAGACCCACAGACTCACCACACACAGACACCCACAAACTCACCACACACAGAGACCCACAGACTCACCACACGCAGAGACCCACAAACTCACCACACACAGACCCACAGACTCACCTCACACAGACACCCACAGAGCCCCACAGACTCGCCACACACAGACCCACAGACTCATCACACACAGAGACCCACAAACTCACCTTACACAGACACCCACAGACTCACCTCACGCAGAGACCCACAAACTCACCACACACAGACCCACAGACTCACCTCACACAGACACCCACAGAGCCCCACAGACTCGCCACACACAGACCCACAGACTCACCACACACAGAGACCCACAAACTCACCTTACACAGACACCCACAGACTCACCTCACACAGAAACCCACAGACTCACCTCACAGACACCAACAAACTCACCACACACAGAGACCCACAGACTCACCTCACATAGACACACACAGAGACCCACAGACTCACCTCACACAGACACACACAGAGACCCACAGACTCACCTCACAGAGAGCCCCGTGTCGGCATCATCAGGCTGAGCCGACCTCGAGGAGGCCCAGGGAGGGTTCAGATTCGGGGGCGTGGGCTCGCACTGGCAAATCACTCGGAGGGGCGTGGCTGAAGGGGGCGTGGTAACGTCCCTCGCACTGTTACAGCACCGCTGACGTCACAATCACCACGTGCTTCCTCAGAGTATGAGACGGGCTTGAAGGAGACGGCAGCTTCTTAAACTTCAGCTGCTTCAGCTTCATCATCGTCGCCTTTCGAACAACTTCTGCTGAAGCTCTCCGAGCGAAATTATTGACGAGGTGAGTTTTGTGGGTTCCTGGTGAGTGTGTGGGTCCGTGTTGTGGGTTCGTGGTAAGTGTGTGGGTCCTTGTTGTGGGCTTGTGGAGAGTGTGTGGGTCCGTGGTGAGGATGTGGGTTCGTGGTGAGTGTGTGGGTCCGTGGTGAGGATGTGGGTGCGTGGTGAGTGTATGGGTCCGTGTTGTGAGTTCGTGGTGCTGATGGTGGGTTCCTGGTGGGGGGATGTGGGAGACACACAGAGAGCCACAAAGATGCAGAGACCCATATAAATACACAGAGAATCGTACAGACAAAGACCCATAGAAATACATAGAGACCCATAGAGACACACAGATCCATAGATAAACATAGAGACCCACAGAGACCCACAGACACCCAGAGAGTCCCACACAGAGACCAACAAAGAAACATAGAGACCCAACGATATACATTTTATCAGGTAAGGAGCTATGTAGCGCTGGTGATTACAAACGATAGTAGCTCAACCAAGTGGCTGATAACATCATCATCATCGTGTGGAAATGTATAGACACCCACAGAGACTCAGACTCACCATAGAGAGACCCACACACTCACCACACAGAGACCCACAGACTCACCACAGAGATGAACAGTCTCATCACACAGAGACCCACAGACTCACCTCACACAGACTCACCACGCACAGAGTCCCACAGACTCACCTCACACAGACTCCCACAGACTCACCTCACACAGACACCCACAAACTCACCTCAAACAGACACAAGCAGAAACCCACAGACTCATCTCACACAGACACCCACAAAGTCACCTCACACAGAGACCCACAGACTCACCACGCACAGACACACACAGATACCCACAGACTCACCACCTACAGACACACACAGAGACCCACAGACTCGCCACACACAAACCCTCAGACTCACCACACACAGAGATCCACAAACTCACCTTATACAGACACCAACAGACTCACCTCACACAGACACCCACAGACTCACCTCACACCGACACCGACAAACTCACCTCACACAGACTCACCACACACAGAGACCCACAGACTCACCTCACACAGACACCCACAGACTCACCTCACACAGAGACCCACAGACTCACCACACACAGAGACCCACAAACTCACCACACACAGAGACCCACAGACTCGCCACACACAGACCCACAGACTCACCACACACAGAGACCCAGACACTCACCTCACACAGACACCCACAGAATCACCTCACACAGACACCAACAGACTCACCTCACACTGACATACACAGACTCACCTCACACAGACACACACAGACTGACCTCACACAGAGATCCACAGACTCACCTCACACAGACACACAGAGACCCACAGACTCACCTCACACAGAGCCGACCTCGAGGAGGCCCAGACAGGGTTCAGATTTTTCCCACCATCGCCGCCATTCGCCCCGACCGGAAGCGGAAGTAGAAGCTGGGGGTGGAGGTGGGGGTCGCCGAAAGAGGAGTGGCGGGAGGCGGCTTCCGGGGGAGTGGCCTCGCACTCTCACGTCACTCGGAGGGGCGTGGCTGAAGGGGGCGTGGCAACGTCCCTCGCACTGTGACAGCCCCGGTGACGTCGCAATCACCACGTGATTCCTCAGAGTACGAGACGGGCATGAAGGAGACGGCAGCTTCTTAAACTTCAGCTGCTTCAGCTTCATCATCGTCGCATTTCGAACAACTTCTGCTGAAGCTATCCGAGCGAAACTATTGACGAGGTGAGTTTTGTGGGTTCCTGGTGAGTGTGTGGGTCCATGTTGTGGGTTCGTGGTAAGTGTGTGGGTGCTTGTTGTGGGATTGTGGAGAGTGTGTCGGTCCGTGGTGAGGATGTGGATGCGTGGTGAGTGTGTGGGTCCGTGTTGTGGGTTCGTGGTGAGTGTGTGGGTCCATGGTGAGGATGTGGGTGCGTGGTGAGTGTGTGGGTCCATGTTGTGAGTTTGTGGTGAGGATGCTGGGTTCCTAGTGGGGGGATGTGGGAGACACACAGAGAACCACAAAGATGCATAGAGACCCATATAAATACAGAAAGAATTGTAAAGACAAAGACCAATAGAAATACATAGAGACCCATAGAGACACACAGATCCATAGATATGCATAGAGACCCATAGAGACCCATAGAGACCCACAGAGACCCACAGAGACCCACAGACACCCAGAGAGACACACACAGAGACCCACAAAGATACAGAAACCCAAATACTAAACTGAACGATATACATTTTACCAGGTAAGGAGCTATGTAGTGCTGGCTATTACAAACGATAGAAGCTCAACCAAGTGGCTGATAACATCATCATCATCATCGTGTGGAAATGTATAGACACCCACAGAGACTCAGACTCACCATACAGAGACCCACACACTCACCACACAGAGGCCCACAGACTCAACATACAGACCCACACACTCTCCACAGAGACCCACAGACTCACACAGACACCCACAGACTCACCTCACACAAAGCCCCGTGTCGGCATCTTCAGGCTGAGCCGACCTCGAGGAGGCCCAGACAGGGTTCAGATTTTTCATGCCATCACCGCCATTCGCCCCGACCGGAAGCGGAAGTAGAAGCTGGGGGTGGAGGTGGGGGGCGCCCAAAGAGGCGGGGCGTGAGGCGGCTTCTGGGGGCGTGGTCTCGCACTGGCACTTCACTCGGAGTGGCGTGGCTGCAGGGTACGTGGTAACGTCCCTCGCACTGTGACAGCACCGGTGATGTCGCATCACCACGTGCTTCCTCAGCGTACGAGACGGGCGTGAAGGAGACAGCAGCTTCTTAAACTTCAGCTGCTTTAGCTTCATCATCGTCGCCTTTCGAACAACTTCTGCTTTAAGCTATCCGAGCGAAACTATTGACGAGATGAGTTTTGTGGGTTCCTGGTGAGTGTGTGGGTCCGTGTTGTGGGTTCGTGTTGCGGATGGTGGGTTCCTGGTGGGGGGATGTTGGAGACACACAGAGAACCACAAAGATGCATAGAGACCCATATAAATACACAGAGAATCGTAAAGACAAAGACCCATAGAAATACATACAGACCCATAGAGAGACACAGATCGATAGATATACATAGAGACCCATAGAGACCCACAGAGACCCAGAGACCCACAGACACCCAGAGAGACACACACAGAGACCCACAGACTCACCACACAAAGAATCACCACACACAGAGACCCACAGACTCACCTCACACAGATACACACAGACACCCACAGACTCACCACACACAGACTCACACAGTGACCCACAGACTCATCTCACACAGAGACCCACAGACTCACCACACATAGACACCCACAAACTCACCTCACACAGACACAAACAGAGACCCACAGACTCACCTCACACAGACACCCACAAACTCACCTCAAACATAGACCCACAGACTCACCACACACAGACACACACAGAGAGCCACAGACTCACCACATACAGAGACCCACAAACTCACCACACACAGACCCACAGACTCACCTCACAAAGACACACACAGACTCACCATGCACAGACACCCACAGAGACCCACAGACTCACCACCTACAGACACACACAGAGACCCACACACTCGCCACACACAGACCCACAGACTCACCACACACAGACACACACAGAGACCCACAGACTCACCTCACACAGACACACACAGAGACCCATAAACTAACCACACACAGAGACCCACAAACTCACCTCACACAGACACCCACAGACTCACCTAACACAGACACCCACAGACTCACCTCACACAGACACCCACAAACTCACCTCAAACAGACACAAGCAGAAACCCACAGACTCATCTCACACAGACACCCACAAAGTCACCTCACACAGAGACCCACAGACTCACCACGCACAGACACACACAGATACCCACAGACTCACCACCTACAGACACACACAGAGACCCACAGACTCGCCACACACAAACCCTCAGACTCACCACACACAGAGATCCACAAACTCACCTTATACAGACACCAACAGACTCACCTCACACAGACACCCACAGACTCACCTCACACCGACACCGACAAACTCACCTCACACAGACTCACCACACACAGAGACCCACAGACTCACCTCACACAGACACCCACAGACTCACCTCACACAGAGACCCACAGACTCACCACACACAGAGACCCACAAACTCACCACACACAGACACACAGAGACCCACAGACTCGCCACACACAGACCCACAGACTCACCACACACAGAGACCCAGACACTCACCTCACACAGACACCCACAGAATCACCTCACACAGACACCAACAGACTCACCTCACACTGACATACACAGACTCACCTCACACAGACACACACAGACTGACCTCACACAGAGATCCACAGACTCACCTCACACAGACACACAGAGACCCACAGACTCACCTCACACAGAGCCGACCTCGAGGAGGCCCAGACAGGGTTCAGATTTTTCCCACCATCGCCGCCATTCGCCCCGACCGGAAGCGGAAGTAGAAGCTGGGGGTGGAGGTGGGGGTCGCCGAAAGAGGAGTGGCGGGAGGCGGCTTCCGGGGGAGTGGCCTCGCACTCTCACGTCACTCGGAGGGGCGTGGCTGAAGGGGGCGTGGCAACGTCCCTCGCACTGTGACAGCCCCGGTGACGTCGCAATCACCACGTGATTCCTCAGAGTACGAGACGGGCATGAAGGAGACGGCAGCTTCTTAAACTTCAGCTGCTTCAGCTTCATCATCGTCGCATTTCGAACAACTTCTGCTGAAGCTATCCGAGCGAAACTATTGACGAGGTGAGTTTTGTGGGTTCCTGGTGAGTGTGTGGGTCCATGTTGTGGGTTCGTGGTAAGTGTGTGGGTGCTTGTTGTGGGATTGTGGAGAGTGTGTCGGTCCGTGGTGAGGATGTGGATGCGTGGTGAGTGTGTGGGTCCGTGTTGTGGGTTCGTGGTGAGTGTGTGGGTCCATGGTGAGGATGTGGGTGCGTGGTGAGTGTGTGGGTCCATGTTGTGAGTTTGTGGTGAGGATGCTGGGTTCCTAGTGGGGGGATGTGGGAGACACACAGAGAACCACAAAGATGCATAGAGACCCATATAAATACAGAGAGAATCGTAAAGACAAAGACCAATAGAAATACATAGAGACCCATAGAGACACACAGATCCATAGATATGCATAGAGACCCATAGAGACCCATAGAGACCCACAGAGACCCACAGAGACCCACAGACACCCAGAGAGACACACACAGAGACCCACAAAGATACAGAAACCCAAATACTAAACTGAACGATATACATTTTACCAGGTAAGGAGCTATGTAGTGCTGGCTATTACAAACGATAGAAGCTCAACCAAGTGGCTGATAACATCATCATCATCATCGTGTGGAAATGTATAGACACCCACAGAGACTCAGACTCACCATACAGAGACCCACACACTCACCACACAGAGACCCACAGACTCAACATACAGACCCACACACTCACCACAGAGACCCACAGACTCACACAGACACCCACAGACTCACCTCACACAAAGCCCCGTGTCGGCATCTTCAGGCTGAGCCGACCTCGAGGAGGCCCAGACAGGGTTCAGATTTTTCATGCCATCACCGCCATTCGCCCCGACCGGAAGCGGAAGTAGAAGCTGGGGGTGGAGGTGGGGGGCGCCCAAAGAGGCGGGGCGTGAGGCGGCTTCTGGGGGCGTGGTCTCGCACTGGCACTTCACTCGGAGTGGCGTGGCTGCAGGGTACGTGGTAACGTCCCTCGCACTGTGACAGCACCGGTGATGTCGCATCACCACGTGCTTCCTCAGCGTATGAGACGGGCGTGAAGGAGACAGCAGCTTCTTAAACTTCAGCTGCTTTAGCTTCATCATCGTCGCCTTTCGAACAACTTCTGCTTTAAGCTATCCGAGCGAAACTATTGACGAGATGAGTTTTGTGGGTTCCTGGTGAGTGTGTGGGTCCGTGTTGTGGGTTCGTGTTGCGGATGGTGGGTTCCTGGTGGGGGGATGTTGGAGACACACAGAGAACCACAAAGATGCATAGAGACCCATATAAATACACAGAGAATCGTAAAGACAAAGACCCATAGAAATACATACAGACCCATAGAGAGACACAGATCGATAGATATACATAGAGACCCATAGAGACCCACAGAGACCCAGAGACCCACAGACACCCAGAGAGACACACACAGAGACCCACAGACTCACCACACAAAGAATCACCACACACAGAGACCCACAGACTCACCTCACACAGATACACACAGACACCCACAGACTCACCACACACAGACTCACACAGTGACCCACAGACTCACCTCACACAGAGACCCACAGACTCACCACACATAGACACCCACAAACTCACCTCACACAGACACAAACAGAGACCCACAGACTCACCTCACACAGACACCCACAAACTCACCTCAAACATAGACCCACAGACTCACCACACACAGACACACACAGAGAGCCACAGACTCACCACATACAGAGACCCACAAACTCACCACACACAGACCCACAGACTCACCTCACAAAGACACACACAGACTCACCATGCACAGACACCCACAGAGACCCACAGACTCACCACCTACAGACACACACAGAGACCCACACACTCGCCACACACAGACCCACAGACTCACCACACACAGACACACACAGAGACCCACAGACTCACCTCACACAGACACACACAGAGACCCATAAACTAACCACACACAGAGACCCACAAACTCACCTCACACAGACACCCACAGACTCACCTAACACAGACACCCACAGACTCACCTCACACAGACACACACAGACTCACCACACACAGAGACCCATAGACTAACCACACACAGAGACCCACAAACTCACCTCACACAGACACACACAGAGACCCATAGACTAACCACACACAGAGACCCACAAACTCACCTCACACAGACACCCACAGACTCACCTAACACAGACACCCACAGACTCACCTCACACAGACACACACAGACTCACCTCACACAGAGACCCACAGACTCACCTCACACAGACACACACAGAGACCCACAGACTCACCTCACACAGACACACACAGAGACCCATAGACTCACCTCACACAGACACCCACAGACTCACCTCACACAGACACACACAGACTCACCTCACACAGACACACACAGACTCACCTCACACAGAGACCCACAGACTCACCTCACACAGACACAAACAGAGACCCATAGACTCACCTCACACAGACACCCACAGACTCACCTCACACAGACACACACAGAGACCCATAGACTAACGACACACAGAGACCCACAAACTCACCTCACACAGACACCCATAGACTCACCTAACACAGACACCCACAGACTCACCTCAAACAGACACACACAGACTCACCTCACACAGAGACCCACAGACTCACCTCACACAGACACAAACAGAGACCCACAGACTCACCTCACACAGACACACACATAGACCCACAGACTCACCTCACACAGACACACACAGAGACCCATAGACTCACCTCACACAGACACCCACAGACTCACCTCACACAGACACACACAGAGACCCATAGACTAACCACACACAGAGACCCACAAACTCACCTCACACAGACACCCATAGACTCACCTAACACAGACACCCACAGACTCACCTCACACAGACACACACAGACTCACCTCACACAAAGACCCACAGACTCACCTCACACAGACACAAACAGAGACCCACTGACTCACCTCACACAGACACACACAGAGACCCACAGACTCACTTCACACAGACACCCACAGACTCACCTCACACAGACACACACAGAGACCCATAGACTAACCACACACAGAGACCCACAAACTCACCTCACACAGACACCCACAGACTCACCTAACACAGACACCCACAGACTCACCTCACACAGACACACACAGACTCACCACACACAGAGACCCACAGACTCACCTCACATAGACACACACAGAGACCCACAGACTCACCTGACACAGAGACACACAGACTCACCTCACACAGAGACCCACAGACTCACCTCACAGACACACACAGAGACCCACAGACTCACCTCACACAGACACACACAGAGACACACAGACTCACCTCACACAAGAGACCCACAGACTCACACAGACACCCACAGACTCACCTCACACAAAGCCCCGTGTCGACATCTTCAGGCTGAGCCAACCTCGAGGAGGCCCAGACAGGGTTCAGATTTTTTTCCGCCATCGCCGCCATTCGCCCCGACTGGAAGCGGAAGATGGGGGTGGAGGTGGGTGGCGCCCAAAGAGGCGGGGCGGGAGGCGGCTTCCGGAGGCGTGGCCTCGCACTCTCACGTCACTCGGAGGGGCGTGGCTGAAGGGGGCGTGGTAACGTCCCTCGCACTGTCAGCACCGGTGACATCACAATCACCACGTGCTTCCTCAGAGTACGAGACGGGCATGAAGGAGATGGCAGCTTCTTAAACTTCAGCTGCTTCAGCTTCATCATCGTCGCCTTTCGAACAACTTCTGCTGAAGCTATCCGAGCGAAACTATTGACGAGGTGAGTTTTGTGGGTTCCTGGTGAGTGTGTGGGTCCGTGTTGTGGGTTCGTGGTGAGTGTGTGGGTCCGTGGTGAGGATGTGGGTGCGTGGTGAGTGTGTGGATCCGTGTTGTGAGTTCGTGGTGCGGATGGTGGGTTCCTGGTGGGGGGATGTGGGAGACACACAGAGAACCACAAAGATGCATAGAGACCCATATAAATACACAGAGAAACGTAAAGACAAAGACCCATAGAAATACATAGAGACCCATAGAGACACACAGATCCATAGATATGCTTAGAGATCCATAGAGACCCATAGAGACCCACAGAGACCCACAGACACCCAGAGAGACACACACAGAGACCCACAAAGATACAGAGACCCAAATATTAAACTGAAAGATATACATTTTACCAGGTAAGGAGCTACGTAGCGCTGGCTATTACAAACGAAAGAAGCTCAACCAAGTGGCTGATAACATCATCGTCATCATCGTGTGGACACCCACAGAGACTCAGACTCACCATACAGAGACCCACACACTCACCACACAGAGACCCACAGATTCAACACACAGACCCACACACTCACCACCGACCATAACTCAAACGGTCATCATCAGGTGTGTCGGTTTGCATAAATTTATTTTGAAAACGGCATATTTATTTATTTATATATATAAAAATAACGTTTGCGTCACGCGCAACGATTGGCTGTTTGCCAGGACTAGTCCATCTATTTTTTGAAAAGAGGAGGGGGGAGACGAAATTTGTTTTTATGTATGCTGTCTGAAAGCCACTGTAAGCGTGAACAATCTATCAAGAACTGAAATGATTTATCAAATCTTTCCAATGATTGCTAAGATAGAATCCATCTTCTCGGTTGAAATTGTCTCTGTGTTTGTATATGTGGATAGCCTCATGAACGAATCTCTCATGGAAGCCAGATGGCTTACAAAGAACCTCCGTCTTGGAAAAGTCAATGGCATGTGAGCCTACTGAATTAGAACAATGATCTGCTACGGCCGAGGTGTTGGTCCTACCGTGTTTAAGGTCTGCTTTATGTTCACGAATGCGGTCCGAGATATGGCGTTTGGTTTCTCCAATGTAACTACTACCACAGAGGCAACTTAGTTTGTAGACACCAGGGTATTGTATGTCCGGAATCACATCTTTTACAGACGGAACCAGATCACGGATTTTATGTAATGTGTTGAAACGGACCTGGATCTTGTGTTTATTCAAGATTTTGGAGATCTTTTTTGTGATCCCAGCAATGTAGGGTAAAGTGATGGTTTTGAAAGGCTCCTCAAGAGGGTTCTTCTTCATGGTTTGAGTGATAGCTTTGCGGATTGTATAGTCGGAGTAACCATTAGCCCTAAGAGCTTGGTGTACGTGCTTGAGTTCACTGCTTATGTGTTCCTGGTCGGATATGCATTGGGCTCTATGATACAGAGTCTTGATGAGAGAATTCTTCTGTGATGGATGGTGGTGGGAATCCGGTTTCAGATAAGCATCCGTATGGGTAGCTTTCCTGTAGACAGAGTGGCTCATTGAACCATCAGGTCTCTTTTTAATTAGGACATCCAAAAAAGGTATCTTGCCATCTATTTCGACTTCCATGGTAAATCTGATGGCTGGG
Source organism: Petromyzon marinus (assembly GCF_048934315.1). Lineage (NCBI taxonomy): Eukaryota > Metazoa > Chordata > Hyperoartia > Petromyzontiformes > Petromyzontidae > Petromyzon > Petromyzon marinus. The sequence goes on along the minus strand of NC_133746.1, from coordinate 844,839 downwards.
TGTATGGAATTGATGTGGTCGAAGAATTGGTCTAGAGCAGGCCGGCCATGTGGCCAGATGACAAAAGTGTCATCCACGTACCTCTTCCATAAGGTTGGGCGCAGAGTGGCAGTCTGGATGGCGTCAGTCTCAAATTGCTCCATGAAAATGTTAGCTATAACTGGAGAAAGGGGGGAGCCCATTGGGGTGCCCTCAGTTTGTTTGTAGGAAGTTCCATTCCAAGTGAAGTATGTATTGGTTAAACAGTGTCTCACCAGGGGGGGTACCTCAGTGTTTAGTCCTTGATGAACCAAGTCTTCAATGATTGCAATGGTGTCAGGTACAGGAACCTTGGTGAATAAGGAAACTACATCAAAACTGACAAGCAGGTCGTCTGGGGACAGGGAAATACCCTTGATTGTTGATACCAGGTGAGTAGAATTTTGTACCGCAGAGGTGCTCTTTCCAGTGAAAGGACGCAGGATTTCAGACAAAAAACGAGCTAGTTTGTAGGTGGGGGAGCTGATAGTAGAGACTATGGGACGAAGAGGTGTATCAACTTTATGTATTTTTGGTAAGCCGTATAATCTTGGTGGCCTGGCAGCAGAAGGTTTCAATGAAAACTTTTTAGATTGATCAATTAATGCGGTTGAATCAGAAATTATTTTGTTGGTTTGTGTGACGAGGCTGTTGGTGGGATCTCTTTTTATTTTTGTATAACTACCATCGTCGAGTAATTCTTTAATTTTGTTGTTGTATTCTATTTTATCCATGATGACAGTAGCATTGCCTTTGTCAGCTGAGAGAACTACAATATCATTCCTCTTTTTTAATTTATATAATTCAAAACGCTCATCTTTGCTGAGGTTGCTAGCTGGCATCTTAGCGTTTTTGAGGGTTGCAGCGATTTCAGATCTTGCTACGTCTGCAGCGATGTGACCCAGGCCCCTGAGAGCAACGTCTACTTGGGCAATTATATCATTAACTGGTATGTGTTTAGGTGTGACTGCAAAGTTTAGACCTTTAGCTAAAACGGATTTCAGACCATCGGAAATAGAACTGTTACTGCGATTAATTACGACTTTATTAACGTCTAACTTTTCGGTGTGTGGGTCCGGTCTTTTGTTGAAGAGGAGGTTAAATTTGTAAATCAGGTTTTCCTTACATTTGGTCGACATAGTAGCAGCTGAAGAGGCAGTCATATTGTCTACATGTTCCCAATCCGATGTGGACATTATTGCCGTCAATGATAAGTGTGATTTGTAGAGTGTCTTGTCTAACTGATCTAGTTCTGTGCGTATAAGTCTGATTTTTTCTGAGATAAGAGCTAAGCTAGTTTTGAAAAGAATTCGTTTCGCATTAGAAGAAGTTACAGTAGCAGAGGTGAGTGTAAATGCGATTGGTATTACCCCAGAGTCGCGGCATCTCTTCAGGAAGGTGAGAGACTCGATCAGCTGAGCTTTCTTATCCCGGAGTTTGTTGAAGGATCTTAAAGTTATGTGAAAACCCTCCCCGTAGAGGCGATTAAATTTTGATTTAAAGCTTTCGTGACTGCAGTAATTCATATTCTTAGTTTTTTCGGTAAAATCACGTTGAAGAGAAACAACAAAATAACAAAATATATATAAAACAATAAAAAATTCTCACGACGTTTCGACCATAACTCAAACGGTCATCATCAGGTGTGTCGGTTTGCATAAATTTATTTTGAAAACGGCATAATTATTTATTTATATATATAAATAACGTTTGCGTCACGCGCAACGATTGGCTGTTTGCCAGGACTAGTCCATCTATTTTTTGAAAAGAGGAGGGGGGAGACGAAATTTGTTTTTATGTATGCTGTCTGAAAGCCACTGTAAGCGTGAACAATCAATCAAGAACTGAAATGATTTATCAAATCTTTCCAATGATTGCTAAGATAGAATCCATCTTCTCGGTTGAAATTGTCTCTGTGTTTGTATATGTGGATAGCCTCATGAACGAATCTCTCATGGAAGCCAGATGGCTTACAAAGAACCTCCGTCTTGGAAAAGTCAATGGCATGTGAGCCTACTGAATTAGAACAATGATCTGCTACGGCCGAGGTGTTGGTCCTACCGTGTTTAAGGTCTGCTTTATGTTCACGAATGCGGTCCGAGATATGGCGTTTGGTTTCTCCAATGTAACTACTACCACAGAGGCAACTTAGTTTGTAGACACCAGGGTATTGTATGTCCGGAATCACATCTTTTACAGACGGAACCAGATCACGGATTTTATGTAATGTGTTGAAACGGACCTGGATCTTGTGTTTATTCAAGATTTTGGAGATCTTTTTTGTGATCCCAGCAATGTAGGGTAAAGTGATGGTTTTGAAAGGCTCCTCAAGAGGGTTCTTCTTCATGGTTTGAGTGATAGCTTTGCGGATTGTATAGTCGGAGTAACCATTAGCCCTAAGAGCTTGGTGTACGTGCTTGAGTTCACTGCTTATGTGTTCCTGGTCGGATATGCATTGGGCTCTATGATACAGAGTCTTGATGAGAGAATTCTTCTGTGATGGATGGTGGTGGGAATCCGGTTTCAGATAAGCATCCGTATGGGTAGCTTTCCTGTAGACAGAGTGGCTCATTGAACCATCAGGTCTCTTTTTAATTAGGACATCCAAAAAAGGTATCTTGCCATCTATTTCGACTTCCATGGTAAATCTGATGGCTGGGTGTATGGAATTGATGTGGTCGAAGAATTGGTCTAGAGCAGGCCGGCCATGTGGCCAGATGACAAAAGTGTCATCCACGTACCTCTTCCATAAGGTTGGGCGCAGAGTGGCAGTCTGGATGGCGTCAGTCTCAAATTTCTCCATGAAAATGTTAGCTATACCTGGAGAAAGGGGGGAGCCCATTGGGGTGCCCTCAGTTTGTTTGTAGAAAGTTCCATTCCAAGTGAAGTATGTATTGGTTAAACAGTGTCTCACCAGGGGGGGTACCTCAGTGTTTAGTCCTTGATGAACCAAGTCTTCAATGATTGCAATGGTGTCAGGTACAGGAACCTTGGTGAATAAGGAAACTACATCAAAACTGACAAGCAGGTCGTCTGGGGACAGGGAAATACCCTTGATTGTTGATACCAGGTGAGTAGAATTTTGTACCGCAGAGGTGGTCTTTCCAGTGAAAGGACGCAGGATTTCAGACAAAAAACGAGCTAGTTTGTAGGTGGGGGAGCTGATAGTAGAGACTATGGGACGAAGAGGTGTATCAACTTTATGTATTTTTGGTAAGCCGTATAATCTTGGTGGCCTGGCAGCAGAAGGTTTCAACGAAAACTGTTTAGATTGATCAATTAATGCGGTTGAATCAGAAATTATTTTGTTGGTTTGTGTGACGAGGCTGTTGGTGGGATCTCTTTTTATTTTTGTATAACTACCATCGTCGAGTAATTCTTTAATTTTGTTGTTGTATTCTATTTTATCCATGATGACAGTAGCATTGCCTTTGTCAGCTGAGAGAACTACAATATCATTCCTCTTTTTTAATTTATATAATTCAAAACGCTCATCTTTGCTGAGGTTGCTAGCTGGCATCTTAGCGTTTTTGAGGGTTGCAGCGATTTCAGATCTTGCTACGTCTGCAGCGATGTGACCCAGGCCCCTGAGAGCAACGTCTACTTGGGCAATTATATCATTAACTGGTATGTGTTTAGGTGTGACTGCAAAGTTTAGACCTTTAGCTAAAACGGATTTCAGACCATCGGAAATAGAACTGTTACTGCGATTAATTACGACTTTATTAACGTCTAACTTTTTGGTGTGTGGGTCCGGTCTTTTGTTGAAGAGGAGGTTAAATTTGTAAATCAGGTTTTCCTTACATTTGGTCGACATAGTAGCAGCTGAAGAGGCAGTCATATTGTCTACATGTTCCCAATCCGATGTGGACATTATTGCCGTCAATGATAAGTGTGATTTGTAGAGTGTCTTGTCTAACTGATCTAGTTCTGTGCGTATAAGTCTGATTTTTTCTGAGATAAGAGCTAAGCTAGTTTTGAAAAGAATTCGTTTCGCATTAGAAGAAGTTACAGTAGCAGAGGTGAGTGTAAATGCGATTGGTATTACCCCAGAGTCGCGGCATCTCTTCAGGAAGGTGAGAGACTCGATCAGCTGAGCTTTCTTATCCCGGAGTTTGTTGAAGGATCTTAAAGTTATGTGAAAACTCTCCCCGTAGAGGCGATTAAATTTTGATTTAAAGCTTTCGTGACTGCAGTAATTCATATTCTTAGTTTTTTCGGTAAAGTCACGTTGAAGAGAAACAACAAAATAACAAAATATATATAAAACAATAAAAAATTCTCACGACGTTTCGACCATAACTCAAACGGTCATCATCAGGTGTGTCAGTTTGCATACATTTATTTTGAAAACGGCATATTTATTTATATATATAAAAATAACGTTTGCGTCACGCGCAACGATTGGCTGTTTGCCAGGACTAGTCCATCTATTTTTTGAAAAGAGGAGGGGGGAGACGAAATTTGTTTTTATGTATGCTGTCTGAAAGCCACTGTAAGCGTGAACAATCAATCAAGAACTTAAATGATTTATCAAATCTTTCCAATGATTGCTAAGATAGAATCCATCTTCTCGGTTGAAATTGTCTCTGTGTTTGTATATGTGGATAGCCTCATGAACGAATCTCTCATGGAAGCCAGATGGCTTACAAAGAACCTCCGTCTTGGAAAAGTCAATGGCATGTGAGCCTACTGAATTAGAACAATGATCTGCTACGGCCGAGGTGTTGGTCCTACCGTGTTTAAGGTCTGCTTTATGTTCACGAATGCGGTCCGAGATATGGCGTTTGGTTTCTCCAATGTAACTACTACCACAGAGGCAACTTAGTTTGTAGACACCAGGGTATTGTATGTCCGGAATCACATCTTTTACAGACGGAACCAGATCACGGATTTTATGTAATGTGTTGAAACGGACCTGGATCTTGTGTTTATTCAAGATTTTGGAGATCTTTTTTTTTTTGTGATCCCAGCAATGTAGGGTAAAGTGATGGTTTTGAAAGGCTCCTCAAGAGGGTTCTTCTTCATGGTTTGAGTGATAGCTTTGCGGATTGTATAGTCGGAGTAACCATTAGCCCTAAGAGCTTGGTGTACGTGCTTGAGTTCACTGCTTATGTGTTCCTGGTCGGATATGCATTGGGCTCTATGATACAGAGTCTTGATGAGAGAATTCTTCTGTGATGGATGGTGGTGGGAATCCGGTTTCAGATAAGCATCCGTATGGGTAGCTTTCCTGTAGACAGAGTGGCTCATTGAACCATCAGGTCTCTTTTTAATTAGGACATCCAAAAAAGGTATCTTGCCATCTATTTCGACTTCCATGGTAAATCTGATGGCTGGGTGTATGGAATTGATGTGGTCGAAGAATTGGTCTAGAGCAGGCCGGCCATGTGGCCAGATGACAAAAGTGTCATCCACGTACCTCTTCCATAAGGTTGGGCGCAGAGTGGCAGTCTGGATGGCGTCAGTCTCAAATTTCTCCATGAAAATGTTAGCTATAACTGGAGAAAGGGGGGAGCCCATTGGGGTGCCCTCAGTTTGTTTGTAGAAAGTTCCATTCCAAGTGAAGTATGTATTGGTTAAACAGTGTCTCACCAGATCAGTTAGACAAGACACTCTACAAATCACACTTATCATTGACGGCAATAATGTCCACATCGGATTGGGAACATGTAGACAATATGACTGCCTCTTCAGCTGCTACTATGTCGACCAAATGTAAGGAAAACCTGATTTACAAATTTAACCTCCTCTTCAACAAAAGACCGGACCCACACACCAAAAAGTTAGACGTTAATAAAGTCGTAATTAATCGCAGTAACAGTTCTATTTCCGATGGTCTGAAATCCGTTTTAGCTAAAGGTCTAAACTTTGCAGTCACACCTAAACACATACCAGTTAATGATATAATTGCCCAAGTAGACGTTGCTCTCAGGGGCCTGGGTCACATCGCTGCAGACGTAGCAAGATCTGAAATCGCTGCAACCCTCAAAAACGCTAAGATGCCAGCTAGCAACCTCAGCAAAGATGAGCGTTTTGAATTATATAAATTAAAAAAGAGGAATGATATTGTAGTTCTCTCAGCTGACAAAGGCAATGCTACTGTCATCATGGATAAAATAGAATACAACAACAAAATTAAAGAATTACTCGACGATGGCAGTTATACAAAAATAAAAAGAGATCCCACCAACAGCCTCGTCACACAAACCAACAAAATAATTTCTGATTCAACCGCATTAATTGATCAATCTAAACAGTTTTCGTTGAAACCTTCTGCTGCCAGGCCACCAAGTTTACGGCTTACCAAAAATACATAAAGTTGATACACCTCTTCGTCCCATAGTCTCTACTATCAGCTCCCCCACCTACAAACTAGCTCGTTTTTTGTCTGAAATCCTGCGTCCTTTCACTGGAAAGACCACCTCTGCGGTACAAAATTCTACTCACCTGGTATCAACAATCAAGGGTATTTCCCTGTCCCCAGACGACCTGCTTGTCAGTTTTGATGTAGTTTCCTTATTCACCAAGGTTCCTGTACCTGACACCATTGCAATCATTGAAGACTTGGTTCATCAAGGACTAAACACTGAGGTACCCCCCCCTGGTGAGACACTGTTTAACCAATACATACTTCACTTGGAATGGAACTTTCTACAAACAAACTGAGGGCACCCCAATGGGCTCCCCCCTTTCTCCAGTTATAGCTAACATTTTCATGGAGAAATTTGAGACTGACGCCATCCAGACTGCCACTCTGCGCCCAACCTTATGGAAGAGGTACGTGGATGACACTTTTGTCATCTGGCCACATGGCCGGCCTGCTCTAGACCAATTCTTCGACCACATCAATTCCATACACCCAGCCATCAGATTTACCATGGAAGTCGAAATAGATGGCAAGATACCTTTTTTGGATGTCCTAATTAAAAAGAGACCTGATGGTTCAATGAGCCACTCTGTCTACAGGAAAGCTACCCATACGGATGCTTATCTGAAACCGGATTCCCACCACCATCCATCACAGAAGAATTCTCTCATCAAGACTCTGTATCATAGAGCCCAATGCATATCCGACCAGGAACACATAAGCAGTGAACTCAAGCACGTACACCAAGCTCTTAGGGCTAATGGTTACTCCGACTATACAATCCGCAAAGCTATCACTCAAACCATGAAGAAGAACCCTCTTGAGGAGCCTTTCAAAACCATCACTTTACCCTACATTGCTGGGATCACAAAAAAAAAAAAGATCTCCAAAATCTTGAATAAACACAAGATCCAGGTCCGTTTCAACACATTACATAAAATCCGTGATCTGGTTCCGTCTGTAAAAGATGTGATTCCGGACATACAATACCCTGGTGTCTACAAACTAAGTTGCCTCTGTGGTAGTAGTTACATTGGAGAAACCAAACGCCATATCTCGGACCGCATTCGTGAACATAAAGCAGACCTTAAACACGGTAGGACCAACACCTCGGCCGTAGCAGATCATTGTTCTAATTCAGTAGGCTCACATGCCATTGACTTTTCCAAGACGGAGGTTCTTTGTAAGCCATCTGGCTTCCATGAGAGATTCGTTCATGAGGCTATCCACATATACAAACACAGAGACAATTTCAACCGAGAAGATGGATTCTATCTTAGCAATCATTGGAAAGATTTGATAAATCATTTAAGTTCTTGATTGATTGTTCACGCTTACAGTGGCTTTCAGACAGCATACATAAAAACAAATTTCGTCTCCCCCCTCCTCTTTTCAAAAAATAGATGGACTAGTCCTGGCAAACAGCCAATCGTTGCGCGTGACGCAAACGTTATTTATATATATATATATAAATAAATAAATATGCCGTTTTCAAAATAAATTTATGCAAACCGACACACCTGATGATGACCGTTTGAGTTATGGTCGAAACGTCGTGAGAATTTTTTATTGTTTTATATATATTTTGTTATTTTGTTGTTTCTCTTCAACGTGACTTTACCGAAAAAACTAAGAATATGAATTACTGCAGTCACGAAAGCTTTAAATCAAAATTTAATCGCCTCTATGGGGAGGGTTTTCACATAACTTTAAGATCCTTCAACAAACTCCGGGATAAGAAAGCTCAGCTGATCGAGTCTCTCACCTTCCTGAAGAGATGCCGCGACTCTGGGGTAATACCAATCGCATTTACACTCACCTCTGCTACTGTAACTTCTTCTAATGCGAAACGAATTCTTTTCAAAACTAGCTTAGCTCTTATCTCAGAAAAAATCAGACTTATACGCACAGAACTAGATCAGTTAGACAAGACACTCTACAAATCACACTTATCATTGACGGCAATAATGTCCACATCGGATTGGGAACATGTAGACAATATGACTGCCTCTTCAGCTGCTACTATGTCGACCAAATGTAAGGAAAACCTGATTTACAAATTTAACCTCCTCTTCAACAAAAGACCGGACCCACACACCAAAAAGTTAGACGTTAATAAAGTCGTAATTAATCGCAATAACAGTTCTATTTCCGATGGTCTGAAATCCGTTTTAGCTAAAGGTCTAAACTTTGCAGTCACACCTAAACACATACCAGTTAATGATATAATTGCCCAAGTAGACGTTGCTCTCAGGGGCCTGGGTCACATCGCTGCAGACGTAGCAAGATCTGAAATCGCTGCAACCCTCAAAAACGCTAAGATGCCAGCTAGCAACCTCAGCAAAGATGAGCGTTTTGAATTATATAAATTAAAAAAGAGGAATGATATTGTAGTTCTCTCAGCTGACAAAGGCAATGCTACTGTCATCATGGATAAAATAGAATACAACAACAAAATTAAAGAATTACTCGACGATGGTAGTTAGACAAAAATAAAAAGAGATCCCACCAACAGCCTCGTCACACAAACCAACAAAATAATTTCTGATTCAGCCGCATTAATTGATCAATCTAAACAGTTTTCGTTGAAACCTTCTGCTGCCAGGCCACCAAGATTATACGGCTTACCAAAAATACATAAAGTTGATACACCTCTTCGTCCCATAGTCTCTACTATCAGCTCCCCCACCTACAAACTAGCTCGTTTTTTGTCTGAAATCCTGCGTCCTTTCACTGGAAAGACCACCTCTGCGGTACAAAATTCTACTCACCTGGTATCAACAATCAAGGGTATTTCCCTGTCCCCAGACGACCTGCTTGTCAGTTTTGATGTAGTTTCCTTATTCACCAAGGTTCCTGTACCTGACACCATTGCAATCATTGAAGACTTGGTTCATCAAGGACTAAACACTGAGGTACCCCCCTTGGTGAGACACTGTTTAACCAATACATACTTCACTTGGAATGGAACTTTCTACAAACAAACTGAGGGCACCCCAATGGGCTCCCCCCTTTCTCCAGTTATAGCTAACATTTTCATGGAGAAATTTGAGACTGACGCCATCCAGACTGCCACTCTGCGCCCAACCTTATGGAAGAGGTACGTGGATGACACTTTTGTCATCTGGCCACATGGCCGGCCTGCTCTAGACCAATTCTTCGACCACATCAATTCCATACACCCAGCCATCAGATTTACCATGGAAGTCGAAATAGATGGCAAGATACCTTTTTTGGATGTCCTAATTAAAAAGAGACCTGATGGTTCAATGAGCCACTCTGTCTACAGGAAAGCTACCCATACGGATGCTTATCTGAAACCGGATTCCCACCACCATCCATCACAGAAGAATTCTCTCATCAAGACTCTGTATCATAGAGCCCAATGCATATCCGACCAGGAACACATAAGCAGTGAACTCAAGCACGTACACCAAGCTCTTAGGGCTAATGGTTACTCCGACTATACAATCCGCAAAGCTATCACTCAAACCATGAAGAAGAACCCTCTTGAGGAGCCTTTCAAAACCATCACTTTACCCTACATTGCTGGGATCACAAAAAAAAAAAAGATCTCCAAAATCTTGAATAAACACAAGATCCAGGTCCGTTTCAACACATTACATAAAATCCGTGATCTGGTTCCGTCTGTAAAAGATGTGATTCCGGACATACAATACCCTGGTGTCTACAAACTAAGTTGCCTCTGTGGTAGTAGTTACATTGGAGAAACCAAACGCCATATCTCGGACCGCATTCGTGAACATAAAGCAGACCTTAAACACGGTAGGGCCAACACCTCGGCCGTAGCAGATCATTGTTCTAATTCAGTAGGCTCACATGCCATTGACTTTTCCAAGACGGAGGTTCTTTGTAAGCCATCTGGCTTCCATGAGAGATTCGTTCATGAGGCTATCCACATATACAAACACAGAGACAATTTCAACCGAGAAGATGGATTCTATCTTAGCAATCATTGGAAAGATTTGATAAATCATTTCAGTTCTTGATTGATTGTTCACGCTTACAGTGGCTTTCAGACAGCATACATAAAAACAAATTTCGTCTCCCCCCTCCTCTTTTCAAAAAATAGATGGACTAGTCCTGGCAAACAGCCAATCGTTGCGCGTGACGCAAACGTTATTTATATATATATATATAAATAAATAAACATGCCGTTTTCAAAATAAATTTATGCAAACCGACACACCTGATGATGACCGTTTGAGTTATGGTCGAAACGTCGTGAGAATTTTTTATTGTTTTATGTATATTTTGTTATTTTGTTGTTTCTCTTCAACGTGACTTTACCGAAAAAACTAAGAATATGAATTACTGCAGTCACGAAAGCTTTAAATCAAAATTTAATCGCCTCTACGGGGAGGGTTTTCACATAACTTTAAGATCCTTCAACAAACTCCGGGATAAGAAAGCTCAGCTGATCGAGTCTCTCACCTTCCTGAAGAGATGCCGCGACTCTGGGGTAATACCAATCGCATTTACACTCACCTCTGCTACTGTAACTTCTTCTAATGCGAAACGAATTCTTTTCAAAACTAGCTTAGCTCTTATCTCAGAAAAAATCAGACTTATACGCACAGAACTAGATCAGTTAGACAAGACACTCTACAAATCACACTTATCATTGACGGCAATAATGTCCACATCGGATTGGGAACATGTAGACAATATGACTGCCTCTTCAGCTGCTACTATGTCGACCAAATGTAAGGAAAACCTGATTTACAAATTTAACCTCCTCTTCAACAAAAGACCGGACCCACACACCAAAAAGTTAGACGTTAATAAAGTCGTAATTAATCGCAGTAACAGTTCTATTTCCGATGGTCTGAAATCCGTTTTAGCTAAAGGTCTAAACTTTGCAGTCACACCTAAACACATACCAGTTAATGATATAATTGCCCAAGTAGACGTTGCTCTCAGGGGCCTGGGTCACATCGCTGCAGACGTAGCAAGATCTGAAATCGCTGCAACCCTCAAAAACGCTAAGATGCCAGCTAGCAACCTCAGCAAAGATGAGCGTTTTGAATTATATAAATTAAAAAAGAGGAATGATATTGTAGTTCTCTCAGCTGACAAAGGCAATGCTACTGTCATCATGGATAAAATAGAATACAACAACAAAATTAAAGAATTACTCGACGATGGCAGTTATACAAAAATAAAAAGAGATCCCACCAACAGCCTCGTCACACAAACCAACAAAATAATTTCTGATTCAACCGCATTAATTGATCAATCTAAACAGTTTTCGTTGAAACCTTCTGCTGCCAGGCCACCAAGTTTACGGCTTACCAAAAATACATAAAGTTGATACACCTCTTCGTCCCATAGTCTCTACTATCAGCTCCCCCACCTACAAACTAGCTCGTTTTTTGTCTGAAATCCTGCGTCCTTTCACTGGAAAGACCACCTCTGCGGTACAAAATTCTACTCACCTGGTATCAACAATCAAGGGTATTTCCCTGTCCCCAGACGACCTGCTTGTCAGTTTTGATGTAGTTTCCTTATTCACCAAGGTTCCTGTACCTGACACCATTGCAATCATTGAAGACTTGGTTCATCAAGGACTAAACACTGAGGTACCCCCCCCTGGTGAGACACTGTTTAACCAATACATACTTCACTTGGAATGGAACTTTCTACAAACAAACTGAGGGCACCCCAATGGGCTCCCCCCTTTCTCCAGTTATAGCTAACATTTTCATGGAGAAATTTGAGACTGACGCCATCCAGACTGCCACTCTGCGCCCAACCTTATGGAAGAGGTACGTGGATGACACTTTTGTCATCTGGCCACATGGCCGGCCTGCTCTAGACCAATTCTTCGACCACATCAATTCCATACACCCAGCCATCAGATTTACCATGGAAGTCGAAATAGATGGCAAGATACCTTTTTTGGATGTCCTAATTAAAAAGAGACCTGATGGTTCAATGAGCCACTCTGTCTACAGGAAAGCTACCCATACGGATGCTTATCTGAAACCGGATTCCCACCACCATCCATCACAGAAGAATTCTCTCATCAAGACTCTGTATCATAGAGCCCAATGCATATCCGACCAGGAACACATAAGCAGTGAACTCAAGCACGTACACCAAGCTCTTAGGGCTAATGGTTACTCCGACTATACAATCCGCAAAGCTATCACTCAAACCATGAAGAAGAACCCTCTTGAGGAGCCTTTCAAAACCATCACTTTACCCTACATTGCTGGGATCACAAAAAAAAAAAGATCTCCAAAATCTTGAATAAACACAAGATCCAGGTCCGTTTCAACACATTACATAAAATCCGTGATCTGGTTCCGTCTGTAAAAGATGTGATTCCGGACATACAATACCCTGGTGTCTACAAACTAAGTTGCCTCTGTGGTAGTAGTTACATTGGAGAAACCAAACGCCATATCTCGGACCGCATTCGTGAACATAAAGCAGACCTTAAACACGGTAGGACCAACACCTCGGCCGTAGCAGATCATTGTTCTAATTCAGTAGGCTCACATGCCATTGACTTTTCCAAGACGGAGGTTCTTTGTAAGCCATCTGGCTTCCATGAGAGATTCGTTCATGAGGCTATCCACATATACAAACACAGAGACAATTTCAACCGAGAAGATGGATTCTATCTTAGCAATCATTGGAAAGATTTGATAAATCATTTCAGTTCTTGATTGATTGTTCACGCTTACAGTGGCTTTCAGACAGCATACATAAAAACAAATTTCGTCTCCCCCCTCCTCTTTTCAAAAAATAGATGGACTAGTCCTGGCAAACAGCCAATCGTTGCGCGTGACGCAAACGTTATTTATATATATAAATAAATAAATATGCCGTTTTCAAAATAAATTTATGCAAACCGACACACCTGATGATGACCGTTTGAGTTATGGTCGAAACGTCGTGAGAATTTTTTATTGTTTTATGTATATTTTGTTATTTTGTTGTTTCTCTTCAACGTGACTTTACCGAAAAAACTAAGAATATGAATTACTGCAGTCACGAAAGCTTTAAATCAAAATTTAATCGCCTCTACGGGGAGGGTTTTCACATAACTTTAAGATCCTTCAACAAACTCCGGGATAAGAAAGCTCAGCTGATCGAGTCTCTCACCTTCCTGAAGAGATGCCGCGACTCTGGGGTAATACCAATCGCATTTACACTCACCTCTGCTACTGTAACTTCTTCTAATGCGAAACGAATTCTTTTCAAAACTAGCTTAGCTCTTATCTCAGAAAAAATCAGACTTATACGCACAGAACTAGATCAGTTAGACAAGACACTCTACAAATCACACTTATCATTGACGGCAATAATGTCCACATCGGATTGGGAACATGTAGACAATATGACTGCCTCTTCAGCTGCTACTATGTCGACCAAATGTAAGGAAAACCTGATTTACAAATTTAACCTCCTCTTCAACAAAAGACCGGACCCACACACCAAAAAGTTAGACGTTAATAAAGTCGTAATTAATCGCAGTAACAGTTCTATTTCCGATGGTCTGAAATCCGTTTTAGCTAAAGGTCTAAACTTTGCAGTCACACCTAAACACATACCAGTTAATGATATAATTGCCCAAGTAGACGTTGCTCTCAGGGGCCTGGGTCACATCGCTGCAGACGTAGCAAGATCTGAAATCGCTGCAACCCTCAAAAACGCTAAGATGCCAGCTAGCAACCTCAGCAAAGATGAGCGTTTTGAATTATATAAATTAAAAAAGAGGAATGATATTGTAGTTCTCTCAGCTGACAAAGGCAATGCTACTGTCATCATGGATAAAATAGAATACAACAACAAAATTAAAGAATTACTCGACGATGGCAGTTATACAAAAATAAAAAGAGATCCCACCAACAGCCTCGTCACACAAACCAACAAAATAATTTCTGATTCAACCGCATTAATTGATCAATCTAAACAGTTTTCGTTGAAACCTTCTGCTGCCAGGCCACCAAGATTATACGGCTTACCAAAAATACATAAAGTTGATACACCTCTTCGTCCCATAGTCTCTACTATCAGCTCCCCCACCTACAAACTAGCTCGTTTTTTGTCTGAAATCCTGCGTCCTTTCACTGGAAAGACCACCTCTGCGGTACAAAATTCTACTCACCTGGTATCAACAATCAAGGGTATTTCCCTGTCCCCAGACGACCTGCTTGTCAGTTTTGATGTAGTTTCCTTATTCACCAAGGTTCCTGTACCTGACACCATTGCAATCATTGAAGACTTGGTTCATCAAGGACTAAACACTGAGGTACCCCCCCTGGTGAGACACTGTTTAACCAATACATACTTCACTTGGAATGGAACTTTCTACAAACAAACTGAGGGCACCCCAATGGGCTCCCCCCTTTCTCCAGTTATAGCTAACATTTTCATGGAGAAATTTGAGACTGACGCCATCCAGACTGCCACTCTGCGCCCAACCTTATGGAAGAGGTACGTGGATGACACTTTTGTCATCTGGCCACATGGCCGGCCTGCTCTAGACCAATTCTTCGACCACATCAATTCCATACACCCAGCCATCAGATTTACCATGGAAGTCGAAATAGATGGCAAGATACCTTTTTTGGATGTCCTAATTAAAAAGAGACCTGATGGTTCAATGAGCCACTCTGTCTACAGGAAAGCTACCCATACGGATGCTTATCTGAAACCGGATTCCCACCACCATCCATCACAGAAGAATTCTCTCATCAAGACTCTGTATCATAGAGCCCAATGCATATCCGACCAGGAACACATAAGCAGTGAACTCAAGCACGTACACCAAGCTCTTAGGGCTAATGGTTACTCCGACTATACAATCCGCAAAGCTATCACTCAAACCATGAAGAAGAACCCTCTTGAGGAGCCTTTCAAAACCATCACTTTACCCTACATTGCTGGGATCACAAAAAAGATCTCCAAAATCTTGAATAAACACAATATCCAGGTCCGTTTCAACACATTACATAAAATCCGTGATCTGGTTCCGTCTGTAAAAGATGTGATTCCGGACATACAATACCCTGGTGTCTACAAACTAAGTTGCCTCTGTGGTAGTAGTTACATTGGAGAAACCAAACGCCATATCTCGGACCGCATTCGTGAACATAAAGCAGACCTTAAACACGGTAGGACCAACACCTCGGCCGTAGCAGATCATTGTTCTAATTCAGTAGGCTCACATGCCATTGACTTTTCCAAGACGGAGGTTCTTTGTAAGCCATCTGGCTTCCATGAGAGATTCGTTCATGAGGCTATCCACATATACAAACACAGAGACAATTTCAACCGAGAAGATGGATTCTATCTTAGCAATCATTGGAAAGATTTGATAAATCATTTCAGTTCTTGATTGATTGTTCACGCTTACAGTGGCTTTCAGACAGCATACATAAAAACAAATTTCGTCTCCCCCCTCCTCTTTTCAAAAAATAGATGGACTAGTCCTGGCAAACAGCCAATCGTTGCGCGTGACGCAAACGTTATTTGTATATATATAAATAAATAAATAAATATGCCGTTTTCAAAATAAATTTATGCAAACCGACACACCTGATGATGACCGTTTGAGTTATGGTCGAAACGTCGTGAGAATTTTTTTATTGTTTTATATATATTTTGTTATTTTGTTGTTTCTCTTCAACGTGACTTTACCGAAAAAACTAAGAATATGAATTACTGCAGTCACGAAAGCTTTAAATCAAAATTTAATCGCCTCTACGGGGAGGGTTTTCACATAACTTTAAGATCCTTCAACAAACTCCGGGATAAGAAAGCTCAGCTGATCGAGTCTCTCACCTTCCTGAAGAGATGCCGCGACTCTGGGGTAATACCAATCGCATTTACACTCACCTCTGCTACTGTAACTTCTTCTAATGCGAAACGAATTCTTTTCAAAACTAGCTTAGCTCTTATCTCAGAAAAAATCAGACTTATACGCACAGAACTAGATCAGTTAGACAAGACACTCTACAAATCACACTTATCATTGACGGCAATAATGTCCACATCGGATTGGGAACATGTAGACAATATGACTGCCTCTTCAGCTGCTACTATGTCGACCAAATGTAAAGAAAACCTGATTTACAAATTTAACCTCCTCTTCAACAAAAGACCGGACCCACACACCAAAAAGTTAGACGTTAATAAAGTCGTAATTAATCGCAGTAACAGTTCTATTTCCGATGGTCTGAAATCCGTTTTAGCTAAAGGTCTAAACTTTGCAGTCACACCTAAACACATACCAGTTAATGATATAATTGCCCAAGTAGACGTTGCTCTCAGGGGCCTGGGTCACATCGCTGCAGACGTAGCAAGATCTGAAATCGCTGCAACCCTCAAAAACGCTAAGATGCCAGCTAGCAACCTCAGCAAAGATGAGCGTTTTGAATTATATAAATTAAAAAAGAGGAATGATATTGTAGTTCTCTCAGCTGACAAAGGCAATGCTACTGTCATCATGGATAAAATAGAATACAACAACAAAATTAAAGAATTACTCGATGATGGCAGTTATACAAAAATAAAAAGAGATCCCACCAACAGCCTCGTCACACAAACCAACAAAATAATTTCTGATTCAACCGCATTAATTGATCAATCTAAACAGTTTTCGTTGAAACCTTCTGCTGCCAGGCCACCAAGATTATACGGCTTACCAAAAATACATAAAGTTGATACACCTCTTCGTCCCATAGTCTCTACTATCAGCTCCCCCACCTACAAACTAGCTCGTTTTTTGTCTGAAATCCTGCGTCCTTTCACTGGAAAGACCACCTCTGCGGTACAAAATTCTACTCACCTGGTATCAACAATCAAGGGTATTTCCCTGTCCCCAGACGACCTGCTTGTCAGTTTTGATGTAGTTTCCTTATTCACCAAGGTTCCTGTACCTGACACCATTGCAATCATTGAAGACTTGGTTCATCAAGGACTAAACACTGAGGTACCCCCCCTGGTGAGACACTGTTTAACCAATACATACTTCACTTGGAATGGAACTTTCTACAAACAAACTGAGGGCACCCCAATGGGCTCCCCCCTTTCTCCAGTTATAGCTAACATTTTCATGGAGAAATTTGAGACTGACGCCATCCAGACTGCCACTCTGCGCCCAACCTTATGGAAGAGGTACGTGGATGACACTTTTGTCATCTGGCCACATGGCCGGCCTGCTCTAGACCAATTCTTCGACCACATCAATTCCATACACCCAGCCATCAGATTTACCATGGAAGTCGAAATAGATGGCAAGATACCTTTTTTGGATGTCCTAATTAAAAAGAGACCTGATGGTTCAATGAGCCACTCTGTCTACAGGAAAGCTACCCATACGGATGCTTATCTGAAACCGGATTCCCACCACCATCCATCACAGAAGAATTCTCTCATCAAGACTCTGTATCATAGAGCCCAATGCATATCCGACCAGGAACACATAAGCAGTGAACTCAAGCACGTACACCAAGCTCTTAGGGCTAATGGTTACTCTGACTATACAATCCGCAAAGCTATCACTCAAACCATGAAGAAGAACCCTCTTGAGGAGCCTTTCAAAACCATCACTTTACCCTACATTGCTGGGATCACAAAAAAGATCTCCAAAATCTTGAATAAACACAAGATCCAGGTCCGTTTCAACACATTACATAAAATCCGTGATCTGGTTCCGTCTGTAAAAGATGTGATTCCGGACATACAATACCCTGGTGTCTACAAACTAAGTTGCCTCTGTGGTAGTAGTTACATTGGAGAAACCAAACGCCATATCTCGGACCGCATTCGTGAACATAAAGCAGACCTTAAACACGGTAGGACCAACACCTCGGCCGTAGCAGATCATTGTTCTAATTCAGTAGGCTCACATGCCATTGACTTTTCCAAGACGGAGGTTCTTTGTAAGCCATCTGGCTTCCATGAGAGATTCGTTCATGAGGCTATCCACATATACAAACACAGAGACAATTTCAACCGAGAAGATGGATTCTATCTTAGCAATCATTGGAAAGATTTGATAAATCATTTCAGTTCTTGATTGATTGTTCACGCTTACAGTGGCTTTCAGACAGCATACATAAAAACAAATTTCGTCTCCCCCCTCCTCTTTTCAAAAAATAGATGGACTAGTCCTGGCAAACAGCCAATCGTTGCGCGTGACGCAAACGTTATTTTTATATATATAAATAAATAAATATGCCGTTTTCAAAATAAATTTATGCAAACCGACACACCTGATGATGACCGTTTGAGTTATGGTCGAAACGTCGTGAGAATTTTTTATTGTTTTATATATATTTTGTTATTTTGTTGTTTCTCTTCAACGTGACTTTACCGAAAAAACTAAGAATATGAATTACTGCAGTCACGAAAGCTTTAAATCAAAACCCACAGACTCATCACACACAGACACACAGAGACACACCTCACACAGAGCCACGTGTCGGCATCTTCAGGCTGAGTCGACCTCGAGGAGGCCCAGACAGGGTTCAGATTTTTCCCGCCATCGCCGTCATTTGCCCCGACCGGAAGTGGAAGTAGAAGCTGGGGGTGTAGGTGGGGTTCGCCCAAAGAGGAGGGGTGAGAGGCGGCTTCCGGGGGAGTGGCCTCGCACTGCACGTTACTAGGAGGGGAGTTGCTGAAGGGTGTTGTATATGCCCCTCTTTCCATCGTAATATTAACAAGTAATTTTTCAATAGATATAGATACATATTTCTATTGTTTCTTTTAATTTTAATAATGAATAAAAACACCAAACCAGGCCTCAGCATGGCATGTGGAGGTCATATTTACATTGACCCACTAGCACGATTTTTACGTTCAGAGCCCTCCCAGGGTCAGAGGGAGCAGATAGAGAGCAGAGCGCAGCGGATTGCAAGGGGCTGACGTAAACACAAAGCCAGGGACACTGGGAGGTTGCGTTAGCCTAGATCTAGTTAAGTCAAAAAAGCTAATTGGTTCTGCATTACTATTAAAGTAACTTAAAGTCGGAATTTAACGACAGGGTAGGCTAAAGTTATTGATCTTCAAACCCACTTCAATTTAACCCTGCCACAAGCTACGTCAATGTAACCATCACCCGTCTGTTAATATGAAATGTATTTACATATTTTAATCATTTCTATACGACTTGACCCGAAGCCTAACAATCAGGTTTTCCTAAGTCAACATGAATGCTCTAATCCACCCATACACAAATAATAAGCTGGGTTAAAGTAAGAGTAGAGAGGAAAAGAAATGCAAGCGCACAGCAAAACTGCAACGTAAGCAAAGGGCGATGTTAAACCCAGGGTCGGAGAGAAAGGAAGATCCCGGTCGTCTTTGTATCCCCGCAGCGCGGGGTAGGAGTGTGTATACGCTCGGGGAAACACGAGTCAAACACCACAACGGGAAGCTGACCCAGACCTTGGATTAATACAGAATCATAACTGTGGAACTCTGATGAAATGAAATGTTAACTTAAAACTTTTTAACCATTTCTTTGTGCGTCGGTGAAAGTCGGAGGGAATATCGCCCCTCCCTCCAGGTTGTGCACTCAGACAGAGAGGCGCCTTCGAGACAATTTATAACATTTCATTGTTTTACTTGTGGGTTTTATGATAGGAGTATGACAACGGAATATACCGTGGGTGATCCACACAAGGACACACACTGACATACGTACGGACACACACACGGACGCAGATACATACGGACAAATCCTGACACAGCAAAAATCGAAAGAAACCCCGCCTTGTGGGCAGAATCCGAGTGAAGGGATTTTTGGGCATAAAAAGAGGATCCTGAGCATTGAAACCTCAGTTCGACCGGGGGGGGGGGGTCGGCTCACCAGAGTTCGACCGGGGGGTCGACTCTCGGGAGACAGTTCGACTCGGAGGAGGTCGGAACTCGGGGAGTTCGACTCGGAGGAGTTCAACTCGGGGAGTTCGACCAGGGGGGTCGGAACTCGGGGCAGTTCGACACGCGAGAGAGTTCGACCAGTGGGTCGGCTCAGGAGCAGTTCAAATCGGGAACGAGAGCAACAGGTCGCCAGCCGGCGAGCTGCAGAGCAAGGGGCGGCGAGCAGAGGCCAAAGTGGCCCCGTCGCTACCCACTGACGTTGGCAAGACTCGCAAGGTAGTGAGGCGCCACCGAGTGTGATTTTAAAAGAGCTGAAAGAAAGAGTATTGCTGAAAGTTTATTCTACATTGAGTCCAGCTGCACAGCGACCAATGCACCAAGCAAGAGCTTCTGCAAACCAGAGCAAGAGCACGTGCGACTTGAGTCATCCAGCAGTGGAGAAAAACCTGCTTTCAGCAAACCAGCAACGAGCACGTTCGAGTTCTCCACCCAGAGAGAGGGAGCGTGCCGATGCAGCTCATCCAGCAGCGGAGAGAAACTGCTGTCAGCGAACCAGCACGAGCGTGATCGCGCAGCTCATCCAGCAGTGGAGAGAGGTGGCCACTGAGCAGCACTGAGAGCGATCAAGCAACTCTCCCCCGTGGACAGAGGTTGGCAGCTGTGTGGAGGAGGGAACGCCGATACGTATGATGCACAACCCCCACTCACCCTGACCGCTCTAAAGGGAGCGAGTATACCTTTCATACAAGGGACACGTTGACGTATGTTAACGCAAGAAGACCAACCACACTCACATTACCCTAAAAAGAGAACTCAACGATACGATGATGTGCTATGCCCCACTACACGACCAATCTGACGTTCGCTGGACCTAAAGACTCAACTCCAAACAATGACTACTCCACACAATTCATGACACACAAAAACACACTCAAGTCCGTGAACTATCTGGCCGTGTGATAACAGTCCGTCGTTTATAAGTATATTCGTAATTTTCCTCTTTAATATTTTGTTTTGGACTGTACTTCTAATTGCATAAGTTACCAAACGATCCATCAATACGAATTAACTCTTGGCACCTTCGCCACGGAGCTACGCTCCCGGGGAGGAATCGTGCTAAACCGATTTTCTGATCATACAATCTTATTCACGGATTAATTAATCTCCCGTGAGATAACACGTTCCGCCGCATACCCTCACACTAAGCCATTTCGGTAATCTTATAGTCTGTCCGGTGGATCTGTTGTTACATTTATGCCTTTGGAAATAATAACTGTTTGATTGTCTTTTTATATGAATACCGTTGCATGTTAATCAATCGCCTGTGATAATGTGCTGACCATTTCAAGTATAATGATCGTTCATATTATAATGTATAAGCTTTTGTGTAGCATAGCATTGGCATGTTCTGACTCTCTCTCTCACTAACAGCAATCGCTTTATGCGGGGTCCATGTGTTATCAAAGTGAAATCGTACAGTCGTGGATGATACTGTCTTGATACCGTGTGGATACCGTGCTGAAGTTCCGAGATTGAGAGTTCACATACATATTATAGTTAAGGTTTAATTAGAAATAAATTGATTAATACAGTTGTGGTCGTGTGATTCTTTCCTGAAATTTTTGCATAAGACCTGTATCCTGCGATGAGATATGAACTCGGGAACCTAAAGTATAAACACACCAATCCACACTCATTAAACTTTAAAGCAAATGATATGAACTTGGGACCTAAAATATGAACACTCGGGGAGTGTTAAAGCGAGAATCATTGTATTATGCTGATCAATAATACGAAGTTAGACAACGAGGCCGAATTGACACTAGCGTAACTAAAAACGATTGATTGCGTTATCCTGATTGATAACCCCACCTCGTCAACGAGGCGGGGCCTGATTATCATAAAAGCTATCATTAACACAACCACACCCAGTCGTATAAATTAATACGATTACCTCGCTAATTAGCATAGTTATACGCATAATTACACGAATTAACATAATTTTGGATTAATTAAGAAAATTTCAAATTTCATTTAATTTTCATTACTTTTCATCAATTTTCACACACCCACATATACAGCAAGGGGGCGTGGTCACGTCCCTCGGACTGTGACAGCACCGGTGACGTCGCAATCACCACGTGCTTACTCAGAGTACAAGACGGGCATGAAGGAGACGGCAGCTTCTGAAACTTCAGCTGCTTCAGCTTCATCATCGTCGCCTTTCGAACAACTTCTGCTGAAGCCATCCGAGCGAAACTATTGACGAGGTGAGTTGTGTAGGTTCCTGGTGAGTGTGTGGGTCCGTGTTGTGGACTCGTGGTGAGTGTGTGGGTCCGTGTCGTGTGGGTTCGTGGTGAGTGTGTGGGTCCGTGTTGTGTTATGGGTTCGTGGTGAGTGTATGGGTCCGTGTTGTGGGTTCGTGGTGAGTGTGTGGGTCCGTGTTGTGAATTCTAGATTTGAAGCTTTCGTGACTGCAAGGATTGAATTTGTTGTTGTTTATACTTTTACGTGACTTTACCGAATAGAACCAACGAGTATGGATCCGTGTTGTGAGTTGGTGTTGAGCGTGTGGGTCCGTGTTGTGGGTTTGTGGTGAGTGTGTGGGTCCATGTTGTGGGTTCGTGGTGAGTGTGTGGGTCCGTGACCCATAGAGATACATAGAGATAAATAGAGACCCATAGAGACACATAGAGAAGCACAGAGATACATAGTGACCCATAAAGATACATAGAGACCCACAGAGATACATAGAGACCCATCGCAATACACAGAGAACAATAGAGATACATAGTGACCCATAGAGACACACAGTGACCCATAGTAATCCAAGAGACCGATAGAGATATGTAGAGAACGATAGAGATACATAGAGACCCATAGAGATACACAGAGACCCATAGAGATACATAGAGACCCATAGAGATAGACAGAGAACGATAGAGATACGTAGAGACCCATAGTGATACATAGAGACCCATAGAGATACATAGAGACCCATTGAGACACATAGAGACCCATAGCAATACACAGAGAAGCAAATAGATACATAGGGACCCATAGAGCCACACACCGACCCATAGTAATACAAAGAGACCGATAGAGATATGTAGAGACGGACAGAGATACATAGAGACTCATAGTGATACATAGAGACACACAGAGACCCAGAGTGATACACAGAAAACCATAGAGAAACATAGAGACCCATAGAGACACATAGAGACCCATAGAGATACATAGTGACTCATAGAGACACACAGAGACCCAGAGTGATATACAGAGAACCAGAGAAACATAGAGACCGACAGGGACACATAGAGGCCCATAGAGATACATAGTGACCCATAGAGACACACAGAGACCCATAGAGATATGTACATATTGATAGATATACATAGAGACACATAGAGATACACAGAGACCCATAGCAATACACAGAGAACCATAGTGATACATAGAGACCCATAGAGATACACAGAGACCCATATAAAACACACAGAGACCTAGAGTGATACATAGAGAACCATAGTGATACATAGTGACCCATAGAGACACACAGAGACCCATAGTGATACATAGAGACCCATGGAGATACACAGAGACCCATAGAGACACACATAGACCTAGAATGATACATAGAGAACCATAGTGATACATAGTGACCCATAGAGACACACAGAGACCCATAGTGATACATAGAGACCCATAGAGATACACAGAGACCCATAAGACACACAGAGACCTAGAGTGATACACAGAGAACCATAGAGCAACATAGAGACCGACAGGGACACATAGAGACCCATAGATATACATAGAGACCGATAGAAACACACAGAGATCCAGAGATACACAGAGAACAATAGAGATATATAGAAACCCATAGAGATACAAAGTGACCCATTGAGACACACAGAGACCCATAGTGATACATAGAGACCCATAGAGATATGTAGAGACCCACAGAGATAGAGAGACCCACAGAGATACACAGAGACCCATTAATACCCAAAGAGATCCAAATATAACCAAAGTGATACAGAGACCGAATGAGACAGAGAGATCCAGAGATACACAGAGACCCAGAGTGATACATAGAAACCTATAGGGACACACAGAGACCCATAGTGATACATAAAGACCCGTAGAGAAATACAGAGGCCCATAGAGATAGAGACCGATAGAGACACACAAAGATCCATCGATACAAAGAGACACATACAGACACAAAGAGACGCATAGAGATACAAAGAGAATCATGGACTCCAAAAGGGATACATAGAGTCCGACAGGGACACATTGAGTCTGACAGGGACCTATAGATATATATGTTGACCCATACAGACACATAGAGACCAATAGTAAACATAGTGACCCATAGAGATACACAGAGATCCATAGAGATCCATAGAGACCCATAAAGACACACAAAAATCCAGAGAAACACAGAGACCAATAGAGCTATATAGAAACCCATAGAGATACAAAGTGATCCATAGAGACACACAGAGACCCATAGTGATACATAGAGACTCATAGTGATACATAGAGACCCATAGAGATATGTAGAGACCCACATAGATAAATATAGACCCATAGAGATACACAGAAACCCATTAATACCCAAAGAGACCCAAAGAGAACCAAAGTGATACAGAGACCGAATGAGACACAGAGAGATCCAGAGATACACAGAGACCCATAGTGATACATAGAAACCTATAGGGACACACAGAGACCCATAGTGATACATAAAGACCCATAGAGAAATACAGAGGCCCATAGAGATAGAGACCGATAGAGACACACAAAGAGCCATAGATACAAAGAGACACATAGAGACACACAGAGACGCATAGAGATACAAAGAGAATCATGGACTCCAAAAGGGATACATAGAGTCCGACAGGGACAGTGAGTCTGACAGGGACCTATAGATATATATATGGTGACCCATACAGACACATAGAGACCAATAGTAAGCATAGTGACCCATAGAGACCCAAACAAATACATACAGACCGATAGAGACACACAGAAACCCACAGACACACAGAGACACATAAAGACACACAGAGACCCATACAGATACAAAAAGACACAGAGACACACAGAGACCCATAGTGATACATAGAGACCCATAGAGATACACAGATCCATAGAGATCCATAGAGACCCATAAAGACACACAAAGATCCAGAGATACACAGAGACCAATAGAGCTATATAGAAACCCATAGAGATACAAAGTGACCCATAGAGACACACAGAGATCCATAGTGATACATAGAGACCCATAGTGATACATAGAGACCCATAGAGATACACAGGGACCCATAAATACCCATAGAGACCCAAAGAGAACCATAGTGATACAGAGACCGAATGAGACACAGAGAGATACACAGAGACACATAGAGATACATAGAAACCCATAGGGACACACAGAGACCCAGAGTGATACATAGAGACCCATACAGATACATAGAGATCGATAGAGACACAGAGATCTAGAGATAGACCCATAGACATACACATAGACCGATAGAGAAACAAAGAGGCCCCATAGTGATACATAAAGACCCATAGAGATACATAAAAACCTAAAGTGAGACATAGAGACCCATAGAGATACATATAGATCGATAGAGAGACACAAAGATCCATAGATACACAGACACACAGAGACCCATAGGGATACAAAGAGATTCATGGAGTCCGACAGGGACACATAGAGTCCGACAGGGACCTATATAGATGCATAGTGACCCATAGAGACACACAGAGACCCATATAGATACACTGAGACCGATAGAGACAAACAGAGATCCAGGGATACACAGAGACCCATAGATACACACAGATCCAGAGACACAAAGAGACCCATAATGATACATAGAGACCCATATAGATACATAGAGACTGACAGGGACACAAAGAGATCCATGGATACACAGAGACCCATAGATACACACAGAGATCCAGAGACACACAAGAGACCCATAAAGACCCAGAAGGTTACATAGAGACATATAGAAATACATAGAGACCAATAGAGACACACATAGACCCATAGAAACACAGAAACCCATAGAGACACAGAGACCCTTAGAGACAAAGAGACCCATAGTCATACATAGAGACCCACAGAGACCCACAGACACCCAGAGAGACACACACAGAGAACCATAAAGATGCATAGAGACCCAAATACTAAACTAAACGATATAGATTTTCCAGGTAACGAGCTATGTAGCGCTGGCTATTACAAATGACAGAAGCTCAACCAAGTGGCTGATAACATCATCATCATGTGGAAATGTACACACACCCACAGAGACTCACCACACTGAAACCCACACACTCACCACAGAGACCCACAAACTCACCATACTAAGACCCACACACTCACCACACGGAGACCCACAGACTCACAACACAGACACAGAGAGACCCACACTCACCACACCAAGACCTGCAGATTCACAACACAGAGACCCACAAACTCACCTCACACAGAGACCCACATTCACCTCACACAGACACCCACAGACTCACGACACCGAGAACCACAGATTCACCTCACACAGACACCCACAGAATCACCACACACAGAGACCCACACACTCACCTCACACAGAGACCCACAGACTTCAACACACAGAGACCCACAGACTCACCACACACAGACACACACACAGACCCACAAACTCACCACACACAGACACACACAGACTCACCTCACACAGACACACACACAGACTCACCACACTCACCTCACACAGACACACACAGACACACACAGATACACAGACACACAGACTCACCTCACACAGACACACAGAGACTCACCTCACACAGACACACACAGACTCACCACACACAGAGACCCACAAACTCACCACACACAGACCCACAGACTCACCTCACACAGACACACCACACACAGACTCACCACACACAGACACACACAGACTCACCTCACACAGAGCCCCGTGTCGGCATCTTCAGGCTGAGTCGACCTCGAGGAGGCCCATACAGGGTTCAGATTTTTCCCGCCATCGCCGCCATTCGCCCCGACCGGAAGCGGAAGTAGAAGGTGGGGGTGGAGGTGGCGGGCGCCCAAAGAGGCGGGGCGGTAGGCGGCTTCCGGGGGCGTGGTCTCGCACTGCACGTCACTCGGAGGGGCGTGGCTGACAGCACCGGTGACGTCGCAACATCACGTGCTTCCTCACAGTTGGAGACGGTTTGTGAAGGAGACGGCTGCTGCTCAAATTTCAGCTGCTTAAGCTTCATCATCTTCGTCCAACTTCTGCTGAAGCCATCCGTGCCAAACCTTTGACGAGGTGAGTGTGTGGGCTCGTGGTGAGTGTGTGGGTCCGTGTTGTGGGCTCGTGGTGAGTGTGTGGGTCCGTGGTGAGTGTGTAGATCCATGTTGTGGGTTCGTGGTGAGTGTGTCGGTCCGTCTTGTGGGTTTGTGTTACGTTTGTAGGTCCGTGTTGTGGGTTATTTGTGAGGCTGGGTCCGTGGTGAGGATGTGAGTCCATGTGAGTTTGTGGTGATAATGTTAGTCTGTGTTGTGAGTTCGTGGTGAGGATGGGGGTTCGTGGTGAGGATGGTGGGTACCTGTTGGGGGGATGTGGGACAGTGGTGAGGATGTGAGTTCGTGTTGTGACTCTCTACACCATCTCCACCCCCCTTCCACCCCCCCACTCACAGCTTTCCACACAGAGACCTTGGGGACTGCTGCGTGAACAAAGCCACTCTGAGCATCAGCACCATGGAGGTACGCATGGGCCCCTACACTCGACTTACTAACACCACTAGCACTTACGAACACCACCCACACTTATGAACACCACCCGCACTTATAAACACCACCCACACTTACGAACGAGCTTCCATGAAATATATTTGTTTAACATCGACTTACAACTCGCACTTGCGAACCGAACCGTGGAACGATCCTCCGCGAGATGTAGTGAGTGTTTGTGATGCCTGTACACTACTCTGTGGCACCATGGTGGCTATGAGATGTTAACAACCTCACTTGGTATACAGGAGGTCGTGGGTTCGACCCCGACCCTGAGACCTACTGTTTATTTGAAGTCTGTGTGTGTAGAGGAGCCTACTCCCAATATTGTTTTTGTGTGTGTATGTGCATGTAGACGAGCCAAGCTGGAGTGAGAAGGAGGGAGCGAGTCTCTGACAACACGTGGAGCGCGCTGTCAGCAGCCGGCACCGGCCCTATCTGCAGTAAATCGCCTCGAGGTGAGAACAGCAGTGAGCAAACATGTCCATCGGTGAATGGGGGGAAGTCACTACCGCCATTTTGCATGGGGGACTTCACAGTGGCCATGTTGCTTAGGGAACTTTATGGCAGCCATGTTGCACGGGTGACTTCATTGTTGCAATTTTGCATGGGGGATGTCACGGCAGCCATGTTGCATGGGGTACATTACTATGGCCATGTTGCATGGGGGACGTCATTCTGGACATGTTACGTGGGGGATTTCACGGTGGCCATGATGCATGGCAGTCTATAGGATGGCCACGTTGCATGAGGGATATCACAGTGGCCATGTTGCATGGGGGTTGTCATGGTGGCCATGTGACATGGGGGATGTAACGGCAGCAATGTTGCGTGAGGGATGTAACTTCGGCCATGTTGCAAGGGGGACTTTATTGCGACCATGTTGCATGAGGGCTGTCCTAATGGCCATGTTGCATGGGGGATGTCACGTCAGCCATATTGGATGGGGGTTGTCATGGTGGCCATGTTACATGTGTATACAGTATTTGGCTGCCGCGATATATTTCCACGTGATGAAGATGATGATATCAGCCACTTCGGTGGGGCTTTACCAGCCAAAATAAAAAATATATATACATATAGTTTAGTTTTACGATGGGTCCCTGTGGGTGTTTATTGTTCGATATGAGCATGGATCTCTGTGGGTCTCTATGGATCTATATAAGTATGGGTCTCTATGGGTCTCTATGGTTCGATACTTGTATGGGTCTCTGTGGGTCTCTGTGGGTCTCTATGGTTCGATACGAGTTTGAGTTTCTGTGGGTCTCTGTGGGTCTGAGTTGAGTGATGAGTCTCCACGTGAAGATGAGGATGACGATGTAGCTCTTACCTGGAATGTAAAAGAAACAGAAATAGTTCAAAGTTTAAGTTGTTGTTGCTGGCACGTGTGCAGAGATCCTGGATCTCTTCGGGCCCCAGCTGAGTCATCGCCAGAAGCTGGAGCTGGCGGCCATGAAACAAGTATGGTTCTTCACTGTGGACAAGGTCGGCAAACCCCGGGGCGGCAACAACAACGACAGCTACGACGACGAAAACAACAACTACATCCCTGTGAGGCTCACAGAGATACAGAGATACCCATAGAGACCCACGGAGCCACACATAGAGACACCCACAGAGACCCACAGAGACACCCATAGAGAACCACAGAGACCCAAAGAGACACCCACAGAGACCCACAGAGACCCACAGAGACACCCACAGAGACACCCACAGAGACCCAAAGAGACACCCACAGAGACACCCACAGAGACCCACTCCTATTGAGACCCACAGAAGCACCCAAAGAGACATCATTAGACACCCACAGAGGTTTTTGTTGGGTTAGAAGGCATGAGTATAAATTTGTAACCTGCCACCACCACCAGACACAGACAGTCAGTTAAGGTGTTGTGTTACGGGTTTCTGGGGGTCTCTGTGGTTGTCTAGGGATCTGTGTGGGTCTTTATTGGTCTGGGTGTCTGTGGGTCTCTCTGAGTATCTCAAGATCTGGGTCTCTGTGTATGTGTTAAAGTTATTTCACGCCATTTGCAGCAAACTTTGGCTAATTCTCTCACAACGATGTCGGCCGCAATGGCCAGGAGATGTTAACTCCCTCGCCTGGTATACAGAAGGTCGTGGGTTGGATACCGACCCTGACACCTGCTGTATATTTGGAGTTTGCGTCTCTATCTCTCTCTCCGTGGTTGCGTGGATTTTTCTCCGGGTCCTCCGTTTTCTTTCCTTCCACATTTATAATCAACGTCACCACACATTGAGAGCAATTGGCTTCCGCTATACATTTCCACACGG
This sequence comes from Petromyzon marinus, assembly GCF_048934315.1. Taxonomy (NCBI): domain Eukaryota; kingdom Metazoa; phylum Chordata; class Hyperoartia; order Petromyzontiformes; family Petromyzontidae; genus Petromyzon; species Petromyzon marinus. Next base: position 814,480 of record NC_133746.1, on the reverse strand, counting down.
TGGTAATGATAAGGCCACTTCGTTGAGCAATGATTTGAGATGGCCAGGTTGCTTTTGAACAAGAATAGTTACATAGCAGCTCAGTGGTGGAGCCTTTAACAGCATAACAATAGGCTGCAGCCTTTCTGGAAATAAAACACATACTGGTGGTGAACATGCAAACAACAACATGCTCTGATAATGTGGCATTGCCTTTGAAACTGATTGGTCTACACCAGAGAGAACAGCCTTCTTTCGGGCCTAGTCTCAATACCTGGGTCTCACCACCAGTTGTTCGCCACCAGTGTCTCACTACCAGTATCTCATTACCTGTCTCACCACTAGTGTCTCGCCACCAGCGTCTCGCCACCAGCGTCTCACCACCAGCGTCTCACAACCAGCGTCTCACAACCTGCATCTCACCACCAGTGTCTCACCACCAGTGTGTCACCACCAGTGTCTCACCACCAGTGTCTCATTACCTGTATCTCACTACCTGTCTCACTACCTGTCTCACCACCAGTATCTCATCACCAGTGTCTCACCACCAGTGTCTCACTACCAGTGTCTCACTACCCAGTGTTAGATGGATAAACGCAAAAAGGCGAACAACTCCCCCAAGTTTTAACGCATTCGGTATTCTTGGGTCTTTCGGTAAATTAACGTACTGTAGATAGGTTCAAAGAAAATATAAAAAAATAACAGGAAGACGACCGCTTGCGTTGCGATCAAAACGTCGTGGTTTTCTGTTATTTTTTATTATTTTCTTTGAACCTATCTACGTGACTTTACCGAAAGACCCAAGAATATGAATTCCTGCAGTCACAAAAGCTTTAAGTCAAGCATTCGGCAGTTTAACGAACCATTTATACATTTCCGCGATCTAACACCCAAGCAAAAATAAACCTCCGTGGTGGAAAATGGCGGTCTTGGAAGCCCCGACTGCTGCTGCCACCACCGAGCGTTAGGCGCTCCGATTGCGACGCCTCTGAGTACCGGCCCCCGTCTCTTCCTCCGCCTCCTAGGTCCGCAAGGAACAGCTCAACTACCGCTATGAGGTGCAGAAGATGATCGGCGAGGGAGGCCAGGGCCTGGTGCTGCAGTGCCGCGACCACAAAACCAAAACGCTCGTGGCCGTCAAGATGCTGTCGCTGCCCTTGTGGTGAGTCAGAGGGCCTTTCGCGGTGGCCCGCACTCTCGGAAAATAATCATCAATGATTGGAGTTAAAGCCGTGAAACTGCCAGTAACTATGGACTCGCTGACAAAATACTAACTGCCGCAAAACTTCTGCCAACTATAAACTAACAAAATACTAACTGCCGTAAAACTACTGCTAAATATGAACAAATTAAAAAAGATACTAACTGCCATAAAACTGCTGCTAAATACGAACCAACAAATGTTTAACTGTCGTAATACTTACTGCTAACTATGAACTTGCTCACCAAATAATAACCTGCCGTGAGACGACTGCTATGAACTAAAGTTAACTTTCAAAATAATAACTACCGTGCAACTGTTGCTAACTCTAAACTAAAAACTAACAGACCCATAGAGACCCACAGAGACCCATAGAGACGAACAAAGACACCCAGACCCTGAGAGACCCATAGAGGCCCACAGCAACACCCAGACCCTGAGAGACCCACAGAGACACCCACAGCGACACCCAGACCCTTAGAAATCCACAGAGACACCCAGACCCTGAGAGACCCAAGAGACACCCAAACAAATAAAGACCCTTAAAGAACCACATAAACACCCAGACCCTTAGAGACCCACAGAGGCCCACAAAAACACCCAGACCCATAGAGAGCCACAGATATCCACAGAGTAACCCACAGAGGCACCCACAGAGACAACCACAGAGACCTATAGAGTCACCCACGGAGACCCCCACAGAGACCCCCACAGAGTCACCCACAGAGACCCCCACAGGGTCACCTACAGAGAAACCCACAGAGACCCCCACAGAGACCCCCACAGTCACCCAAAGACCCGCACAATCACCCACAGAGTCACCCACAGAGACCCCCACAGATTCACCCACAGAGACCCCCATAGAGTCACCCACAGAGACCCCCACACAGACCCCTACAGAGACCCCTACAGAGACCCCTAAAGAGACCCCCACAGAGACCCCCACAGAGACCCCACTGAGACCCCCACAGAGACCCCCACAGAGTCACCCACAGAGTCAACCAGAGACACCCACAGAGACCCCCAAACAGACCCCCACAGAGACCCCCACAGAGTCACCCACAGAGTCACCCACAGAGTTACCCACAGAGTCACCCACAGAGTCACCCACACAGAGTCACCCACAGAGACACCCACAGAGACACCCACACAGAGTCACCCACACAGAGTCACCCACACAGAGTCACGCACAGAGACCCTCACAGAGTCACCCACAGAGTCACCCTCACAGAGTCACCCACACAGAGTCACCCACACAGAGTCACCCACACAGAGTCACTCACAGAGTCACCCACACAGAGTCACCCACACAGAGTCACCCACACAGAGTCACCCACACAGAGTCACTCACAGAGTCACCCACACAGAGTCACCCTCACAGAGTCACCCACAGAGTCACCCACACAGAGTCACCCAAACAGAGTCACCCACACAGAGTCACCCACACAGAGTCACTCACAGAGTCACCCACACAGAGTCACCCACACAGAGTCACCCACACAGAGTCACCCACACAGAGTCACCCACACAGAGACACCCACACAGAGTCACCCACACAGAGTCACCCACACAGAGACACCCACACAGAGACACCCACACAGAGTCACCCACACAGAGTCACCCACACAGAGTCACCCACACAGAGTCACAGAGTCACCCACCCAGAGTCACCCACACAGAGTCACCCACACAGAGTCACCCAAAGAGTCACGCACAGAGACCCTCACAGAGTCACCCACAGAGTCACCCTCACAGAGTCACCCACAGAGTCACCCACACAGAGTCACCCAAACAGAGTCACCCACACAGAGTCACCCACACAGAGACACCCACACAGAGTCACCCACACAGAGACACCCACACAGAGTCACCCACACAGAGTCACCCACACAGAGTCACCCACACAGAGTCACCCACACAGAGTCACCCACACAAAGTCACCCACACAGAGTCACTCACAGAGTCACCCACACAGAGTCACACACACAGAGTCACCCACACAGAGTCACTCACAGAGTCACCCACACAGAGTCACCCACACAGAGTCACCCACACAGAGTCACCCACACAGAGTCACCCACACAGAGTCACCCACACAGAGTCACACACACAGAGTCACCCACACAGAGTCACCCACACAGAGTCACCCACACAGAGTCACCGTTGATTTCGTGGCCTTCCCCCTCCCGTTGCGCAGCTCCTCGACAGCGGCCCGCCAGAGGACGGAGCTGGAGGTGGCCAAAAAGCTGCAGGGCAGGGCCAGCGATGAGCGCTATGGAGTCATCCGGGTCCTGGACACGTTCGAATTCCGCGGCCACAATTGCCTCGTCGTCGAGCTCTTGAAGTACGTGAACCTTCCCACCCCCCCCCCCCACCACCCACCCACGTGCGTCTCCATTGCTCCGTTCGATAGTTGATTTATTTCGGAATTAATATTTATTTAATATTTGATCAAGCAACTAGATTTATCGATTTATCACATTTATTAATTGAGTTTTACACGCAGGGCTTTTGCGACCATTATAATCCATAATAGAGGTATTTTTGGGTTAGATCGCTTAAAAATATAAATGTTGCGTCGTTAAACCCGCCACAACCCGACACAGCCAACTAGTAAGGGTTGTCACGCAAACAGAACGTGCCAATTCGTTACTAGTACAGCACTAGTGTGTAGTGTATAGTAGTGTAGTGTATAGTGTAGTATAATGGTACAGCACAACGGTGTGTTGGACAGCCAAGCCACAACATTTACAATCTCTGAGTACGACGTTTCGCTAGTAATTACAACCAGCTTCATCAGGCGAAAGTTAGATTTTGTGGAGAATTCCACCTGTTCCGTTCCTTATAAAGAGGCACAGATGTGGTGACCACACTTCTGTGCGGCAAAGTTGGGTGGGGGATAAATTTTCTAATTTGTTCCCCAATAGCTTTATTTAATAACTTTCATAATAAACTTATTTTGCAGTTTATTTAGTGAGTTTAAAGATAATTAACAATTCATCAAAATATGTCTCGCCTCGTTAAATGAATTAATTTAATCGAAGACGTAACTTATTTAATTGCTATTTTGGTAATTAATTTATGCAATAATTCATCTGACAATTTTACAATCACAATTTGTTTGGCAACCGAGTCTCCAAAGCTCTGGGAAGTCGAGCAGCACGCGTCCACGTGGCCCCCGTGGGTCAAGCAGCTCAGCACGGCGAACCGCTGCGTTATCGACAATCGCAGAACACCGTGGGGACAAAGCAGACGCAGGAAGTCCCCCGGGTTGCGGAAGACGCAACTCACGGAAACGTTCCCCATGAATCACACATTCTAATTTGTTTATGATATTGATAATCTACATGTGGAAAAAGGGAATTTGTGAATTTGTGTCTGTTTGAAATGTTTATGCAACAAACTTGAAATTTGGCATGTGGGTAGCTTCCAGACTGTACACAATGCAAAAAGTCTAAAAATAGACTTTTGTATTTTGGGGGGGGGGGATGGCGGAATAATGCATGTAATACATTGCACGGCAAGTGAGTGGTGACGTCACATCTGTGATGTCACCCGCATGCGGCAGCGTCACGCAGTGTGCCTGCTGACGTCACGCATCCCCCCCCAACCCCCGCGTAGGCTGTGTATCCTGCACAAAAGCGCTGCATAGCTGCCTACATTTTCTAAGTCAACGCGACGAATTTCAGCTCGCTCCTAAATAGGAAGCAGAAAATCCATCTGTTTGTGTGAAGCAGCAAAAACTCTCGAACGCTGAGTTCTGACGTCGTGAAATTTGCACAGCTTACGCTGTCTGGAATTTCTAAGGGAACGCGACTATATTCAGCTCGCCACGTCATTCCCTTCCCGAGTTGCCTAAATCGACCTTACGTAGAAGTGGGTTAAAGTTGAATTTCCTTCAGTGAAAAACATCCGATTTAGTGAAATTGATTTGTTTAGGATTTTTTCTTTCTTGCAAGCATCAACCTTTTTTAAGGGTTTTCCAGTGTAATCTTTATATATACAGCAAAAGGGAAATGTGTAGATATGTGTGTCTGTTCGAAATGTTTAGCATACTTCCCAACATGCTACAAACTTTAAATTTGGCATGTGGGTAGCTTCCATACTGTACACAATGTAAAAAGTATAAAAAATTACTTTGTATTTTTTTTGGGGAGGGAATAATGGATATAATCTATTGCACGGCAGTGAGTGGTGACGGCACATCTGTGATGGAATAAACTATTAATTTCCGTGCGAAGAACGGGTACACATTCTAGTAAAATATATATTAATAAGCTATTTTTTTAAATAATAAAATAACACGATATTAATAAGATTCCAAAATAATAAGGAAATTATAATGAAATAATAATACAAATATATTGCTAATAGAATTTAATAATTTTTTAATTAATAAATATTCATAAAGTAACAATAAAAATATTATTGTTAAATTGTGATATGATAGTAATAAAATGATAGTAATGAAATTATAAAATAGAAATTGTAATAACAACATAATCACGGTGAAATTAGAATGAAATCATAATGAAATTATTATCATTAAATATTTCACGCACGGCAATGTTTTGTGCGCGTTAGTTCCCTCGGCGCTAGGGCAGCGCGGCGACGACGTGGATGAATACCGCGGAGCGACGAGGAGTTCCCTGGCCTCCCCTCCCCCCCCCTGCCAAAACTAACCAAGTGGCACAGTCGGTTTGGGGTCCGGGTTGTGGGTCGCCCTGCAGACGTTATCGGAACGGGAAAGGGGTTTTAACGTCGTCGTCATCCTTGTCGTGCCAGGAAGAGCCTCTACGATGTCATGAGCAAAGGGAGCATCGGGCGAATCTACGTGAGGCGGTTGAGGGAGTACACCAGGGCCATCCTCGACTTCCTGTTGTACGCCAAGGGGCGGGGCATCGTCCACGGGGACATCAAGCCGGTGAGCGGAGCGGGCGCGGTGGTCGCGCCCTCTCGTCGGGGCGCTTGGTTAGCTGGCGCGGAGGCAGCCCGGCCACTGTTGATCACGGGGTCGATGCGGTGGCTCCGTCCATCTGGAGGGAGGTGGTGGTAGTGGTGGTGGTGGGGTCACTTTACCTCCGGTGAAGACGATCCGGGACGAGGTGGACACTCGTACCATAGAGGCAGGCCGGCCATGGTTGATTGCAGGGTCAATGCGCTGGCTCTGTCCTTCTACTGTGACTCTGCCACCTCCTCCTTCCAGATGGAGGAGGTAGCAGGAGATGTTAACTACCTCGCCAGGTATACAGGAGGTCGTGGGTTCGATCCCGACCCTGACGCCTGCTGTATGTTTGGTGTCTGCGTCTCTCTCTCCCCGTGGTGGTCACGTGGATTTTACTCCGGGTCCTCCGGTTTTTCCCTCCACGTTCAGAATCAACATCACCAAGCGTTTAGAGTATTTGACCGCTGCTTTAACATTTCCGCGTGATTATGATGATGATGATATCAGCCCACTTGGTTGAGCTATCGTTTGTGATGGCCAGGTCGCTTCTGACAGAACAGCTGCACAGCAGCACAGAGTGGGGCCTTACACCTAGTAAAGTAAATATAGCTTAGTTTTAGTTTGGGTCTCTCTATGTCTGTGTAGGTCTCTATGAGTATGGGTCTCTCGAAGTCTGTGTGAGTCTCTATGAGTATGAGTCTCTCTAAGTCTGTGTGAGTCTCTATGAGTATGGGTCTATTTCGGTCTTTATGGGTCTCTATGAGTATGGGTCTCTGTTGGTCTGTGTAGGTCTCGATGAGAATGGGTCTCTGTTGGTCTGTGTAGGTCTCTATGAGAATGGGTCTCTATATCTGTGTGGGTCTTTATAAGTATGGGTCTCTGTGGGTGTGTATGGGTCTCTATGGGCCTGTTGAAACATGTGTTTAGAGTATTCTTAGTTTTTTCGGTAAAGTCACGTTGAAGAGAAACAACAAAATAACAAAATATATATAAAACAATAAAAAAATTTCTCATGACGTTTCGACCATAACTCAAACGGTCATCATCAGGTGTGTCGGTTTGCATAAATTTATTTTGAAAACGGCATAGTTATTTATTTATATATATATATAAATAACGTTTGCGTCACGCGCAACGATTGGCTGTTTGCCAGGACTAGTCCATCTATTTTTTTGAAAAGAGGAGGGGGGAGACGAAATTTGTTTTTATGTATGCTGTCTGAAAGCCACTGTAAGCGTGAACAATCAATCAAGAACTGAAATGATTTATCAAATCTTTCCAATGATTGCTAAGATAAAATCCATCATCTCGGTTGAAATTGTCTCTGTGTTTGTATATGTGGATAGCCTCATGAACGAATCTCTCATGGAAGCCAGATGGCTTACAAAGAACCTCCGTCTTGGAAAAGTCAATGGCATGTGAGCCTACTGAATTAGAACAATGATCTGCTACGGCCGAGGTGTTGGTCCTACCGTGTTTAAGGTCTGCTTTATGTTCACGAATGCGGTCCGAGATATGGCGTTTGGTTTCTCCAATGTAACTACTACCACAGAGGCAACTTAGTTTGTAGACACCAGGGTATTGTATGTCCGGAATCACATCTTTTACAGACGGAACCAGATCACGGATTTTATGTAATGTGTTGAAACGGACCTGGATCTTGTGTTTATTCAAGATTTTGGAGATCTTTTTTGTGATCCCAGCAATGTAGGGTAAAGTGATGGTTTTGAAAGGCTCCTCAAGAGGGTTTTTCTTCATGGTTTGAGTGATAGCTTTGCGGATTGTATAGTCGGAGTAACCATTAGCCCTAAGAGCTTGGTGTACGTGCTTGAGTTCACTGCTTATGTGTTCCTGGTCGGATATGCATTGGGCTCTATGATACAGAGTCTTGATGAGAGAATTCTTCTGTGATGGATGGTGGTGGGAATCCGGTTTCAGATAAGCATCCGTATGGGTAGCTTTCCTGTAGACAGAGTGGCTCATTGAACCATCAGGTCTCTTTTTAATTAGGACATCCAAAAAAGGTATCTTGCCATCTATTTCGACTTCCATGGTAAATCTGATGGCTGGGTGTATGGAATTGATGTGGTCGAAGAATTGGTCTAGAGCAGGCCGGCCATGTGGCCAGATGACAAAAGTGTCATCCACGTACCTCTTCCATAAGGTTGGGCGCAGAGTGGCAGTCTGGATGGCGTCAGTCTCAAATTTCTCCATGAAAATGTTAGCTATAACTGGAGAAAGGGGGGAGCCCATTGGGGTGCCCTCAGTTTGTTTGTAGAAAGTTCCATTCCAAGTGAAGTATGTATTGGTTAAACAGTGTCTCACCAGGGGGGGTACCTCAGTGTTTAGTCCTTGATGAACCAAGTCTTCAATGATTGCAATGGTGTCAGGTACAGGAACCTTGGTGAATAAGGAAACTACATCAAAACTGACAAGCAGGTCGTCTGGGGACAGGGAAATACCCTTGATTGTTGATACCAGGTGAGTAGAATTTTGTACCGCAGAGGTGGTCTTTCCAGTGAAAGGACGCAGGATTTCAGACAAAAAACGAGCTAGTTTGTAGGTGGGGGAGCTGATAGTAGAAACTATGGGACGAAGAGGTGTATCAACTTTATGTATTTTTGGTAAGCCGTATAATCTTGGTGGCCTGGCAGCAGAAGGTTTCAACGAAAACTGTTTAGATTGATCAATTAATGCGGTTGAATCAGAAATTATTTTGTTGGTTTGTGTGACGAGGCTGTTGGTGGGATCTCTTTTTATTTTTGTATAACTACCATCGTCGAGTAATTCTTTAATTTTGTTGTTGTATTCTATTTTATCCATGATAACAGTAGCATTGCCTTTGTCAGCTGAGAGAACTACAATATCATTCCTCTTTTTTAATTTATATAATTCAAAACGCTCATCTTTGCTGAGGTTGCTAGCTGGCATCTTAGCGTTTTTGAGGGTTGCAGCGATTTCAGATCTTGCTACGTCTGCAGCGATGTGACCCAGGCCCCTGAGAGCAAAGTCTACTTGGGCAATTATATCATTAACTGGTATGTGTTTAGGTGTGACTGCAAAGTTTAGACCTTTAGCTAAAACGGATTTCAGACCATCGGAAATAGAACTGTTACTGCGATTAATTACGACTTTATTAACGTCTAACTTTTTGGTGTGTGGGTCCGGTCTTTTGTTTAAGAGGAGGTTAAATTTGGAAATCAGGTTTTCCTTACATTTGGTCGACATAGTAGCAGCTGAAGAGGCAGTCATATTGTCTACATGTTCCCAATCCGATGTGGACATTATTGCCGTCAATGATAAGTGTGATTTGTAGAGTGTCTTGTCTAACTGATCTAGTTCTGTGCGTATAAGTCTGATTTTTTCTGAGATAAGAGCTAAGCTAGTTTTGAAAAGAATTCGTTTCGCATTAGAAGAAGTTACAGTAGCAGAGGTGAGTGTAAATGCGATTGGTATTACCCCAGAGTCGCGGCATCTCTTCAGGAAGGTGAGAGACTCGATCAGCTGAGCTTTCTTATCCCGGAGTTTGTTGAAGGATCTTAAAGTTATGTGAAAACCCTCCCCGTAGAGGCGATTAAATTTTGATTTAAAGCTTTCGTGACTGCAGTAATTCATATTCTTAGTTTTTTCGGTAAAGTCACGTTGAAGAGAAACAACAAAATAACAAAATATATATAAAACAATAAAAAAAATTCTCACGACGTTTCGACCATAACTCAAACGGTCATCATCAGGTGTGTCGGTTTGCATAAATTTATTTTGAAAACGGCATAGTTATTTATTTATATATATATAAATAACGTTTGCGTCACGCGCAACGATTGGCTGTTTGCCAGGACTAGTCCATCTATTTTTTTGAAAAGAGGAGGGGGGAGACGAAATTTGTTTTTATGTATGCTGTCTGAAAGCCACTGTAAGCGTGAACAATCAATCAAGAACTGAAATGATTTATCAAATCTTTCCAATGATTGCTAAGATAAAATCCATCATCTCGGTTGAAATTGTCTCTGTGTTTGTATATGTGGATAGCCTCATGAACGAATCTCTCATGGAAGCCAGATGGCTTACAAAGAACCTCCGTCTTGGAAAAGTCAATGGCATGTGAGCCTACTGAATTAGAACAATGATCTGCTACGGCCGAGGTGTTGGTCCTACCGTGTTTAAGGTCTGCTTTATGTTCACGAATGCGGTCCGAGATATGGCGTTTGGTTTCTCCAATGTAACTACTACCACAGAGGCAACTTAGTTTGTAGACACCAGGGTATTGTATGTCCGGAATCACATCTTTTACAGACGGAACCAGATCACGGATTTTATGTAATGTGTTGAAACGGACCTGGATCTTGTGTTTATTCAAGATTTTGGAGATCTTTTTTGTGATCCCAGCAATGTAGGGTAAAGTGATGGTTTTGAAAGGCTCCTCAAGAGGGTTTTTCTTCATGGTTTGAGTGATAGCTTTGCGGATTGTATAGTCGGAGTAACCATTAGCCCTAAGAGCTTGGTGTACGTGCTTGAGTTCACTGCTTATGTGTTCCTGGTCGGATATGCATTGGGCTCTATGATACAGAGTCTTGATGAGAGAATTCTTCTGTGATGGATGGTGGTGGGAATCCGGTTTCAGATAAGCATCCGTATGGGTAGCTTTCCTGTAGACAGAGTGGCTCATTGAACCATCAGGTCTCTTTTTAATTAGGACATCCAAAAAAGGTATCTTGCCATCTATTTCGACTTCCATGGTAAATCTGATGGCTGGGTGTATGGAATTGATGTGGTCGAAGAATTGGTCTAGAGCAGGCCGGCCATGTGGCCAGATGACAAAAGTGTCATCCACGTACCTCTTCCATAAGGTTGGGCGCAGAGTGGCAGTCTGGATGGCGTCAGTCTCAAATTTCTCCATGAAAATGTTAGCTATAACTGGAGAAAGGGGGGAGCCCATTGGGGTGCCCTCAGTTTGTTTGTAGAAAGTTCCATTCCAAGTGAAGTATGTATTGGTTAAACAGTGTCTCACCAGGGGGGGTACCTCAGTGTTTAGTCCTTGATGAACCAAGTCTTCAATGATTGCAATGGTGTCAGGTACAGGAACCTTGGTGAATAAGGAAACTACATCAAAACTGACAAGCAGGTCGTCTGGGGACAGGGAAATACCCTTGATTGTTGATACCAGGTGAGTAGAATTTTGTACCGCAGAGGTGGTCTTTCCAGTGAAAGGACGCAGGATTTCAGACAAAAAACGAGCTAGTTTGTAGGTGGGGGAGCTGATAGTAGAAACTATGGGACGAAGAGGTGTATCAACTTTATGTATTTTTGGTAAGCCGTATAATCTTGGTGGCCTGGCAGCAGAAGGTTTCAACGAAAACTGTTTAGATTGATCAATTAATGCGGTTGAATCAGAAATTATTTTGTTGGTTTGTGTGACGAGGCTGTTGGTGGGATCTCTTTTTATTTTTGTATAACTACCATCGTCGAGTAATTCTTTAATTTTGTTGTTGTATTCTATTTTATCCATGATAACAGTAGCATTGCCTTTGTCAGCTGAGAGAACTACAATATCATTCCTCTTTTTTAATTTATATAATTCAAAACGCTCATCTTTGCTGAGGTTGCTAGCTGGCATCTTAGCGTTTTTGAGGGTTGCAGCGATTTCAGATCTTGCTACGTCTGCAGCGATGTGACCCAGGCCCCTGAGAGCAACGTCTACTTGGGCAATTATATCATTAACTGGTATGTGTTTAGGTGTGACTGCAAAGTTTAGACCTTTAGCTAAAACGGATTTCAGACCATCGGAAATAGAACTGTTACTGCGATTAATTACGACTTTATTAACGTCTAACTTTTTGGTGTGTGGGTCCGGTCTTTTGTTTAAGAGGAGGTTAAATTTGGAAATCAGGTTTTCCTTACATTTGGTCGACATAGTAGCAGCTGAAGAGGCAGTCATATTGTCTACATGTTCCCAATCCGATGTGGACATTATTGCCGTCAATGATAAGTGTGATTTGTAGAGTGTCTTGTCTAACTGATCTAGTTCTGTGCGTATAAGTCTGATTTTTTCTGAGATAAGAGCTGAGCTAGTTTTGAAAAGAATTCGTTTCGCATTAGAAGAAGTTACAGTAGCAGAGGTGAGTGTAAATGCGATTGGTATTACCCCAGAGTCGCGGCATCTCTTCAGGAAGGTGAGAGACTCGATCAGCTGAGCAGTCACACCTAAACACATACCAGTTAATGATATAATTGCCCAAGTAGACGTTGCTCTCAGGGGCCTGGGTCACATCGCTGCAGACGTAGCAAGATCTGAAATCGCTGCAACCCTCAAAAACGCTAAGATGCCAGCTAGCAACCTCAGCAAAGATGAGCGTTTTGAATTATATAAATTAAAAAAGAGGAATGATATTGTAGTTCTCTCAGCTGACAAAGGCAATGCTACTGTTATCATGGATAAAATAGAATACAACAACAAAATTAAAGAATTACTCGACGATGGTAGTTATACAAAAATAAAAAGAGATCCCACCAACAGCCTCGTCACACAAACCAACAAAATAATTTCTGATTCAACCGCATTAATTGATCAATCTAAACAGTTTTCGTTGAAACCTTCTGCTGCCAGGCCACCAAGATTATACGGCTTACCAAAAATACATAAAGTTGATACACTTCTTCGTCCCATAGTTTCTACTATCAGCTCCCCCACCTACAAACTAGCTCGTTTTTTGTCTGAAATCCTGCGTCCTTTCACTGGAAAGACCACCTCTGCGGTACAAAATTCTACTCACCTGGTATCAACAATCAAGGGTATTTCCCTGTCCCCAGACGACCTGCTTGTCAGTTTTGATGTAGTTTCCTTATTCACCAAGGTTCCTGTACCTGACACCATTGCAATCATTGAAGACTTGGTTCATCAAGGACTAAACACTGAGGTACCCCCCCTGGTGAGACACTGTTTAACCAATACATACTTCACTTGGAATGGAACTTTCTACAAACAAACTGAGGGCACCCCAATGGGCTCCCCCCTTTCTCCAGTTATAGCTAACATTTTCATGGAGAAATTTGAGACTGACGCCATCCAGACTGCCACTCTGCGCCCAACCTTATGGAAGAGGTACGTGGATGACACTTTTGTCATCTGGCCACATGGCCGGCCTGCTCTAGACCAATTCTTCGACCACATCAATTCCATACACCCAGCCATCAGATTTACCATGGAAGTCGAAATAGATGGCAAGATACCTTTTTTGGATGTCCTAATTAAAAAGAGACCTGATGGTTCAATGAGCCACTCTGTCTACAGGAAAGCTACCCATACGGATGCTTATCTGAAACCGGATTCCCACCACCATCCATCACAGAAGAATTCTCTCATCAAGACTCTGTATCATAGAGCCCAATGCATATCCGACCAGGAACACATAAGCAGTGAACTCAAGCACGTACACCAAGCTCTTAGGGCTAATGGTTACTCCGACTATACAATCCGCAAAGCTATCACTCAAACCATGAAGAAAAACCCTCTTGAGGAGCCTTTCAAAACCATCACTTTACCCTACATTGCTGGGATCACAAAAAAAAGATCTCCAAAATCTTGAATAAACACAAGATCCAGGTCCGTTTCAACACATTACATAAAATCCGTGATCTGGTTCCGTCTGTAAAAGATGTGATTCCGGACATACAATACCCTGGTGTCTACAAACTAAGTTGCCTCTGTGGTAGTAGTTACATTGGAGAAACCAAACGCCATATCTCGGACCGCATTCGTGAACATAAAGCAGACCTTAAACACGGTAGGACCAACACCTCGGCCGTAGCAGATCATTGTTCTAATTCAGTAGGCTCACATGCCATTGACTTTTCCAAGACGGAGGTTCTTTGTAAGCCATCTGGCTTCCATGAGAGATTCGTTCATGAGGCTATCCACATATACAAACACAGAGACAATTTCAACCGAGATGATGGATTTTATCTTAGCAATCATTGGAAAGATTTGATAAATCATTTCAGTTCTTGATTGATTGTTCACGCTTACAGTGGCTTTCAGACAGCATACATAAAAACAAATTTCGTCTCCCCCCTCCTCTTTTAAAAAAAATAGATGGACTAGTCCTGGCAAACAGCCAATCGTTGCACGTGACGCAAACGTTATTTATATATATAAATAAATAACTATGCCGTTTTCAAAATAAATTTATGCAAACCGACACACCTGATGATGACCGTTTGAGTTATGGTCGAAACGTCGTGAGAATTTTTTTTATTGTTTTATATATATTTTGTTATTTTGTTGTTTCTCTTCAACGTGACTTTACTGAAAAAACTAAGAATATGAATTACTGCAGTCACGAAAGCTTTAAATCAAAATTTAATCGCCTCTACGGGGAGGGTTTTCACATAACTTTAAGATCCTTCAACAAACTCCGGGATAAGAAAGCTCAGCTGATCGAGTCTCTCACCTTCCTGAAGAGATGCCGCGACTCTGGGGTAATACCAATCGCATTTACACTCACCTCTGCTACTGTAACTTCTTCTAATGCGAAACGAATTCTTTTCAAAACTAGCTTAGCTCTTATCTCAGAAAAAATCAGACTTATACGCACAGAACTAGATCAGTTAGACAAGACACTCTACAAATCACACTTATCATTGACGGCAATAATGTCCACATCGGATTGGGAACATGTAGACAATATGACTGCCTCTTCAGCTGCTACTATGTCGACCAAATGTAAGGAAAACCTGATTTCCAAATTTAACCTCCTCTTAAACAAAAGACCGGACCCACACACCAAAAAGTTAGACGTTAATAAAGTCGTAATTAATCGCAGTAACAGTTCTATTTCCGATGGTCTGAAATCCGTTTTAGCTAAAGGTCTAAACTTTGCAGTCACACCTAAACACATACCAGTTAATGATATAATTGCCCAAGTAGACGTTGCTCTCAGGGGCCTGGGTCACATCGCTGCAGACGTAGCAAGATCTGAAATCGCTGCAACCCTCAAAAACGCTAAGATGCCAGCTAGCAACCTCAGCAAAGATGAGCGTTTTGAATTATATAAATTAAAAAAGAGGAATGATATTGTAGTTCTCTCAGCTGACAAAGGCAATGCTACTGTTATCATGGATAAAATAGAATACAACAACAAAATTAAAGAATTACTC
Organism: Petromyzon marinus; assembly: GCF_048934315.1. NCBI lineage: Eukaryota > Metazoa > Chordata > Hyperoartia > Petromyzontiformes > Petromyzontidae > Petromyzon > Petromyzon marinus. The sequence continues at coordinate 799,202 of NC_133746.1, read as the reverse complement.
GACGATGGTAGTTATACAAAAATAAAAAGAGATCCCACCAACAGCCTCGTCACACAAACCAACAAAATAATTTCTGATTCAACCGCATTAATTGATCAATCTAAACAGTTTTCGTTGAAACCTTCTGCTGCCAGGCCACCAAGATTATACGGCTTACCAAAAATACATAAAGTTGATACACCTCTTCGTCCCATAGTTTCTACTATCAGCTCCCCCACCTACAAACTAGCTCGTTTTTTGTCTGAAATCCTGCGTCCTTTCACTGGAAAGACCACCTCTGCGGTACAAAATTCTACTCACCTGGTATCAACAATCAAGGGTATTTCCCTGTCCCCAGACGACCTGCTTGTCAGTTTTGATGTAGTTTCCTTATTCACCAAGGTTCCTGTACCTGACACCATTGCAATCATTGAAGACTTGGTTCATCAAGGACTAAACACTGAGGTACCCCCCCTGGTGAGACACTGTTTAACCAATACATACTTCACTTGGAATGGAACTTTCTACAAACAAACTGAGGGCACCCCAATGGGCTCCCCCCTTTCTCCAGTTATAGCTAACATTTTCATGGAGAAATTTGAGACTGACGCCATCCAGACTGCCACTCTGCGCCCAACCTTATGGAAGAGGTACGTGGATGACACTTTTGTCATCTGGCCACATGGCCGGCCTGCTCTAGACCAATTCTTCGACCACATCAATTCCATACACCCAGCCATCAGATTTACCATGGAAGTCGAAATAGATGGCAAGATACCTTTTTTGGATGTCCTAATTAAAAAGAGACCTGATGGTTCAATGAGCCACTCTGTCTACAGGAAAGCTACCCATACGGATGCTTATCTGAAACCGGATTCCCACCACCATCCATCACAGAAGAATTCTCTCATCAAGACTCTGTATCATAGAGCCCAATGCATATCCGACCAGGAACACATAAGCAGTGAACTCAAGCACGTACACCAAGCTCTTAGGGCTAATGGTTACTCCGACTATACAATCCGCAAAGCTATCACTCAAACCATGAAGAAAAACCCTCTTGAGGAGCCTTTCAAAACCATCACTTTACCCTACATTGCTGGGATCACAAAAAAGATCTCCAAAATCTTGAATAAACACAAGATCCAGGTCCGTTTCAACACATTACATAAAATCCGTGATCTGGTTCCGTCTGTAAAAGATGTGATTCCGGACATACAATACCCTGGTGTCTACAAACTAAGTTGCCTCTGTGGTAGTAGTTACATTGGAGAAACCAAACGCCATATCTCGGACCGCATTCGTGAACATAAAGCAGACCTTAAACACGGTAGGACCAACACCTCGGCCGTAGCAGATCATTGTTCTAATTCAGTAGGCTCACATGCCATTGACTTTTCCAAGACGGAGGTTCTTTGTAAGCCATCTGGCTTCCATGAGAGATTCGTTCATGAGGCTATCCACATATACAAACACAGAGACAATTTCAACCGAGATGATGGATTTTATCTTAGCAATCATTGGAAAGATTTGATAAATCATTTCAGTTCTTGATTGATTGTTCACGCTTACAGTGGCTTTCAGACAGCATACATAAAAACAAATTTCGTCTCCCCCCTCCTCTTTTCAAAAAAATAGATGGACTAGTCCTGGCAAACAGCCAATCGTTGCGCGTGACGCAAACGTTATTTATATATATATAAATAAATAACTATGCCGTTTTCAAAATAAATTTATGCAAACCGACACACCTGATGATGACCGTTTGAGTTATGGTCGAAACGTCGTGAGAAATTTTTTTATTGTTTTATATATATTTTGTTATTTTGTTGTTTCTCTTCAACGTGACTTTACCGAAAAAACTAAGAATATGAATTACTGCAGTCACGAAAGCTTTAAATCAAAATTTAATGTGTTTAGAGTGTTTGGCTGCTGCTATAAATGTCCACGCAATGATGATGATGATGCTAATGATGTTATTACGTGATGGCCAGGTCGTTTCTGATAGAATAGCTACACAGCAGCTCAGCGGGGCCTTACACCCTTGTAGTAACATAAAACAAATAGGTTTAGTAGTTTATTAAAACGACTTTGAACGGGTCTCAGGCACATAGCCCATGCCGAAAGTGGGAGGTGGGGGGGCTGCCTGTGTGGGTGTAAATGCGTCACTTTGCGTGATCGACCCACTGCTGGGTGGACATTCTTGCTGTAACCTCAGAGCGTGGAATTCCTTCTCTGTCTCTCCCCTTTGTCCAGGATAACATTCTGCTCACCGCGGCCGGCAAAGTCAGGGTCACCGACTTCGGGTGGAGCTCCTACCTGAAGCATAAAAGTGAGTGGCTTTGTGTGCGTGGAGTTTCTTTTTTCAGGGTTAGCTCGCGTCAACGTAAACGTTGCGTCGTCAAACCCGCCGCCATCCGACGCAGCCAGTAAGTGAGGTTCAGCGTCACGTAAACAGGACGCTCCAAATCGCCACTTGCACAGCACTAGCCGGTGTGCTGGAGATGTAAATCCACTACGACGTTTACAATTCGAGCGATTACAGCTGAGCATCATCATCGGGCGGGCAGCCAGAGTACGCGGTCCAACCCAAAAACTCGCCTCCGCCGTGAAATATCGGTCGCAGAAGCCGACTAGGCATTTAACCGACCGAAAAAAGAAACCTGTTCAACCCACGTCGCTGTTGACGGAGGGGCTACTTTATATTCATCGTCGTTGTGGTTATTGTTGTTGTTGCTGTGCAGCCCAAAACATGTGCGGGACGTTGCCCTACATGGCCCCGGAGCTGCTGCTGGGCTACTATGTCACCTGCGCTGTGGACATGTGGGCTCTGGGCTGCACCGTGGCTGAGATGGCCACTGGCAAGGATCTCTTTGATTCACGAATCTTCACAGAACACCTGCCCTACTGCATCGAGGTACGGTCGGTGGGTGGGTACGGTGGGTATGGTGAGTGGGTATGGTGGGTGGGTACGGTGGGTATGGTGGATGGGTGGGCGGGCAGGTCTTTATGGATATGGGTCTTTGTGGGTCTGCACAGAGACCCATACTCATAGAGAACCATGCAGACCCACAGATACCAATACTCAGAGTTTGATTCGTCTGGTGGCCACAAACAACCGGCGAGGAATATCTAACCTAGTCCTGGACCTCTCATAGGTCGACGCAGCCTCAAACGAGTACTTGGTGTAGCGGTGTGTAGTAAACATTTCCACTGGGGGAGACAAAGGTGGCCGGGTGTGGTGCTGGGCACCCACCCCCTTGTGTGCCGTTCCGGCCTTCAAAGGTGCTGCTCGCTGCTAACAGCACTTGCCCCAGCAATGAGATGAGGCTAATACGGGGAAGGGGAGATTGTTGTATTTGTACACAGTGCTGGCCTTCATAGGTGCTGCTCGCTACTAACAGCGCTTGCCCTAGCAATGAGATGAGTCTAATAAGGAGAGGGAGGGATTGTTGTCTTTGTACACAGTGCCGGCCTCGACAGGCGCTGCCTCCGCCACTAATCACCGCTGACAGACGGCACTTGCCCCAATGGGCCAGCTGAGGCTACACCGGCTGTAACCCTCCCCCCCTCCTCCTTTTGTCTTCGTCCAAAACCGTGCGCAGATCCTGGGCATGCCCCCGAAAAAGATGGTGGACGAAGCACCTAACAAGACAACTTACTTTGGTGAGTCGCCAGCGACGTGACCCATTCCGTTTTGTTAGATGGGGGGGGTGGCAGTGAAGCTCTTATAGGGTTCTATTGTGGGGGGGGGGCTCTGATTATCCCGGAGGTGGGGGGGTGGGGTGGGGGTTGGGGATCTTTGTAACAGTCGTTAGGAAGCATAGGTGGGTGGGTGAGTGAGCGGGTGGGTGGGACGGTGGGTGGGGAGGTGAGTGGGTCGGTGAGTGGGTGGGTGGGTTAGTGAGTGGGAGACTGGGTATGTAGGTGGTGAGTGGATATGTAGGTAGGTAGGTGGGCGACTGGATAGGTAGGTGGGTAAGTGCATAGGTGGGTGGTTGAGTTGGTCGGTGTGAGGGTATGTGGGTAAGTGCGCAGGTGAGTGAGTTGGTGGGTATGTAGGTCTATAGGTATGTGGGTAGGTAAGTGGATGAGCGGGTATGTGGGCGACGTGGTGGTTGGTGACTCTGCGTGCGTCTCTCTGTCTCTGCAGACCCTGAGGGCCTCCCCTACAACCTGTCCAAGCAGGGGCCACCGGGAAGCCTCCCTCTGCACCGCGCGCTGCAGGGCCACCACCCTCAGCTGGTGGACTTCGTCAGCCGTTGCCTGCAGTACGAACCACACTCACCCCTCGCTCACCCCCACTCATCCCCACACCACTCACCGCCACTCACTCACCCCCACTCACCACCCCATACCTGTCAACACCTTATCACTGCCCTACCTTACTACAGACACAACATTATTGGTCACCCCGTGACCCTTATAAATCTCAACGTTCATCCTGCAAAATCCCATCACAAGGGACAAACAAACAAATAGACACGAATTATTGTTGTTACCCAGAATTGAAACGGCTGCACTCCGTACGGACCTGAAAACACAATTTCCCTGCACAAGAATATCTAATAAACCGTACGGGTTGACAGCTCGGCCACCCACTCACCACCCACCACCACTTCCTCCCACCCTCTCCATCTCTCCCCCCACGCCGCCATCTCCCCACTCTCCCCCCACCTCCCACCCTGTCAAATCATCTCACCATGCCCCTCTCACCACGTGTGTGTCTCCCCCCATCCCTTCTCTCCCTCCCTGTGCGTCTCCCAATAGATGGGATCCGAATCTCCGGATGACGCCTGAGCAGGCGCTGGCTCACAGCTGGCTCCAAAACACCACCACCACCACCACCCGGGACACTACCAGAAGGGCCACCCCCACCAATGCCACCATCCGGGCCACCACCACCACCACCTTCAGGGGCACCTCCACTGCTAGCGAGGCCACCACCAGCAGCAAGGCCACCCCCACTTCCAGCGAGGCCAACCCCACCACCACCACCATTCGGGCCACCACCGTCACTCGGGCCACCACCACCAGCGAGGCCACCCCCACCGCCAGCGAGGCCACCCCCACAACCACCACCATCCGAGCCACCACCACCAGCTGGGCCGACACCACCAACTGGGCCACCATCAGCAGCAGCGGTGGCACCACTCCTGTGCAGGGATCTGCAGCTGCTGAGCCACGGTAAGCCTCTCTCTGTGTACCTCGCCTGGTACGCAGGAAGTCGTGGGTTCGATCCCGACCCTGATGAGATATTAACCACCTCGCCTGATACGCAGGACGTCGTGGGTTCGATCCCGACTCTGATGAGACGTCAACTACCTCGCCTGGTACGCAGGAGGTCGTGGGCTCGATCCCGACCCTGACGATGCCAGCTGCTGCTGTATATTTGCAGTCTGCGTTTCTGTCCCCGTGGTCACCGCGTGGATTCTTCTCAGGGTCCTCAGGATTTTCCCCTCCACGTTGAGAATCGGCGTCATGCACTTCGAGTAATTGACTGCCGCTATGAATGTCCACGCGATGAAGATGATGATGATGTTATCTGCCCACTTGATTCGGCTATCATTCGAGATGGCCAAGTCGCTTCTGGTCTAAGTGGGTCTATGGATATCTGTGGGTCTATGCGTCTCTGTTATTATGGGCCTCAGAGGTCTGTATGGGTCTCTATGAGTATGGGTCTCTGGGGTCTGTATGGGCTGTATTAGTATGGGTCTCTGTGTGTCTCTGAATATGGGTCTATGAGTATGGGTCTGTATAGGTCTCTATTAGTATGGGTCTCTGTAGATCTGTATGGGTCTGTATGAGTATTGGTCTGTATGGGTCTCTATGAGTATGGGTCTTTGTGAGTGTAATGAGTGGCTCCAACACGATAAGAACTTGAAACGTTTATTAATAAATCTTCGGTACAGTTGGCCGTCTACTCGTCTCTTGTCACTCGCACCACGGATGCATGGCCCCCCAAGCGGCTTCGCTGCCCTGCGCGCTCGCCCCACTCTCTAGCACGCCGCTGGCTGACGGCGCTGGCTAGGGAGCGGCTGAGTGGCTGAAGGTCGAGCCGCCACGTGGCCGATGATGGCAGAGCAGCGGCGGCGACGGGAATCTCCTCTTGATTCTTCACACACCGACCCCGCACCTTGCTCCGGCCCCCGCTTATATTCGCTCCCCGGCGACTAAACCCCGCCTCTGGCCACGCCCCTCATGGAAGCTTCGGGAGCATTCCAGAGGCTTCCCGGGTGGCTCCGCCCCATTACCTTTGGCCTCGATGTAATCTTTCCCCGAGATAACCCATAACTGCATATCACACCACACCCCATATAAAACAGGAGATGGCGCTCTCATTACATGAGTATGGGTCTCTGTAGGTCTATGGGTCTGTATGAGCATTGGTCTGTATGGGTCTCCATGAGTATGGGTCTCTGTGGGTATGTATGGGTCTCTATGAGGATGGGTCTCTATGAGTATGAGTCGCTATGAGTATGGGTCTATGTAGGTCTATGGGTCTCTGTGGGTATGATAATGACAATGATGATGACGATGTTGATGATGAAGACGATGTTGATGATGCCGATGATGATGACGACGATGATGACGATGATGCGCTGCTGTGGTGTTGCTGCCTCTCTCCACAGAGCGGAGCCGGAGGAGAAGCTCCCATCACCATCGTCATCGTCACTGCTCACCCAGACCTTTGGAGAGAGGACGGAGGTGGTGGAGACGCAGGAGGATGACGACAACGAGGAGGATAAAGAGGAGGATGAAGAGGAGGAGGATGAAGAGGAGGATGAAGAGGAGGAAGAGGAGGAGGAAGAGGAGGAAGAGGAGGAGGAAGAGGAGGAGGAAGAGGAGGAAGAGAAGGAAGAGGAGGAGGAGAGGGAGCGAGGGGTCCTGGCGCGTGTGGGCAGGGCGCTCCGCTCGCTCTTCGGCCGTCTGCTCCTCTGTGGTGGACGGCCCACGGCAGAGTAGCGGAGTGGTGGTGGTGGAATCGGTGCAACCACCACCACGAGCAGCAGCAGCAGCAGCACCACCACCACCACCACACTCACTCACCACCCACACTCACCACACTCACCACCCACACTCACCGCACTCACCACCCACTCACCACCCACACTCACCACTGACACCACACTCACTCACCACCCACACTCACCACACTCACTCACCACCCACACTCACCACCCACACTCACTCACCACCCACACTCACTCACCACCCACACTCACTCACCACCCACACTCACCACCCACACTCACCACACTCACCACCCACACTCACCACCCACACTCACCACCCACACTCACCACCCACACAACCCATACTCACCACCCACACTCACCACTCACACTCACCACCCACACACCACCCACACTCACCACTGACACCACACTCATCACCCACACTCACCACACTCACTCAACACCCACACCACCCACACTCACTCACCACCCACACTCACCACCCACACTCACCACCCACACAACCCATACTCACCACCCACACTCACCACTCACACTCACCACCCACACACCACCCACACTCACCACACAATGGACTACAGCCAGCCTAGCCACGTGCGCGTGTGAAGAGTTAGGATAGAGATACAAAATAAGTTATAATGTAATAATGTGTACATATATATCTAGACCATTGTTTATCGATTGTTGTTGTTAATAAATAAGCGGACTCAACAGAACGTTGCAGTTGTGTTTGTTGTGGCGAGTTGCTGCTGCCTGGGGTCTCAGGTGACTTGCCTGGTATATAGGTCGTGGGTTCAATTCCGACCCTGATGAGATGTTTACCACCTCGCCTGGTACATAGGAGGTCGTGGGCTCAATTCCGACCCTGATGAGATGTTAACTACCTCGCCTGGTACGCAGGAGGTCGTGGGATCAATTCCGACCCTGATGAGATGTTAACTACCTCGCCTGGTATACAGGAGGTCGTGGGTTCGATCCTGACCCTGACGATCCCTGCTGCTGTATATTTGGAGTCTATGTCTCTCTCTCATCATCACAGTGGCTGGGAGATGTTAACTACCTCGCCTGGTATACAGGAGGCCGTGGGTTCCATCCCAACCCTGACGATGCCTGCTGATGCTGTGTATTTGGAGTCTAGATTTAAAGCTTTCGTGACTGCTAGGATCCATACTCTTTGGTTCTATTGGGTAAAGTCACATAGGTAAAAATAAAATAACAAAAAATCACGACGTTTCGGCCACAACACAAGCGGCCTTCATCAGGTGAAGGGACGAGCCTGTCTGGAGGACAGCGCTGGAGTGGAAGAAGCCACGCTTAGATCACGACATTTAAGCTGTGTGAGAAGAAGAAAAAGACCACGCGCTTTGACAAAGGAATTAGCATATAATTTAGCATTGAAATGGCTCATTGAAATAGCTAAGTTAAAGTATACACATCCGCAGAGGTGCCCCTTGACAAAGGAATTAGCATCGAATTTAGCATTGAAATAGCTGAGTGATTAGCTAGTAGCTGGTCACAGAAATAGCTATGTTAAAGTTAGAGTATATACATTCACCGAGGCACCTAGTACTCATCAAACAGGATAATTTAGCGAAACACAACCACGCTCAGACATCGGACCTATGTTCGAGCCTACAAGGTGTTCTGACAAAGAGATTAGCATAAAAATTAGCATTTGATTGGCGAATTTTAGGAAAGAGGTGGTGTACGTGCCGGTGGACTTGCAGTTTGGCGCGGGGGAAGGGGGGAGGGGGATTTTACCTATTGATGGTGTGAAGATGGGAATTTATAAGAGCTGCGAAAGTTTGGGGTACCACTACTCGAAAAATATACTGTACCATTGAAGTTTAACACGTAGGCTTTCGCGACCAATATTATTCATAATAAAGGTTTTTGGGTTAGATCGCGTTTATTTATAAATGTGTCGTAACCCTCCACCACCCGACACGGCCAATCAGCAAAAAAAAAGTGTCACGTTGACAAAAGACAAATAATTCACTACTTTAGTCCACCGGTGTGTTGAAGAGTGAATCCACATTTACAGTTTGAGTACGACGTTTCGCTGGTAAATACATCCAGCATCATCGGGCAATTCACCAGAATGGTAAAGCCCTCGCTTGCCCCGGTTTTATATAGAGCAGCAGGGTGACGTCATCACTTAACTCATATCAGGTGCAGTGATTAGAGGCGGAGGGGGGGTATTGTAATTATATAATCGATTAGTAATCAGTCATTGGTTATGATTAGTAATGAGTTGTAGATTAGTAATTCTTTAAATCAAAATGTAATGTGTATTATTTAATAATACGCTTCCAGGCCGCACTAAGCCTGTAGCTGTCAGAGCGATTAAAGTTATTCTTGTTCCTCTCAATTTCAATGGATTCTCTAATTAGTCTTTGCCAGTAATAATTAGTTTTACACACCACTGCAACATTGTCAAAATCAATTGAGTGTCCTTGTTGACAAGCATGTTCTGCCACTGCCGACAGTTGTGTTTGAGATAATTTAATATTTCTCTGATGTTCTTTTAGTCTTACGCTGATGTTACGTCCCGTCTGCCCAATGTAGCAGCTGCCACATGAACAATTAATCCGATATACACCTTCTGTTGATAGTTTAGGTAATGTGTCTTTAGTACAAGATACTAGTTTTTGAATTTTGTGTACTGTACCAAATCTTACTGTAATGTTTTGCTTTTACAAAACACGGGCTAATTTGTCCGTTACTCCTGAGATATATGGAATTTTTATTGTTTTAACAATCTGGTCGCTTTCAGCAGTATTGCTTTGCAATCGTGATTTGGCATTCAGTGCTCTGTTAATTTGAGCATTATTGTAGCCATTCTGTCGTAGTGCGTCTTTAACGTGTTTAATCTCTCTCACTAGACTCTCACCATCTGACACTGTTTTAGCCCGATGTATGAGCATCTTGATAAGAGATGATTTCTGAGCTGGATGATGATGTGATTCTGCATTCAGATAGGCATCAGTGTGCGTTTGCTTTCTATAAACGCTGTGTGTTATTTTACCGTTTAGGCAATGTGTGTCTCTATGGATAAGCGTGGTTTCTTATTCGAACTGGGGAATTTGGTGGGCGCTTAACATGGGACCCTATGGGAGCTCTATGGGAGTTTGCCGGCGAGGGCGATTGTAATGTGCAGTGCGGATAGGTAGGGAAGTTTACGTCATGTAGGGAATGTGGAGGGAGGGTAACGTGAGAGCCTATGGGAGCTCAATGTGTCGCTGCTGGCAGGAGGTCACGGGACAGACCCAGCAGGTGCCATGGGTTGACTGCTGTGCCAGGCTAGGTACAGGAGGAGGTCACGGGACAGACCCAGCAGGTGCCATGGGTTGACTGCTGTGCCACCTCCTGCCAGCAGCGACACATTGAGCTCCCATAGGCTCTCACGTTACCCTCCCTCACATTCCCTACATGACGTAAACTTCCCTACCTATCCGCACTGCACATTACAATCGCCCTCGCCGGCAAACTCCCATAGAGCTCCCATAGGCTCCCATGTTAAGCTCCCACCAAATTCCCCAGTTCGAATAAGAAACCACGCTTATCCATAGAGACACACAGAGACCCATAGTTCAGTTCATTTATTAGGTATAGCCCTGTGAGGCATTCGATTCTTGAATCGGGTGCAACCACAACAAACAAAAACACGAACAATAAACGTCTTAAAGTGACTACGCGCAACAGAAAAATCCAGGAAAAAACGCAAAGTCTTCCAGAAAAAGCACCGCGTATCAACGCTGTATGCAAAAATCCCAGTGGGATGCAAGTAAAACAATAACATCCATGAGACAATTTAGATTACAGTGACCAGTCTAACTCTGTGTACTACTGTAGTGGGTTCCAGGACACGGAGACGGCAGAATAGAAGCAGCACTATTTATTTAAACCTTAACAAGGGTTACACTAGAAGGGGTAGCGGCCCCTCCACCCGTATAACTCAGGAACACACCCCAGGCTCTCTAGCCTAAGCTCTAGGCTCCCAGTTCCTCCTGGTAGGGCTCTAAGGGAGGCTATCAGATCTGGCCCTGGTTAGGCACAGATCTCGGCACCCCGCCGACCAGACCAGAAGGACTCTGATTCTGGGGCTCTGGGCCGCATCACTGGCTTGCTGTGCCGGCCCTGAAAAGGGCAGCGGTCACAGGAGTTCCAGGGTCTCACCTAGCTGGCCTTCTTTCTTCACTGGTTGCTTCAGCCTCGGGCCCCACACTCTGCCCCGAGCTCCCTGGCTCCCCGCACTTTATACCCACTGGAGCCTTAGCGGACGTTGTTGTAGTCACCAAGCTGTGGGTGAACCACATCTTCCCGTGCCATGTGTTTATTCCCCATATCACCCCTACACTACAACAAACAAATATGGCTAAAACAGAACCTTTTCGAAATCACCAAAATAAAGCTCTAAAAACAATGTAACAGTGATCACAGTAACTGTAATTTCAAATTTAACAATAAACTATATACGTAACATGTACGACCAAACTTTGCAGCCATAGCATCATGAGATGAGTATTACGACCAATGAAGGCGGCGTCTTTGAATGGACAAGAAGCACCTTGCACACCATTGGGTGGCAAAAACGTTGTTTTCCTCATGCTCACATTTCCCTATGGATGAGAGAAACCATTCATGCAGGTCTCATTGACACATTTGTAGAGGTGTTAACTACGCGCTGTTGCGTAACCTGCATTGCCACCAGGGCAGTGCAGCATTACCCCTGGGTACAACGGTTGGGGTCAGTCGAGGTGAAACGGATCGTGGCCAGGGTTTGGTGCGAACCAATCAGACGGTTCCATGTGGGAATGTATGATTGGTTCTACCTGGCCATGAAGGGGTATAAGACGGGTGACCCAACAGACCTCGGGGAGTCCTCTCCCTGCACGAAGATAGAAGACTGGGCTGAAGCCTAGCTAGGACCCTGGACCAGCCTTTCAGCCCTTCTAAGGGCTAAGGCTCGGCATACCCAGTGGTCAGGACCCACCGGGCCAGCGGTGGGTCAGATAGCCTCCCCTAGGTCCTAGCCGGAGGACTAGGATAGCGGTAGACGTGTGAGTCCCGCCAAGTCTGGAGGTTGTACCTCCTTAGGTATCAAGGAGGTTAGCGGTAGACGTGTGAGTCCCGCCAAGTCCGGAGGATGTGTACCTCCTTAGGTATCAAGGAGGTTAGCGGTAGGCGTGTGAGTCCCGCCAGGTCCGGAGGCTGTACCTCACTAGGGTATCGGGTGAGGGGACCGAATATCCCTCTGTGTGTGTTAAGCGTTGTATAAGGAAATAATACAATAAACAGAGTGTGCCTCCTAAAAAAGTCTGCTCGTCCTTACAACACTACAACTTGTCTCAGAAGTGGTTGGAAATGGAAACCAGAAGTTCAGCCCACGCGCGGAGCCAGAACGAAGATAACGCTGCCTCACCTGCAAGCACCGCCAGCTCCGCTGAAAACGCTGCCACGTTGACAGCCGCCCAGCCACCGGTTGAGCAGCCGATCGCTCCCCCTGCGATGGGGGACGGACTCAGGGCAGCACACGGCCGTCTCGCTCAACTCCTACATGCCGCGGCCTCCATTCTCGAAGAGATCAACTTGGAGGTCGCGGGCAGGCCGAGTCAACCGCCGGCATACGTTCCCGCCATCGGCCGGGGCGGACATTTTGATTTTCCCGCTGAAGAACCACGTGATCCCGCCGGTAGCGGAAGCCAGGGGCATCCTGGGAACGCGGGGGGCCAATCACAACCCGCAACGTCATCAGCACGCGACGCTGCGAATTCAAGTTCCTCAGCGGACGCCGCGTCATCACTGTACCGACATGGTACAGTAGACTCTATCGGCCGGGAAATCACCGATCTCCGGCTCGAGATGGTGCAAGCTGAGGGGGAGACGACGTCCGCCCTCCAACAACGCCTGCCCATCTTCCGGGAATTCACATCTGAAGGGGGTGACTGGGCGGCGTTCCAGCGTCGCTTCCTGAGCCATCAAGAGATGGTGGGCTGGTCGGACGCACAGGCGCTCCGAGCGCTACCGGCCACTCTGGACGACGACGCTCTCGCCTCGCTCCTCACCATCCCCAGGTACAAAAGGGCGACTCTTCAATCGGCCCTCCGACGGATGTCCGACGTCTACGGGCCTCCATCCGACGTCCGCAGCCGATTTTACGACAGGCGACGCCGCCCTAATGAGTCTCCGTTGGCATTCCGGACCGCTCTACTGGCGATGGCAAGAGCGGGTTACCCTCGCATGGACGACGAGGCCATCGACGCCATCATTCTCCAGAAGATGCTGGAGCTGGCGCGCGAGCTGCGCATCGTCATCAAGCAGTGGACGACGACAGTATGTGCTCGCTACGAGCCGCTCGGTGCATCCACGCACATCTGCTGCTCCACACTTTATCGACCATCGCCGCCTCGGCTTCAACGTCGGAGCCTGCCAGCAGAGACGCCGAGTTCTCCCCCGACCGGGCCTTCAAGGCGACCAGGTCAACAGGCCGGCGATCGTCCGACCACGCTGGTCACCGCAACGACCAGCAGCGGAGACGGCCTTCTCCACGCGGCGACGTGACGTGCTTCAACTGTGGCTGACAAGGCCACATCTTCTCTGACTGCCGTGCGCCTCGACGACGCCCCTCCGCATCCCGGGGCCAAGACTACAGGACGTCCACGGCATCGTGGCAAAACCAGGCAAGTCGCGCCGCCTCTCACGCTCGGCCCTCATTTACACCATACACACTGCAACGCACCATAAGAAGGGCTCGCGATTCGGCGTGTGATGGGGGGTATTCTGGCGTTTGTTCGCGGCCACTCGGACCTAGGCAGTGGTCTGAGTTGGATCATAGGGTAGTCGCGGCGACGGCAAGTTCGTCCGTGGTTGTCGGATCAATCGAGGGTGTGGAATTTCGCATGTTGGTCGATACTGGTGCGTCGGCTATGATCATTTCGGATTTGATTTACAATGTACTGCCCGTACGATGCCGCCCCTTGGAACGGGTTTCTATCCCGTGTTTCGCCGCTAATGGCAGTTCACTGGGCATTATTGGGCAAATTCGGGTGCAAATTTCGATTGGAGACATTAAATTGGCAGGGCCTATTTTGGTCTCTTCTTCCCTCGCCGTGCCATGTTTGTTAGGCACTGATTTTCTCGCGAAAATGCCTATTAAGATCCTTGTAGATCAAGGCTGCATCGAACTCCCGTCGGGTCGACGGATGGCGTTCTTGCCCACACCCTCACATCCGCGCATGGCTAGTGCCTTGGTGCAGGCGTCTGTCGCGAGCACAGTCCGCATTCGCCAGGGACACAAATGCTCGTGCCCTTGCAACTTAAAAAACCGCTAGCCCCGGAGGCCTCGGCACATGGCATTTTGCTGGGGCCTTCAAACGCAGCTGTTAAGGGGTTAGATTTAGTGGCTGCATAGACCCTCGTAGCAGCCGACAGGGAGCCGTTCTTGCAGGTTTTGAATGTCGGATTGTCCACAACCGTCATTCCGCAAGGAACTGTGCTCGCTCACGCGACCCCGGTGCCGTTGGGGACCGGAGTCGCGGGACACGTGCATGACACGCCGCAGGTCCCACCTCCTTCCGAATCGGATGAGAGATGGTTGGACGCGCTCTGCACAGACACGGGTGATCTGTCTCATTCGCAGCGAATTAAATTGCGCGCTCTTCTGCGAGAATTTTTCGATGTCTTCAGTAAATCTAAATTTGATATTGGCTGCACCAAGCTGCTGCGTCACCACATTGATACTGGTGACGCTGCCCCGATTCGACAAAACCCATTTCGGCTTAGCCCGGCGGAGAAACAGCATGTTAAATCGGCTGTGGATGACATGCTGGAGGCCGATATCATTTCTCCCTCCACTAGTCCCTGGGGTGCTCCAATAGTGCTGGTGAAAAAGCACGATGGCAGTCTCCGTTTTTGCGTTGATTTTCGGCGCCTAAATAAAATCTCGGTAGCGGACGCCTACCCTCTCCCTCGTATGGACGAGTCATTGGATTCCCTGGCAGGGGCGCACTATTTCTCCACCTTGGACCTTCTGTCGGGGTTTTGGAAACTCCCCCTCGACGAATCGTCAAAACCTAAGACTGCTTTTCGGACACCACAGGGCCTTTTCGAGTTTAATAGATTGCCCATGGGTCTCCACTCGGCCCCAGCGACGTTCCAGAGGCTCATGGAGCTGGTCCTCGCTGGGCTCCAGTGGGACTCATGTCTCATTTATCTTGACGACGTCATCGTCTTTAGCTGCACGTTCGTCGAACACATCGAACGGTTGCGTGCTGTCTTCTTGAAAATGCGGGCCGCTAACTTGAAATTCAAGCCGCAGAAGTGTCACCTTCTGCGTGAGTCTGTGCGCTATCTGGGCCACATAGTTAGCCGCTCGGGCATCTCTACCGACCCTGAAAAAACCAAATGTGTTCAACATTGGCCGACCCCTACATCTGCGGGCGATGTTCGTAGTTTTATTGGTTTTGCGTCGTACTACCGCCGGTTTGTTGCTGGCTTCGCGACGATTGCCAAGCCGCTCCACGCCCTTACGTCAAAAGGGGTGGAGTTTCATTGGGGGGACGCAGAACAGGCTGCGTTCGACTCCTTGCGGAACGCTCTCGTGACGGCACCGTCCCTTGCGTACCCCGATTTTTCCGTGCCATTCGTGTTGGACACCGACGCTAGCAATACGGGGATTGGGGGTGTTCTGTCCCAAAAAGTTGATGGCATTGAAAGGGTTGTTGCCTATGGTAGCAGAGTCTTGTCTCTTGCTGAACAAAGATACTGTGTGACCAGACGTGAGCTGCTGGCCATTGTTTTTTTTATTCAGCAATACAGGCCGTACCTGTATGGTCAGCATTTTACCGTGCGATCTGATCATTCGGCTTTACAGTACGCTCTGCAGGTTGACCAACCGTCCGGGCAGCTTTCTCGGTGGCTCGAAGTCCTTCAGGACTACGATTTCAATGTCACTTACCGTAGGGGTGCACAACACACGAATGCCGATGCGTTGTCTCGCCTCCCGCCGGCTCAAAAATGTGCGTGTTTTTTGGGCTCGGGCCGTTGTAAGCCGCCACTGCCTGCGCAGGTCGCGCCTCTCACAACGGTGTCAGCCGCACTTCCCGCCGCCTCAGCGCCGATGTTGAATCATGCAGATCCAATGGCCAGTGACGATTTGCTGGGGCTAACTTTGGCCGAATGGGGTCGGCACCAGAGCGAGGACATGTCGTTATTGAGGTTGCGTCGCCACGCGAATAATGCGGTTCCAAGACAGGGCAAATTTAATTCATTTGTCATGAAGCATGGCTTGTTGATGCATGGGAATGCTGACTCGTGTCAACATAAAATCGTCGTGCCATCCGCCTTGCGATGCAAAGCCGTATGGGCGGCGCATGAGCGTTTATTGCACCTGGGTGTTCATAAGACCATTGGGTTGTTGCGGTTGAAATTTTTCTGGCCGGGCATGCTGCGCGACGTCACTGACATTTTGCTGGGATGCACCCATTGTGCGCAACGTAAACCGCCGGCTACTCTGGCATGTCCACCCCTGCAACCCATTTCGGTCTCTCGTATAAATGAGTTGGTGGCTCATATTCTTAGTTCTTTCGGTAAAGTCACGTTGAAGGGAAACAATAAAATAATAAAATATATATAAAACAATAAAAATTCTCACGACGTTTCGACGACCGTTTGTGTTATGGTCGCCTTCATAGAACTCTCACCGCTATGTTATGCTATCAGGTCGATGAATCCCACCTCAATTGGGACTTGCAGGTTCCGGGGGTCCTCGCCGCATACCGTATGGCACCTCACGCGGCGACGGGATTTTCCCCGTTCTTTATAATGTACGGCAGGGATGCCTTCCTCCCGCCGACGTTCGGCTGGAAATCGAACAGCCACCGCAAAAGTCAAAGCTCGTTGACCACTTGCGATTCAACCTCCGTAAGTTGGCCGAGGCACGGGAGGCCGCAATTGAAAATTCGGCTTCCCGCCAACGGGCGAATTTGCGACTGCGTGACCCTCGGACGTACACGCATCGGTGGGCACCGGCAGACAGGGCATGGCTCCACTGCCCCCAGGTGCTGGTGTCCACGTCGGCCAAACTCCTCAGACCATGACGAGGCCCGGTTGAGGTAGTGGAAGTCCTGCGTCCCCAATGTGTTAAAATTAGCTGGGGACGGCGTCGCTGGTGCGTTCACCCCTCTCGGTTAAAACCCTTCGTCACGCCACGCATCCCTCCACAACACACACGACACGGGGACCGAGTGTGTGACGTGTCCGACGAGCCGGATGTTGCCCCGTTGGTGCCTAACCCACAGCGCAGGCGTGTCATTCCTCCTGCAGATGACGCGGGAGTGACGGCTCCATGCAGGCCACGTTCTGCCTCAATGGACCGTGGAGCAGCAGGTGTCCCCATGGAGATGCCTAAAGGCCCACCGGATGCTCTGGCTCATCCTCCTCCTTCCCTTGTGCCGCCGACAAAGCCTGCCATCCCCTACGATGGTCCCGCGAAACACACGCGTGCGAAATCTCGCCGGTTGTTATAATGTTTTTTTGGCATGTCTAGTGCCTTGTACATACGTTATGTTGTTAAGGGGGGTATTTATAGGGGTTTTATTGTTCTTGTTCTTGTTGTTCGTGAGGCACACTCACAATTCTTCTACCGTTGGTAATTTCGGAGTTTCCCATTGTTGCAGCCTGAACGGCTGGAGCATCCGAAGGAGGGGGTGATGTAGAGGTGTTAACTACGCGCTGTTGCGTAACCTCCATTGCCACCAGGGCAGTGCAGTATTACCCCTGGGTACAACGGTTGGGGTCAGTCGAGGTGAAACGGATCGTGGTCAGGGTTTGGTGCGAACCAATCAGACGGTTCCACGTGGGAATGTATGATTGGTTCTACCTGGCCACGAACGGGTATAAGACGGGTGACCCAACGGACCTCGGGGAATTCTCTCCCTGCACGAAGATAGAAGACTGGGCTGAAGCCTAGCTAGGACCCTGGACCAGCCTCCCAGCCCTTCTAAGGGCTAAGGCTCGGCATACCCAGTGGTCAGGACCCACCGGGCCTGCGGTGGGTCAAATAGCCTCCCCTAGGTCCTAGCCAGAGGACTAGGATAGCGGTAGACGTGTGAGTCCCGCCAAGTCCGGAGGTTGTACCTCCTTAGGTATCAAGGAGGTTAGCGGTAGGCGTGTGAGTCCCGCCAGGTCCGGAGGCTGTATCTCCCTAGGGTATCGGGTGAGGGGACCGAATATCCTTCTGTGTGTGTTAAGCGTTGTATAAGGAAATAATACAATAAACAGAGTGTGCCTCCTAAAGAAGTCTGCTCGTCCTTACAACACTACACATTGATCAGTGCTGAGGTACCTCACCCCCATCAAGACCCCTGCCCTTTCAAACATACAGGGAAGCTTGAAATCTTCGTGCAATTCTTGCGCATGGTCACTATCTTCATGAAGCTATGACAGAAGATTATGTTGGTCAGGTCCCCTTTCCAACTGACATAGTGATACATAGAGACCCATAAAGATACATAGAGACCCATAGAGATAGATAGAGACCCATAGAGACACACAGAGATCCAGGGATACACAGAGACCCATAATGAAACACAGACCCATAGAGATACACAGAGATTGACAGGGACACATAGAGACCCATCGAGATACATACAGACCGATAGAGACACACAGAGAT
Source organism: Petromyzon marinus (assembly GCF_048934315.1). Lineage (NCBI taxonomy): Eukaryota > Metazoa > Chordata > Hyperoartia > Petromyzontiformes > Petromyzontidae > Petromyzon > Petromyzon marinus. The sequence continues at coordinate 780,566 of NC_133746.1, read as the reverse complement.
CCAGGACCCATAGAAATCCAGAGTATTACATAGAGACCCATAGAGATACATAGAGACCAATAGAGACACACAGCTAGAGGCCCACAGACTCACAACATTAGGGGGGTCCACGTTTCGCAAGCGTAGAGAAGGGAGGGAATGACCGTGGCCGAGAAGACCTGAAGCTTAGTGTGGAGCGACAGACCAGGTAGCTTAAACACAGCGTTACGCAACCGATGAAAATATATTGTCGCTCGACTGATTCGGAGTGAGACCTCTGCTGTTAAACTAGTGCCGGTCATAAGCACACTGCCTAGGTATGGGAAATTTTCCACTCTCTCCACAACTGCCCCATCACTGATTGGGAGTTGTGGGGGTGGAGTGTCCGATAGTACAAAATACCCAGGCAGGAGCTTCGTTTTGGTGGGGCTGATGGTAAGACCCCATCTCTTAGTGGCACACTCCAGTCTCAGCAACAGCATCTCCAATTCCTCCTCTGAATGAGCAGCTATTACAAAATTATCGGCATACATAACGTGGTTGAGCAATAGCGAGCCATCCCTTGACCGCACCCGGGCATCGATCAGCCTCCCATTATATCTCCGCCATATGGAGATTCCCCCGGTACAGCTATTGAAGGCTTCACGAACTACGTGGTCAAAATAAATGTTAAATAGTGTGGGAGCCAGAGGACATCCCTGTCGCACCCCAAGGTGTACAGGGAATGGCTCTGACTCCCGGCCACGTAGTTTTACCTGGCACGCTCACCATCATGAAGGTCCTTAATGATCGTGAGCAGAGGGTCAGGTACTCCAAAAGCAAGAAAAACAACCCAGAGCCCAGGCCTATTGATGGTATCATAGGCCTTTACCAGGTCAATGAAGCAGAGATGTAGGTTTTGCTGGAATTCCCTACACCTCTGCTGTCGCAGACGGACATGAAATATGGCATCTGTGCAGGACCGCCCTTTCCTGAAACCTCATTGGGGCTCCGCAAGCCTCTCCTCAGCGTGCGTGGCAACGCGATGTTGAATAATCCTTGCCAGGACCTTTCCCGGCACACTGAGGAGTGAGATGCCCCTGTCGTTGTTACAGTCTGTGCGGTCCCCCTTCTAAAAGAGGGGGACCACCAGGGCGGAACCCGTCCAGTGGTCCAGACTCTTGTTATGATTTCATATAGGGCAGTCTGTGCACAAACGCCACCCTCCCTCAGCATTTCGCTTGGGACATCATCTCTGCCCGCTGCCTTTCCTGGTTTCAGACTCTGGATCGCATTCAGCACTTCCTCAAAAGATGGCACTTCAGCTAGCCACTCACAGGGGGTGACTTCTTACAATATTTGAGGCACCGCAGCCTCAGCAGGGTCATCCTCACTTTGTGCCACGATTTTTTCCTGGCTGAGGACCTCACAGAAATGCTCAGCAAATCTGCAAACCTGTTCCTGGGGGTCGGAGATTGGATCACCGTTTTTTCCCCGAATGATGGTAATAGGTGTGGCTCTGCAAGTTACTTTTTTGATGGAGTTAAATAGAGATTTGTGATCGCGGGCTACTGAGGCAGACTCCATCTCCTCAGCAAGTCGCGACCACCACCCATCCTTGCAGCGCCTCACGGCTCTCCGAACCTCCGAGCGAAGGCTGCGGAAAGTCTCCTCATTTTCTGACGTGGGCTTCTGTAGCCGATGACAGTGGGCCTGTCGCTATTTCTCAACTATCCTGATCACCTCCTTTGTCAGCCAGGGTCTCTGGGGAGGTCTGGACCGCGTACCCAAAGCAGCCAATGCAGCTGCATGAGTGACAGTCCTAAACCTCGCCCATTTACCCTCGACATCAGGAGGAGTGGAGGACGATGCCAACCTCAGCCGCAGGCAATGTTGTAATTCTAACTTGCAACTTTCATCAGATAACTGAGACCAGGCCACTTTAGGTTGGAATGGGGTCCTGGGTGTACACCCACCACCGGAGCGGAAGAATGGCAGGCGCATCTTACGGATGACAAGTCGATGGTCAGAGGGCAGATCAGCTCCATGGTAAGTCCTGGTGTCAAGGACATGGGCTCGCATCTGCTGGTCCGTCACTATGTATTCCAGCAGATGTTCTTGCTTGGACCCTGCATGCATCCATGATGTTGTGTGGATGCGCCGATGCCGGAACAGCGTGTTGGTAATTACAAGCCCATGGGCTGCACAAAATTCTAGCAGCCTCCCACCGTTGTTATTGAGCTGATCTGGCCCATGCCCTCCAATTACTCCAGACAAGGTGCCAGCATCATGACCAACTCGGGCATTGAAGTCACCCAACAAGATGACTCTATTCCGAAGGGCCACTTTAGCCAGCACCTGTGACAGGAGGTTATAGAAGGCATGTGACTCATCAGCTTTGCCTGCATCCCTCCACGGATGTTCATCTTCGGTGGGGGCGTAAGTAACCACGACCACCACTCCTCGCCTCCGATTGATGGGAAAGTGAGCCCAGAGTAGCCTGGGGCTTACAGCTTCCCACACCTCAATGCCACACTCCCACGCCCCCTTCATTATTATGTTCATAAGAAGAGCCACACCCTGTTGTTTGGCAGTCTGCTGCCCCGAGTAGAGGACTGCCCACCCCTCATGGTGACAGGAGCCAGAACCGGTCCACCGGACCTCCTGAATGCCACAGAGATCCAGGCGGTACCGGTCCAGCTCCTGACAGAGGAGTGGAAGCCTCTCCTCCGCAGTGAGCGTTCGAACATTCCACGTGGCCACACGTAATGGCTTTTAATTTTTCTGGAGGAGCCCTGATGGTAGAGATACAATCTCCTGGCTCCGCCAATTGGGGTTTGGCCAGGAGACGTCATAGATGCCTGTCTCCCAAGGGCCTCCGGCACAAGCTTATTAGTTAGATATTTTAGACGTGGTTTAGTGGTAAATTTTTGAAGGTGGAGGGGTTACCAGCCCCTCGTACCCGTCCAGAGCCCCCGTTTAGCGCCTGTGGTGGTCACAGATGCCATGAGGGGAGGAGCCAATCGGAATTGGACCTCCCCCCACAGCACTGTCCACGACAAAGTTGCCCGCCCGGCACCGCAAGGAGGTAGGGGGTTGTTTTGCACGCACCCACAGACTCACTAAACACAGACACCCACACTAACCTCACACAGACACCCACAGACTCACAGACTCACCTCACACAGAGACACACAGACTCACCACACAGATACCCACACACTCACCACACGCACGCAGACCCACAGACTCACCACACAGAGACCCACAAATACAGCACACAGAGACCCATAAACTCACCAAACAGCGACCCACAGACTCATCACACAGAGAACCACAAACTTACCTCACACAGAAACAGACAAACTCACTTAACACAGAGACCCACACACTCACCACACAGAGACCCACAAACTCACCTCACACAGATACCCACAAACTCACCACAAACAGACACCCACAGACTCACCACACACAGACACACACAGAGACCCACAGACGGACCTCACACAGACGCACACAGACACCCACACTCAAATCACACAGACACCCACAGACTCACCACACACTGAGACTCACAGACTAACCTCACACAGACACACAAAGAGACCCACACGCTCACCATACAGAGACCCACAGACTCATCACATAGAAACCCACAGACTCAGCAAACAGATACCCACACACTCACCACATGCAGACCCACAGACTCACCACACAGAGACCCACAAACACAGCACACAGAAACCCACAAACTCACCAAACAGAGACCCACAGACTCATCACACAGATATCCACAAACTTACCTCACCCAGAGACAGACAAACTCACTTCACACAGAGATGCACAAACTCACTTCACACATAGACCCACAAACTCACCTCACACAGAGAACCGACAGACTCAGCACACACAGACACACACAGAGACCCACAGATTCACCAGACACAGACACCCACACTAACCTCACACAGACACCCACAGACTCACAGACTCACCTCACACAGAGACACACAGACTCAACACACAGATACCCACACACTCACCACACGCAGACCCACAGACTCACCACACAGAGACCCACAAATGCAGCACACAGAGACCCACAAACTCACCAAATAGAGACCCACAGACTCATCACACAGAGATCCACAAACTTACCTCAGACAGAGACAGACAAACTCACTTCACACAGAGACCCACACACTCACCACACAGAGACCCACAAACTCACCTCACACAGATACCCACAGACTCACTTCACACAGAGACCCACAAACTCACCTCACACAAAGACACACAGACTCACCACACACAGACACACACAGAGACCCACAGACTCAGCACACACAGACACCCACAGAGACCCTCACAGACCCACAGACTCACCACACAGGGAACCACAAACTCACCACACAGAGACCCACAAACTCAACACACAGAGACCGACAAACTCACCTCACACAGAGATCCACACACTCACTTCACACAGAGACCCACACACTCACCACACAGAGACCCACACACTCACCACACAGAGACCCACAAACTCACTTTACACAGGGACCCACACACTCACCACACAGAGACCCACAAACTCACCTCACACAGAGACCCACAGACTCACCACACACAGACACACACAGAGACCCACAAACTCACCTCACACAGAGACCCACAAACTCACCTCACACAGAGACTCACAGACTCACCTCACACAGAGACACACAGACACACACAGAGACCCACAGACTCACCTCACACAGAGACCCACAGACTCACCAGACATAGACACCCACACTCAACTCACAGACACCCACAGACTCATCACACACAGACACACACAGAGACCCACAGACGGACCTCACACAGACACACACAGAGACCCACACACTCACCACACTGAGACCTACAAACTCAGCACACAGAGACCCACAAGCTCACGAAACAGAGACCCCAGACCCATCACACAGAGATTTACAAACTTACCTCACACAGAGACCCACAAACACACTTCATACAGAGACACACACACTCACCTCACACAGAGACCCACAAACTCACTTCACACAGAGACCCACAAACTCACCTCACACAGAGACCCAAAAACTCACCTCACACAGAGACCCACAGACTCACCACACACTGACAAACACAGAGACCCACAAACTCACCACACACAGACCCACAAACTCACCTCACAAAGAGACCCACAAACTCACCTCACACAGAGACCGACAAACTTACTTCACACAGAGACTCACACACTCACCACACAGAGACCCACAAACTCACCTCACACAGAGACCCACAGACTCACCACACATAGACACACACAGAGACCCACAAACTCACCTCACACAGAGACACACAGACACACACAGAGACCCACAGACTCACCTCACACAGAGACCCACAGACTCACCAGACATAGACACCCACACTCACCTCACAGACACCCACAGACTCACCACACACAGACACACACAGAGACTCACAGACGGACCTCACACAGACACACAGAGAGACCCAAACACTCACCACACTGAGACCCACAAACTCAGCACACAGAGACCCACAAGCTCACCAAACAAAGACCCACAGACTCATGACACAGAGATCCACAAACTTACCTCACACAGAAACCCCCAAACTCACTTCACACAGAGATACACACACTCATCTCACACAGAGACCCACAAAGTCACCTCACACAGAGGCCCACAAACTCACCTCTAACAGAGACCCAAACACTCACCAAACAGAGACACACAAACTCACCTCACACAATAGACCCACAAACAAACCTCACATAGACACCCACAGACTCACAGACTCACCTCACACAGAGAAACACAGACTCACCACACAGACACACATGAAGACCCACAGACTCACCTCACACAGACACACACAGAGAACCACAGACTCCACCACACACAGACACCCACACTCCCCTCACACAGACACGCACAGAGACCCACAGACTCCGCCACACACAGACACCCACACTCACCTCACACAGACACCACAGACTCACAGACTCACCTCACACAGAGAAACACAGACTCACCACACAGACACACACAGAGAGCCACAAACTCACCTCACACAGAGACTCACAGACTCACCACACACAGACACACACAGAGACCCACAGACTCACCACACACAGACACCCACACTCACCACACACAGACCCACAGACGCACCACACAGAGACCCACAAACACAGCACACAGAGACCCACAAACTCACCAAACAGAGACCCACAGACTCATCACACAGATATCCACAAACTTACCTCACACAGAGACAGACAAACTCACTTCACACAGAGAGCCACACACTCACCTCAGACAGAGAGCTACAAACTCACCTCACACAGAGACCCACAAACTCACTTCACACAGAGACCCACAAACTCACCTCACACAGAGAACCCACAGACTCACCACACACAGACACACAGAGACCCACAGACTCAGCACACACAGACACACACAGAGACCCACAGACTCAGCACACACAGACACCCACAGAGACCCACACAGACCCACAAACTCACCACACAGAGACCCACAAACTCAACACACAGAGAACCGCAAACTCACCACACAGAGACCCACAGACTCATCACACAGAGATCCATAAACATACCACACACAGAGACCCAAAAACTCACTTCACACACAGACCCACACACTCACCACACACAGACCCACAAACTCACGTCACACAGATACCCACAAACTCACCTCACACAGAGACTGACAATCTCACTTCACACAGAGACCCACAAACTCACCTCACACAGAGACCCACAGACTCACCACACAGACACACACAGAGACCCACAAACTCACCTCACACAGAGACCCACAAACTCACCTCACACAGAGACTCACAGACTCACCTCACACAGAGACCCACAGACTCACCAGACATAGACACCCACACTCAACTCACAGACACCCACAGACTCACCTCACACAGAGACCCACAGACTCACCTCACACAGAGACCCACAGACTCACCAGACATAGACACCCACACTCAACTCACAGACACCCACAGACTCACCACACACAGACACACACAGAGACCCACAGACGGACCTCACACAGACACACCCAGAGACCCACACACTCACCACACTGAGACCTACAAACTCAGCACACAGAGACCCACAAGCTCACGAAACAGAGACCCACAGACCCATCATACAGAGATCCACAAACTTACCTCACACAGAGACCAACAAACTCACTTCATACAGAGACACACACACTCACCTCACACAGAGACCCACAAACTCACTTCACACAGAGACCCACAAACTCACCTCACACAGAGACCCAAAAACTCACCTCACACAGAGACCCACAGACTCACCACACACAGACAAACACATAGACCCACAAACTCACCACACAGACCCACAAACTCACCTCACAAAGAGACCCACAAACTCACCTCACACAGAGACCGACAAACTTACTTCACACAGAGACCCACACACTCACCACACAGAGACCCACAAACTCACCTCACACAGAGCCCCACAGACTCACCACACACAGACACACACAGAGACCCACAAACTCACCTCACACAGAGACACACAGACACACACAGAGACCCACAGACTCACCTCACACAGAGACCCACAGACTCACCAGACATAGACACCCACACTCACCTCACAGACACCCACAGACTCACCACACACAGACACACACAGAGACCCACAGACGGACCTCACACAGACACACAGAGAGACCCAAACACTCACCACACTGAGACCCACAAACTCAGCACACAGAGACCCACAAGCTCACCAAACAGAGACCCACAGACTCATGACACAGAGATCCACAAACTTACCTCACACAGAGACCCCCAAACTCACTTCACACAGAGATACACACACTCACCTCACACAGAGACCCACAAAGTCACCTCACACAGAGTCCCACAAACTCACTTCTCACAGAGACCCAAACACTCACCAAACAGAGACACACAAACTCACCTCACACAGAGACCCACAGACTAACCACACACAGACACACACAGAGACCCACAGACTCACCACATACAGACCATCAACTCACATAGACACCCACAGACTCACAGACTCACCTCACACAGAGAAACACAGACTCACCACACAGACACACATGAAGACCCACAGACTCACCTCACACAGACACACACAGAGACCCACAGACTCCACCACACACAGACACCCACACTCACCTCACACAGACACCACAGACTCACAGACTCACCTCACACAGAGAAACACAGACTCACCACACAGACACACACAGAGACCCACAAACTCACCTCACACAGAGACCCACAGACTCACCACACACAGACACACACAGAGACCCACAGACTCACTACACACAGACACCCACACTCACCACACACAGACCCACAGACTCACCACACAGAGAACCGCAAACTCACCACACAGAGACCCACAGACTCATCACACAGAGATCCATAAACATACCACACACAGAGACCTAAAAACTCACTTCACACACAGACCCACAGACTCACCACACACAGACCCACAAACTCACCTCACACAGAGACCCACAAACTCACCTCACACAGAGACTGACAATCTCACTTCACACAGAGACCCACAAACTCACCTCACACAGAGACCCACAAACTCACCTCACACAGAGACTCACAGACTCACCTCACACAGAGACACACAGACACACACAGAGACCCACAGACTCACCTCACACAGAGACCCACAGACTCACCCGACATAGACACACACACTCACCTCACAGACACCCACAGACTCACCAAACACAGACACACACAGAGACCCACAGACGGACCTCACACAGACACACACAGAGACCCACACACTCACCACACTGAGACCTACAAACTCAGCACACAGAGACACACAAGCTCACCAAACAGAGACCCACAGACCCATCACACAGAGATCCACAAACTTACATCACACAGAGACCCACAAACTCACTTCATACAGAGACCCACCAACTCACCTCACACAGAGACCCAAAAACTCACCTCACACAGAGACCCACAGACTCACCACACACAGACACACACAGAGACCCACAAACTCACCTCACACACAGATCCACAAACTCACCTCACAAAGAGACAGACAAACTCACCTCACAGAGAGACCGTCAAACTTACTTCACACAGAGACCCACACACTCACCACACAGAGACCCACAGACTCACCACACACAGACACACACAAAGACCGAAAAAACTCACCTCACACAGAGACATACAGACACACACAGAGACCCACAGACTCACCAGACATAGACAACCACATTCACCTCACAGACACCCACAGACTCACCACACACAGACACACACAGAGACCCACAAACGGACCTCACACAGACACACACAGAGACCCAAACACTCACCACACTGAGACCCACAAACTCAGCACAAAGAGACCCACAAGCTCACCAAACAGAGACCCACAGAATCATGACACAGAGATCCACAAACTTACCTCACACAGAGACCCCCAAACTCACTTCACACAGAGATACACACACTCACCTCACACAGAGACCCAAAAACTCACCTCACCCAGAGGCCCACAAACTGACTTCTCACAGAGACCCAAACACTCACCAAACAAAGACACACAAACTCACCTCACACAGAGACCCACAAACTCACTTCACACAGAGACCCACAAACTCACCTCCCACAGAGACCCACAGACTAACCACACACAGACACACACAGAGACCCACAGACTCACCACATACAGACCATCAACTCACATAGACACCCACAGACTCACAGACTCACCTCACACAGAGAAACACAGACTCACCACACAGACACACATGAAGACCCACAGACTCACCTCACACAGACACACACAGAGACCCACAGACACCACCACACACAGACACCCACACTCACCTCACACAGACACCACAGACTCACAGACTCACCTCACACAGAGAAACACAGACTCACCACACAAACACACAAAGAGACCCACAAACTCACCTCACACAGAGACCCACAGACTCACCACACACAGACACACACAGAGACCCACAGACTCACTACACACAGACACCCACACTCACCACACACAGACCCACAGACTCACCACAGAGAACCGCAAACTCACCACACACAGACCCACACACTCACCACACACAGACCCACAAACTCACCTCACACAGAGACTGACAATCTCACTTCACACAGAGACCAGCACACTCACCACACAGAGACCCACAAACTCACCTCACACAGAGGCTCACAGACTCACCTCACACAGAGACACACAGACACACACAGAGACCCACAGACTCACCTCACACAGAGACCCACAGACTCATCACACAGAAACCCACAGACTCACCAAACAGATACCCACATACTCATCACACTGTGACCCACATACTCACCACACTGAGACCCACAAATTCAGCATACAGAGACCCACAAACTCACTAAACAGAAACCCACAGACAGACCTCACACAGAGACCCACAAACTCACCTCACACAGAGACCCAGAAACTAACTTCACACAGAGACCCACACACTCACCAGACAGAGACCCACAAACTCACCTCACACAGAGACCCACAGACTCACCACACACAGACACACACAGAGACCCACAGACTCACCACACACAGACACCCACACTCACCTCACACAGACACCCACAGACTCACAGACTCACTTCACACAGAGAAACACAGACTCACCACACAGACACACACAGACTCACAGACTCACTTCACACAGATAAACACAGACTCACCACACAGACACACGCAGATACCTACAAACTCACCTCACACAGAGACGCACACACTCACCACACACAGAGACCCACAAACTCATCACACAGAGACCCAAAAATTCACTTCACACAGAGACCCACACATTCACCACACACAGACCCACAAACTCACCTCACACTGAGACCCACAAACTCACCTCACACAGAGACCGACAATCTCACTTCACACAGAGACCAACAAACTCACCACACAGAGACCCACAAACTCACCTTACACATAGACTCACAGACTCACCTCACATAGAGACACACAGACACACACAGAGACCCACAGACTCACCTCACACAGTGACCCACAGACTCATCACACAGAAACCCACAGACTCAACAAACAGATACCCACATACTCTTTGGTTCTCTTCGGTAAAGTCACCTAGGTAAAAAATAAAACATCAAAAAATCACGACGTTTCTGCCACAACACAAGCGGCCTTCGAGGACAGCGCTGGAGTTGAACACAGCCATGCTCAAACCGCGACCTTTAAGCTGTGTGCGAGGAAACAAGGTGCCTTGACAAAGGAATTAGCATTAAACATTAGCATTTGATTGCCGACTTAGCATAGAAGTGGTGTACATGCAAGTGCACATGCCGATACCAAGGTTCTTTGCAAACCCACGGGTTTTTATCAGAGATTTGTTCACGAGGCATTTCAGATCTCCAAGCACAGACACAATTTCAACCGAGAAGATGGTTTCAAATTAAGCAACCATTGGAAAGATGTTGTAAATCGAACCAAACATTAAACTAATTTTCAATGGTACAGTATATTTTTCAAGTGGTGGTACCCAAAACTTTCGCAGCTCTTAAATTCCCTTTTCACACCATCAATCGGGATCTCCCCCGCCCCCCCAGCGCCAACCGGCATGTGCACTTGCATGTACACCACTTCTATGCTAAGTCTGAAATCCTGCATCCTTTCACTGGAAAAAAACACCTCTGCGGTACAAAATTCTACTCACCTGGTATCGACAATCAAGGGTGTTTCCCTGTCCCCAGACGACCTGCTTGTCAGTTTTGATGTAGTTTCCTTATTCACCAAGGTTCCTGTACCTGACACCATCGCAATCATTGAAGACTTGGTTCATCAAGGACTAAACACTGAGGTACCCTCCCTGGTGAGACACTTTAACCAATACATACTTCACTTGGAATGGAACTTTCTACAAACAAACTGAGGGCACCCCAATGGGCTCCCCCCTATCTCCGGTTATAGCTAACATTTTCATGGAGAAATTTGGGACTGACGCCATCCAGACTGCCACTCTGCACCCAACCTTATGGAAGAGGTACGTGAATGACACTTTTGTCATCCAGCCACATGGCCGGCCTGCTCTAGACCAAGTTTTCGACCACATCAATTCCATACACCCAGCCATCAGATTTACCATGGAAGTCGAAAAAGATGGCAAGCTACCTTTTTTGGATGTCCTAATAAAAAAGAGACCTGATGGTTCAATGAGCCACTCTGTCTACAGGAAAGCTACCCATACGGATGCTTATCTAAAACTGGATTCCCACTACCATCCATCACAGAAGAATTCTCTCATCAAGACTCTGTACCATAGAGCCCAATGCATATCCGACCAGGAACACATAGGCAGTGAACTCAAGCACGAACACCAAGCTCTTAAGGCTTATGGTTACTCCGACTATACAATACGCAAAGCTATCACTAAAACCATGAAGAAGGACCCTCTTGAGGAGCCTTTCAAAACCATCACTTTACCCTACATTGCGGGGATCACAAAAAAGATCTCCAAAATCTTGAATAAACACAAGATCCAGGTCCGTTTCAACACATTACATAAAATCCGTGATCTGGTTCCATCTGTAAAAGATGTGATTCCGGACATACAGTACCCTGGTGTCTACAAACTAAGTTACCTCTGTGGTAGTGGTTACATTGGAGAAACAAAACGCCATGTCTCGGACCGCATTCGTGAACACAAAGCAGACCTTAAACACGGTAGGACCAACACCTCGGCCGTGGCAGATCATTGTTAGAATTCAGTAGGCTCACATGACATTGACTTTTCCAAGACAGAGGTTATTTGTAAGCCATCTGGCTACCATGAGAGATTCGTTCATGAGGCTATCCACATATACAAGCACAGAGACAATTTCAAACGAGAAGATGGATTCTAGCTTAGCAATCATTGGAAAGATTTGATTAACCATTTCAGGTCTTGATTGTTCACGCTTTCAGTGGCTTTCAGACAGCATACAATAATTTTTCGTCTCCCCCCTCCTCTTTTCAGAACATAGATGGACTAGTCCTTCTAAATAAACTGCCAAATCGCTGCGCGTGGCGCTGACGTTTTTTTTTTTTATAAATGAATAAATACACCGTTTAAAAATAAATTAATTAATGCAAACCGACACACCTGATGACGACCGTTTGTGTTATGGTCGAAACGTAGTGAGAATTTTTATTGTTATATATTTTATTATTTTATTGTTTCCCTTCAACGTGACTTTACCGAAAGAGCTTATAATATGAATTGCTGCAGTCACGAAAGCTTTAAATCAAAATCTTATTCCTTTATCAAGGCACCTTGTCTGAGCGTGGCTGTGTTCCACTCCAGCGCTGTCCTCGAGACAGCCTGATCCCTTCACCTGATGAAGGCCGCTTGTGTTGTGGCCGAAACGTCGTGATTTTTTGTTGTTTTAATTTTTACCTACGTGACTTTACCGAATAGAACCAAAGAGTATGGATCCTTGCAGTCACGACAGCTTTAAATCTAGAATTGATAACCTCTACGGGGAGGGCTTTCACCTATCTGTTAGAGCTTTTAACAGACAACGGGACAATAAGTCACAGCTCATTGAGACGCTGACCTTCCTCAAAAGATGCCGCGATCACAAGGTAATACCCATCGCTTTCACACTCACTTCTGCTGCTGTATCTTCTCCGAATTCTAAACACATTCTGTTTAAGGCCAGCCTATCTTTAATCTCAGAGAGGATAAGGCTACTCTGATTTGAACTCGATACTTTAGACAGGACTCTCCTACAAGCTCATTTAATGTTAACACAAAAAATGTCACCTTCTGATTGGAATCACGTAGACAACATGACTGCTTCTTCTGCTGATTCACTGTCAGTCAATTGTAAAGCTAACCTGATTTCTAAATTCAACCACCTATCAAAGAAAAACCCAGTTCCACATATAACAAAACTAGATGTTAACAAAATCGTCATTAATCAGAGTAGCACCCCGATTTCGGACAATCAGAAAACAGTACTGGCTAGGGGATTGAATTTTGCTGTCACCCCAAAACACATACCAGTAGATGATATCATCTCTCAGGTCGATGTAGCCCTCAAAGGCGTGGGACACATCCAAGCAGACGTTGCGAGAGCTGAAATAGCCACTATTATTAAGAATGCTAAGAAACCCATTAGTAACATCAGCAAAAATGAACGCTCTGAACTCGCGAATTTAAAAAAACAGAAGTGATATAGTCATCCTCTCAGCCGATAAAGGCAACGCTACTGTAATTATGGATAAAGATTAATACAACAACAAAATCCAGAATCTGCTCAATGATGGAAGTTATTCAAAAATTAAAAATGACCCTATCAATAGCCTAGCGATAAAAACCAACAAGATCATCACAAGTTCGACCTCCCTAATCGACCCAACTAAACGTCCCTCCCTAAAACCTTCTGCTGCAAGACCCCCTAGATTCTATGGTTTTCCCAAGATTCATAAACAAGGCACCCCACTATGACCCATCGTATCCACGATCAACTCCCCTACCTATAGACTGGCCCGTTTTCTGTCAGATACCTTGCTGCCTTTCACTGGCAAGACCGCCTCAGCAGTACTTAACTCAGCCCAATTGGTCTCTATGGTCAAAGACGTTGTACTGTCCCCTGACGATATCCTTGTCAGCTTCGATGTGGTCTCTTTGTTCACCAAGGTCCCAGTGCCTGATACCATTGAAATAATTGAAAATTTGGTCCAACATGGACTAGACCCCGATACACCTGCACTGGTTAGGCACTGCCTCAACAATACCTACTTTATCTGGAATGGTTCCTTCTACAAATAAAATGAGAGTACCCCCATGGGATCCCCCTTGTCACCAGTGATAGCCAATATTTTCATGGAGAAATTTGAATCAGACGCCATCCAGACTTCCACCCTCAGACCTTCCCTGTGGAAGAGATATGTGGATGACACTTTCGTCATTTGGCCACATGGCCTCCCAGCTCTGAACCTTTTCCTACACCACATCAATTCCAGACATCCCGCCATCAAATTCACCATGGAAGTGGAGAAAGATGGCAAGCTACCATTCTTGGATGTTCTGTTTGAGAGGAGACCTGATGGCTCATTGGGGAATTCTGTCTACAGGAAACCCACCCACAGACTCAACAAACAGATACCCACATACTCTTTGGTTCTCTTCGGTAAAGTCACCTAGGTAAAAAATAAAACATCAAAAAATCACGACGTTTCTGCCACAACACAAGCGGCCTTCGAGGACAGCGCTGGAGTTGAACACAGCCATGCTCAAACCGCGACCTTTAAGCTGTGTGCGAGGAAACAAGGTGCCTTGACAAAGGAATTAGCATTAAACATTAGCATTTGATTGCCGACTTAGCATAGAAGTGGTGTACATGCAAGTGCACATGCCGATACCAAGGTTCTTTGCAAACCCACGGGTTTTTATCAGAGATTTGTTCACGAGGCATTTCAGATCTCCAAGCACAGACACAATTTCAACCGAGAAGATGGTTTCAAATTAAGCAACCATTGGAAAGATGTTGTAAATCGAACCAAACATTAAACTAATTTTCAATGGTACAGTATATTTTTCAAGTGGTGGTACCCAAAACTTTCGCAGCTCTTAAATTCCCTTTTCACACCATCAATCGGGATCTCCCCCGCCCCCCCAGCGCCAACCGGCATGTGCACTTGCATGTACACCACTTCTATGCTAAGTCTGAAATCCTGCATCCTTTCACTGGAAAAAAACACCTCTGCGGTACAAAATTCTACTCACCTGGTATCGACAATCAAGGGTGTTTCCCTGTCCCCAGACGACCTGCTTGTCAGTTTTGATGTAGTTTCCTTATTCACCAAGGTTCCTGTACCTGACACCATCGCAATCATTGAAGACTTGGTTCATCAAGGACTAAACACTGAGGTACCCTCCCTGGTGAGACACTTTAACCAATACATACTTCACTTGGAATGGAACTTTCTACAAACAAACTGAGGGCACCCCAATGGGCTCCCCCCTATCTCCGGTTATAGCTAACATTTTCATGGAGAAATTTGGGACTGACGCCATCCAGACTGCCACTCTGCACCCAACCTTATGGAAGAGGTACGTGAATGACACTTTTGTCATCCAGCCACATGGCCGGCCTGCTCTAGACCAAGTTTTCGACCACATCAATTCCATACACCCAGCCATCAGATTTACCATGGAAGTCGAAAAAGATGGCAAGCTACCTTTTTTGGATGTCCTAATAAAAAAGAGACCTGATGGTTCAATGAGCCACTCTGTCTACAGGAAAGCTACCCATACGGATGCTTATCTAAAACTGGATTCCCACTACCATCCATCACAGAAGAATTCTCTCATCAAGACTCTGTACCATAGAGCCCAATGCATATCCGACCAGGAACACATAGGCAGTGAACTCAAGCACGAACACCAAGCTCTTAAGGCTTATGGTTACTCCGACTATACAATACGCAAAGCTATCACTAAAACCATGAAGAAGGACCCTCTTGAGGAGCTTTTCAAAACCATCACTTTACCCTACATTGCGGGGATCACAAAAAAGATCTCCAAAATCTTGAATAAACACAAGATCCAGGTCCGTTTCAACACATTACATAAAATCCGTGATCTGGTTCCATCTGTAAAAGATGTGATTCCGGACATACAGTACCCTGGTGTCTACAAACTAAGTTACCTCTGTGGTAGTGGTTACATTGGAGAAACAAAACGCCATGTCTCGGACCGCATTCGTGAACACAAAGCAGACCTTAAACACGGTAGGACCAACACCTCGGCCGTGGCAGATCATTGTTAGAATTCAGTAGGCTCACATGACATTGACTTTTCCAAGACAGAGGTTATTTGTAAGCCATCTGGCTACCATGAGAGATTCGTTCATGAGGCTATCCACATATACAAGCACAGAGACAATTTCAAACGAGAAGATGGATTCTAGCTTAGCAATCATTGGAAAGATTTGATTAACCATTTCAGGTCTTGATTGTTCACGCTTTCAGTGGCTTTCAGACAGCATACAATAATTTTTCGTCTCCCCCCTCCTCTTTTCAGAACATAGATGGACTAGTCCTTCTAAATAAACTGCCAAATCGCTGCGCGTGGCGCTGACGTTTTTTTTTTATAAATGAATAAATACACCGTTTAAAAATAAATTAATTAATGCAAACCGACACACCTGATGACGACCGTTTGTGTTATGGTCGAAACGTAGTGAGAATTTTTATTGTTATATATTTTATTATTTTATTGTTTCCCTTCAACGTGACTTTACCGAAAGAGCTTATAATATGAATTGCTGCAGTCACGAAAGCTTTAAATCAAAATCTTATTCCTTTATCAAGGCACCTTGTCTGAGCGTGGCTGTGTTCCACTCCAGCGCTGTCCTCGAGACAGCCTGATCCCTTCACCTGATGAAGGCCGCTTGTGTTGTGGCCGAAACGTCGTGATTTTTTGTTGTTTTAATTTTTACCTACGTGACTTTACCGAATAGAACCAAAGAGTATGGATCCTTGCAGTCACGACAGCTTTAAATCTAGAATTGATAACCTCTACGGGGAGGGCTTTCACCTATCTGTTAGAGCTTTTAACAGACAACGGGACAATAAGTCACAGCTCATTGAGACGCTGACCTTCCTCAAAAGATGCCGCGATCACAAGGTAATACCCATCGCTTTCACACTCACTTCTGCTGCTGTATCTTCTCCGAATTCTAAACACATTCTGTTTAATGCCAGCCTATCTTTAATCTCAGAGAGGATAAGGCTACTCTGATTTGAACTCGATACTTTAGACAGGACTCTCCTACAAGCTCATTTAATGTTAACACAAAAAATGTCACCTTCTGATTGGAATCACGTAGACAACATGACTGCTTCTTCTGCTGATTCACTGTCAGTCAATTGTAAAGCTAACCTGATTTCTAAATTCAACCACCTATCAAAGAAAAACCCAGTTCCACATATAACAAAACTAGATGTTAACAAAATCGTCATTAATCAGAGTAGCACCCCGATTTCGGACAATCAGAAAACAGTACTGGCTAGGGGATTGAATTTTGCTGTCACCCCAAAACACATACCAGTAGATGATATCATCTCTCAGGTCGATGTAGCCCTCAAAGGCGTGGGACACATCCAAGCAGACGTTGCGAGAGCTGAAATAGCCACTATTATTAAGAATGCTAAGAAACCCATTAGTAACATCAGCAAAAATGAACGCTCTGAACTCGCGAATTTAAAAAAACAGAAGTGATATAGTCATCCTCTCAGCCGATAAAGGCAACGCTACTGTAATTATGGATAAAGATTAATACAACAACAAAATCCAGAATCTGCTCAATGATGGAAGTTATTCAAAAATTAAAAATGACCCTATCAATAGCCTAGCGATAAAAACCAACAAGATCATCACAAGTTCGACCTCCCTAATCGACCCAACTAAACGTCCCTCCCTAAAACCTTCTGCTGCAAGACCCCCTAGATTCTATGGTTTTCCCAAGATTCATAAACAAGGCACCCCACTATGACCCATCGTATCCACGATCAACTCCCCTACCTATAGACTGGCCCGTTTTCTGTCAGATACCTTGCTGCCTTTCACTGGCAAGACCGCCTCAGCAGTACTTAACTCAGCCCAATTGGTCTCTATGGTCAAAGACGTTGTACTGTCCCCTGACGATATCCTTGTCAGCTTCGATGTGGTCTCTTTGTTCACCAAGGTCCCAGTGCCTGATACCATTGAAATAATTGAAAATTTGGTCCAACATGGACTAGACCCCGATACACCTGCACTGGTTAGGCACTGCCTCAACAATACCTACTTTATCTGGAATGGTTCCTTCTACAAATAAAATGAGAGTACCCCCATGGGATCCCCCTTGTCACCAGTGATAGCCAATATTTTCATGGAGAAATTTGAATCAGACGCCATCCAGACTTCCACCCTCAGACCTTCCCTGTGGAAGAGATATGTGGATGACACTTTCGTCATTTGGCCACATGGCCTCCCAGCTCTGAACCTTTTCCTACACCACATCAATTCCAGACATCCCGCCATCAAATTCACCATGGAAGTGGAGAAAGATGGCAAGCTACCATTCTTGGATGTTCTGTTTGAGAGGAGACCTGATGGCTCATTGGGGCATTCTGTCTACAGGAAACCCACCCACACGGATTCCTACTTGAAACCTGATTCCCACCACCACCCAGCCCAGCAGAATTCTCTCATCAAAACTTTATACCATAGGGCTCATTGCATTTCGGACCAACACCACCTGACCAGTGAATTAAAACATGTGTAGTGTCGTGGGTTCACTCGGACGACAATCGCCTTTCTTCCACCGTCACTTTAATTTCCATCGTTCCGCACACACACACACTATATATCATTACACACACACACTATATATCATTACACACACACACTATATATATCATTACACACACACACACTATAATTTCACACACACACACACTATATATAATTCCTCCTCTCCACACTCCGCCAACTCAAACACACGAATTCCTTTCAGCACCGTCCGCTCATACTCCTTGTCTCCCCACACGGTCTCTTCTTCACTCCCCGCACACACAGGGGTTCTCTCTCTATCTCCTCACACACAGTGACTCGTCTATCTCTTCACACACAGTGACTCGTCTATCTCTTCACACACAGTGATTCGTCTATCTCTTCACACACAGTGACTCGTCTATTACTTCACACACAGTGACTCGTCTATCTCTTCACACACAGTGACTTGTCTATCTCTTCACACACAGTGACTTGTCTATCTCTTCACACACAGTGACTTGTCTATCTCTTCACACACAGTGACTTATCTTTCTCTAACTCTCCCTGTACCTATCTCTACCGTAACTACCACTCTGCTAACGCTAACTCTCCCTATCGGTATTTACTGTCCTCTGGGTTCGGCTCTCAATATATTCTTCACTAACATTTGCCGGCTCCCCTCTTCGCATCTCTCGCTGCTCTCTTCACCTCTCGCCAACAACTCCCCAACAACAACTCAACTCCCCGTTCAAATCACCTAGCGTTTTATCCCCTTTCCAATCAGCCTTAATTAATTGCCACGTGCCTCGCTAGCATTTTCCCACCAGCTCGCACCTGTCCAACGGCCCAGACTTCGTGACGCCGCCACAACGCTAACAGCCTCTCGACCAATCACAGCCCTCGTGCCTTGACTCCCTTAATTACTTTGGTTTGTTTACGCCACCCGTGACTTCACCACCTGCTCGACCTTATGTGACCCACACTGTTTGTATGTCTGTATGTACTGTATATGGCCAATTTACCCATGCGTATCTTTTACTCCACTACACATGTACACCTGGCCCTCAAAAGGAATGGATACTCTGACCGTAATATCCGCCAAGCTGTTTCTCCCTCCATACAGAAACAACCACTTGATACTCCGGTCAAAACCATCACCCTACCGTATATAGCAGGCGTTACTAAAAGGATTTCCAAAATTCTAAACAAACACAAGATGCAGGTCCGGTTCAATACAGTACACACAATTCGTGATCTGATCCCATCCGTGAAGGATGTCATTTTTGACTTACAGTACCGAGGGGTTTACAAATTGAGTTGTACCTGCGGTGATTGCTATATCGGGGAGACAAAGCGACATGTCTCTGACCGAATTCGCGAGCACAAATCAGATTTCAAAAACGGTAAAACAAATTCTGCTGCCGTAGCTGATCATTGTTACAACGCTGTGGGTGATCACGATATAATTTTCTCCGATACCAAGGTTCTTTGCAAACCCACGGGTTTTTATCAGAGATTTGTTCACGAGGCAATTCAGATCTACAAGGACAGACATAATTTCAACCGAGAAGATGGTTTCAAATTAAGCAACCATTGGAAAGATGTTCTAAATCGAACCAAACATTAAACTAATTTTCAATGCTACAGTATATTTTTCAAGTAGTGGTACCCAAAACTTTCGCAGCTCTTAAATTCCCTTTTCACACCATCAATAGGGAAACTCCCCCCCCCCCCCCCCCCGCGCCAACCGGCATGTGCACTTGCATGTACACCACTTCTATGCTAAGTTGGGCAATCAAATGCTAATTTATGATGCTAATTCCTTTGTCAAGGCACCTTGTTTCCTCGCACACAGCTTAAAGGTCGATGTCTGAGCGTGGCTGTGTTTCACTCCAGCGCTGTCCTCGAGACAGCATGATCCCTTCACCTGATGAAGGCCGCTTGTGTTGTGGCCGAAACGTCGTGATTTTTTGTTGTTTATTTTTTACCTACGTGACTTTACCGAATAGAACCAAAGAGTATGTGGGTATCTGATTGGTGAGTCTGTGGGTTTCTGTGTGATGAGTCTGTGGGTCTCTGTGTGAGGTGAGTCTGTGGGTCTCTGTGTGTGTCTGTGTGTCTCTGTGTGAGGTGAGTCTGTGAGTCTCTGTGTGGTGAGTGTGTTTGTCTCTGTGTGAAGTGAGATTGTCGGTCTCTGTGTGAGGTGAGTTTGTGGGTCTCTGTGTGAAGTGAAGTTTTGGGTCTCTGTGTGTGGTATGTTTATGCATCTCTGTGTGAAGCGTTTGTGGGTCTGATTTTTTGTTGTTTCATTTTTTACCTACGTGACTTTACCGAATAGAACCAAAGAGTATGGATCCTTGCAGTCACGAAAGCTTTGAATCTAGAAAAGATACCCACATACTCATCACACTGTGACCCACATACTCACCACACTGAGACCCACAAATTCAGCATACAGAGACCCACAAACTCACCAAACAGATACCCACAGACAGACCTCACACAGAGACCCACAAACTCAACTCACGCAGAGACCCACAAACTAACTTCACACAGAGACCCACACACTCAACTCACAGAGACCCACAAACTCACCTCACACAGAGACCCACAGACTCAAAACAAAAAGACACACACAGAGACCCACAAACTCACCCCACACAAAGACTCACAGACTCACCTCACACAGAGGCACACAGACTTACCACACCCAGACACCCACACTCACCTCACAGACACCCACAGACTCAACACACACAGACACACACAGAGACCCACAAACGGACCTCACACAGACACACACAGAGACCCACACACTCACGACACAGAGACCTACAAACTCATCACACAAAAACACACAGACTCACCAAACAGATACCTACACACTCACCACACTGAAACCCACAAACTCAGCACACAGAGACCCACAAACTCACCTCACACAGAGACCCACAGACTCACCACACACAGAGACCCAAACACTTACCAAACAGAGACACACAAACTCACCTCACACTGAAACCCACAAACTCAGCACACAGAGACCCACAAACTCACCTCACACAGAGACCCACAGACTCACCACACACAGAGACCCAAACACTTACCAAACAGAGACACACAAACTCACCTCACACTGAAACCCACAAACTCAGCATACAGAGACCCACAAACTCACCTCACACAGAGACCCACAGACTCACCACACACAGAGACCCAAACACTTACGAAACAGAGACACATAAACTCAACTCACACAGAAACCCACAAACTCACTTCACACAGAGACCCACAAACTCACCTCACACAGAGACCCATAGACTCACCACACACAGACACACACAGAGACCAACAGACTCAGCATACACAGACACCCACAATCACCACACACAGACCCACAGACCCACTTCACACAGAGACCCACACACTCACCAAACAGAGACCCACAAACTCACCTCACACAGAGACCCACAGACTAACCACACACATACAAACACAGAGACCCACCGACACACCACACACAGACACTCAGCTCACACAGACACGCACAGACTCACAGACTCACCTCACACAGAGAAACACAGACTCACTACACAGACACACACGGAGACCGACAGACTCACCTCACACAGACACACACAGAGACCCACAGACTCCACCACACACAGACACCCACACTCACCTCACACAGATACCACAGACTCACAGACTCACTCCACACAGAGAAACACATACTCACCACACAGACACACACAGAGACCCACAAACTCACCTCACACAGAGACCCACAGACTCACCACACACAGACACACAGAGAGACCCACAGACTCACTACACACAGAAACCCACACTCACCACACACAGACCCACAGACTCACCACACAGAGAACCACAAACTCACCACACAGAGACCAAAAGACTCCTCACTCAGAGATCCACAAACATACCACACACAGAGATCCAAAAACTCACTTCACACAGAGACCCACACACTCACCACACACAGACCCACAAACTCACCTCACATAGAGACCCACAAACTCACCTCACACAGAGACCGACAATCTCACTTCACACAGAGACCAACACACTCACCACACAGAGACCCACAAACTCACCTCACACAGAGACTCACAGACTCACCTCACACAGAGACACACAGACACACACAGAGACCCACAGACTCACCTCACACAAAAACCCACAAACTAACTTCACACAGAGACCCACACACTCACCAGACAGAGACCCACAAACTCACCTCACACAGAGACCCACAGACTCACCAAACAGATACCCACATACTCATCACACCTGACCCACATACTCACCACACTGAGACCCACAAATTCAGCATACAGAGACCCACAAACTCACCAAACAGAGACCCACAGACAGACCTCACAGAGAGACCCACAAACTCACCTCACACAGTGACCCACAAACTAACTTCACACAGAGACCCACACAATCATCAGACAGAGACCCACAGACTCACCACAAACAGACACACACAGAGACCCACGGACTCACCACACACAGACACCCACACTCACCTCACACAGACACCCACAGACTCACAGACTCACCTCACACAGAGAAACACAGACTCACCATATAGACACACACAGACTCACAGACTCACCTCACACAGATATATACAGACTCACCACACAGACACACACAGATAGCCACAAACTCACCTCATACAGAGACACACAGGCTCACCACACACAGACACACACATAGACCCACAGACTCACCACACACAGACACCCACACTGACCACACACAGACCCACAGACTCTCCACACAGAGAACCATAAACTCACCACACAGAGACCCACAAACTAACCACACAGAGACCCACAGACTCATCGCAAAGAGATCCATAAACTTACCACACACAGAGACCCACAAACTCACTTCACACAGAGATCCACACACTCACCTCACACAAAGACCGAAAAACTCACTTCACACAGAAACCCACACACTCACCACACAGAGACCCACAAACTCACCTCACACAGAGACCCACAGACTCACCACACACAGACACACACAGAGACCCACAAACTCACCACGCAGGGACTCACAGACTCACCTCACACAGATACACACAGACTCACCACACGCAGACACGCACACCCACCTCACATACACACACAGACTCAACACACACAGACACACACAGAGACCCACAGACGGACCTCACACAGACACACACAGAGACCCACAAACTCACCACACAGAGACCCACAGACTCATCACACAGAAACCCATTGACTCACCAAAGACATACCCACACACTCACCACACTGAAACCCACAAACTCACCTCACACAGAGACCCACAGACTAACCACACACAGACAAACACAGAGACCCACAGACTCACCACACACAGAAACTCAGCTCACAAAGACACCCACAGACTCACAGACTCACCTCACACAAAGAAAGACAGACCCACTACACAGACACACACGGAGATCCACAGACTCACCTCACACAGACACACACAGAGACCCACAGACTCCACTACACAGATACACCCGCACTCACCTCACACAGACACCACAGACTAACAGACTCACCTCACAGAGAAACACAGACTCACCACACAGACACACACACAGAGACCCACAGATTCACTACACACAGACACCCACACTCACCACACACAGACCCACTGAATCACCACGCAGAGAAGCACAAACTCACCACACAGAGACCCAAAGACTCCTCACACAGAAATCCACAAACATACCAAACTCAGAGACCCAAAAACTAACTTCACGCAGAGACCCACACACCCACCACACACAGACCCACAAACTCACCTCACACAGAGACCCACAAACTCACCTCACACAGAGACACACAGACTCACCACACACAGACACACACAGCGACCCACAGACTCACCACACACAGACACCCACACTCACCACACACAGACTCACCACACAGAGAACCATAAACTCACCACACAGAGACCCACAAACTCACTTCACACAGAGACCCACACACTCACCACACAGAGACCCACAAACTCACCTCACACCGAGACCCACAGACTCACCACACACAGACACACACAGAGACCCACAAACTCACCACACACAGACTCACAGACTCACCTCACACAGATACACACAGACTCACCACACGCAGACACGCACACTCACCTCACATACACACACAGACTCAACACACACAGACACACACAGAGACCCACACACTCACCACACAGAGACCCACAGACTCATCACACAGAAACCCACAGACTCACCAAACAGATACCCACACACTCACCACACTGAAACCCACAAACTCAGCACACAGAGACCCACAAACTCACCAAACAGAGACCCACAGACTCATAACACAGAGGCCCTACAATCTCACCACACAGAGACCCACAAACTCACCTCACACAGAGACCCACAGACTCACCACACACAGAGACCCAAACACTCACCAAACAGAGACCCACAAACTCACCTCACACAGAGACCCACAAACTCACTTCACACAGAGACCCACAAACTCACCTCACACAGAGACCCACAGACTAACCACACACAGACAAACACAGAGACCCACAAACTCACCACACACAGACACTCAGCTCACACAGACACCCACAGACTCACAGACTCACCTCACACAGAGAAACACAGACTCACTACACAGACACACACGGAGATCCACAGAATCACCTCACACAGACACACACAGAGACCCACAGACTCCACTACACACAGACACCCACACTCACCTCACACAGACACCACAGACTAACAGATTCACCTCACACAGAGAAACACAGACTCACCTCAAACCGAGACCGACAAACCCACTTCACACAGAGACCCACACACTCACCACACAGAGACCCACAAACTCACCGCACACCGAGACCCACAGACTCACCACACACAGACACACACAGAGACCCACAAACTCACCTCAAACAGAGACCCACAGACTCACCACACAGAGACACACACAGAGACCCATTGACTCACTACACACAGACACCCACACTCACCACACACAGACTCACAGACTCACCACACAGAGAACCACAAACTCACCACACAGAGACCCAAAGACTCACTTCACACAGAGACCACACAATCACCACACACAGACCCACAAACTCACCTCACTCAGAGACCCACAAACTCACCTCACACAGAAACCGACAATCTCACTTCACACAGAGACCCACACACTCACCAGACAGAGACCCACAAACTCACCTCACACAGAGACCCACAGACTCACCACACACAGACACACACAGAGACCCACAGACTCACCACACACAGACACCCACACTCACTTCACACAAACACCCACAGACTCACAGACTCACCTCACACAGAGAAACACAGACTCACCACACAGACACACAGACTCACAGACTCACCTCACACAGATAAATACAGACTCACCACACAGACACACACAGATAGCCACAAACTCACCTCATACAGAGACACACAGGCTCACCACACACAGACACACACAGAGACCCACAGACTCACCACACACAGACACCCACACTCACCACACACAGACCCACAGACTCACCACACAGAGAACCATAAATTCACCACACAGAGACCCACAAACTCACCACACAGAGACCCACAGACTCATCACACAGAGACCCACACACTCACCTCACATAGAGACCGAAAAACTCACTTCACACAGAGACCCACACACTCACCACACAAAGACCCACAAACTCACCTCACACAGCGACCCACAGACTCATCACACAGAGACCCACAAACTCACTTCACCCAGAGAATCACACACTCATCTCACAGAGCGACTCACAAACTCACCTGACACAGAGACCAACAAGCTCACTTCACACAGAGACCCACACACTCACCACACAGAGACCCACAGACTCACCTCACACAGAGACCCATGGATTCACCACACACAGACACACACGGAGACCCACAGACTATCCTCACACAGGCACACACAGAGACCCACACACTCACGCCACAGAGACCCACAAACTCACCTCCCACAGAGAAACACAGACTCACCTCACACAGACACACACAGAGACCCACAGACTCACCACATACAGACACCCACACTAAAACCACAGTGACACTCACAGACTCACCACGCACAGACACACACGGAGACCCACAGACTAACCTCATACAGACACACACAGAGACCCACACACTCACCACACAGAGACCCACAGACTCATCACACAGAGACCCACAAACTCACTTCACCCAGAGAACCACACACTCATCTCACAGAGAGACTCACAAACTCACCTACCACAGAGACCAACAAACTCATTTCACACAGAGACCCACACACTCACCACACAGAGACCCACAGACTCACCACACAGAGACAAACACAGAGACCCACAAACTCACATCAAAAAGAGACCCACAAACTCACCTTACACAGAGACCGACAAACTCACTTCACACAAAGACCCACACACTCACCACACAGAGACCCACACACTCACCACACAGTGACCCACAAACTCACCTCACACAGAGACCCACAGACTCACCACACACAGACACACACAGAGACCCACAGACTCACCACACACAGACACCCACACTCACTTCACACAAACACCCACAGACTCACAGACTCACCTCACACAGAGAAACACAGACTCACCACACAGACACACAGACTCACAGACTCACCTCACACAGATAAATACAGACTCACCACACAGACACACACAGATAGCCACAAACTCACCTCATACAGAGACACACAGGCTCACCACACACAGACACACACAGAGACCCACAGACTCACCACACACAGACACCCACACTCACCACACACAGACCCACAGACTCACCACACAGAGAACCATAAATTCACCACACAGAGACCCACAAACTCACCACACAGAGACCCACAGACTCATCACACAGAGACCCACACACTCACCTCACATAGAGACCGAAAAACTCACTTCACACAGAGACCCACACACTCACCACACAAAGACCCACAAACTCACCTCACACAGCGACCCACAGACTCATTACACAGAGACCCACAAACTCACTTCACCCAGAGAACCACACACTCATCTCACAGAGCGACTCACAAACTCACCTGACACAGAGACCAACAAACTCACTTCACACAGAGACCCACACACTCACCACACAGAGACCCACAGACTCACCTCACACAGAGACCCACAGACTCCACTACACACAGACACCCACACTCACCTCACACAGACACCACAGACTAACAGATTCACCTCACACAGAGAAACACAGACTCACCTCAAACCGAGACCGACAAACCCACTTCACACAGAGACCCACACACTCACCACACAGAGACCCACAAACTCACCGCACACCGAGACCCACAGACTCACCACACACAGACACACACAGAGACCCACAAACTCACCTCAAACAGAGACCCACAGACTCACCACACAGAGACACACACAGAGACCCATTGACTCACTACACACAGACACCCACACTCACCACACACAGACTCACAGACTCACCACACAGAGAACCACAAACTCACCACACAGAGACCCAAAGACTCACTTCACACAGAGACCACACAATCACCACACACAGACCCACAAACTCACCTCACTCAGAGACCCACAAACTCACCTCACACAGAAACCGACAATCTCACTTCACACAGAGACCCACACACTCACCAGACAGAGACCCACAAACTCACCTCACACAGAGACCCACAGACTCACCACACACAGACACACACAGAGACCCACAGACTCACCACACACAGACACCCACACTCACTTCACACAAACACCCACAGACTCACAGACTCACCTCACACAGAGAAACACAGACTCACCACACAGACACACAGACTCACAGACTCACCTCACACAGATAAATACAGACTCACCACACAGACACACACAGATAGCCACAAACTCACCTCATACAGAGACACACAGGCTCACCACACACAGACACACACAGAGACCCACAGACTCACCACACACAGACACCCACACTCACCACACACAGACCCACAGACTCACCACACAGAGAACCATAAATTCACCACACAGAGACCCACAAACTCACCACACAGAGACCCACAGACTCATCACACAGAGACCCACACACTCACCTCACATAGAGACCGAAAAACTCACTTCACACAGAGACCCACACACTCACCACACAAAGACCCACAAACTCACCTCACACAGCGACCCACAGACTCATCACACAGAGACCCACAAACTCACTTCACCCAGAGAATCACACACTCATCTCACAGAGCGACTCACAAACTCACCTGACACAGAGACCAACAAACTCACTTCACACAGAGACCCACACACTCACCACACAGAGACCCACAGACTCACCTCACACAGAGACCCATGGATTCACCACACACAGACACACACGGAGACCCACAGACTATCCTCACACAGGCACACACAGAGACCCACACACTCACGCCACAGAGACCCACAAACTCACCTCCCACAGAGAAACACAGACTCACCTCACACAGACACACACAGAGACCCACAGACTCACCACATACAGACACCCACACTAAAACCACAGTGACACTCACAGACTCACCACGCACAGACACACACGGAGACCCACAGACTAACCTCATACAGACACACACAGAGACCCACACACTCACCACACAGAGACCCACAGACTCATCACACAGAGACCCACAAACTCACTTCACCCAGAGAACCACACACTCATCTCACAGAGAGACTCACAAACTCACCTACCACAGAGACCAACAAACTCATTTCACACAGAGACCCACACACTCACCACACAGAGACCCACAGACTCACCACACAGAGACAAACACAGAGACCCACAAACTCACATCAAAAAGAGACCCACAAACTCACCTTACACAGAGACCGACAAACTCACTTCACACAAAGACCCACACACTCACCACACAGAGACCCACACACTCACCACACAGTGACCCACAAACTCACCTCACACAGAGACCCACAGACTCACCACACACAGACACACACAGAGACCCACAGACTCACCACACACAGACACCCACACTCACTTCACACAAACACCCACAGACTCACAGACTCACCTCACACAGAGAAACACAGACTCACCACACAGACACACAGACTCACAGACTCACCTCACACAGATAAATACAGACTCACCACACAGACACACACAGATAGCCACAAACTCACCTCATACAGAGACACACAGGCTCACCACACACAGACACACACAGAGACCCACAGACTCACCACACACAGACACCCACACTCACCACACACAGACCCACAGACTCACCACACAGAGAACCATAAATTCACCACACAGAGACCCACAAACTCACCACACAGAGACCCACAGACTCATCACACAGAGACCCACACACTCACCTCACATAGAGACCGAAAAACTCACTTCACACAGAGACCCACACACTCACCACACAAAGACCCACAAACTCACCTCACACAGCGACCCACAGACTCATTACACAGAGACCCACAAACTCACTTCACCCAGAGAACCACACACTCATCTCACAGAGCGACTCACAAACTCACCTGACACAGAGACCAACAAACTCACTTCACACAGAGACCCACACACTCACCACACAGAGACCCACAGACTCACCTCACACAGAGACCCATGGATTCACCACACACAGACACACACGGAGACCCACAGACTATCCTCACACAGGCACACACAGAGACCCACACACTCACGCCACAGAGACCCACAAACTCACCTCCCACAGAGAAACACAGACTCACCTCACACAGACACACACAGAGACCCACAGACATTCCTCACATACAGACACCCACACTAAAACCACAGTGACACTCACAGACTCACCACGCACAGACACACACGGAGACCCACAGACTAACCTCATACAGACACACACAGAGACCCACACACTCACCACACAGAGACCCACAGACTCATCACACAGAGACCCACAAACTCACTTCACCCAGAGAACCACACACTCATCTCACAGAGAGACTCACAAACTCACCTACCACAGAGACCAACAAACTCATTTCACAAAGAGACCCACACACTCACCACACAGAGACCCACAGACTCACCACACAGAGACAAACACAGAGACCCACAAACTCACCTCAAAAAGAGACCCACAAACTCACCTTACACAGAGACCGACAAACTCACTTCACACAAAGACCCACACACTCACCACACAGAGACCCACACACTCACCACACAGTGACCCACAAACTCACCTCACACAGAGACCCACAAACTCACCTCGAGGGGCACGCCGCGTCGGCGTCGTCACTCCTCCTTGGCGGTGTCACGGTGGTGAATACGGCCCCCGACGGAGCTGCTCCGCCGCGGTGGTACCACACAGCCCCCCGAGGTGCCAGTCCCCGTCCCGGGTTGACTGGAGCACCTTGCCTGGGTTGCCCCTACGAGGTAGTGCCGCGGGGTCCGCGGGACTCGTCCGACTCTCGTGGCTGGCCTCGGCGGTGGCGGTTCTGTCTCCCGGGGTTCCGGCGGCGGTCTCCTCCTCCACTCCAGTGGTTCTATCCGGTCTTGGGTACCTGCGGGCGGGGAGACAAACTCCGGGGCGGTGGGGTTCAGGGACCGTCGTCCCCATCTCTTCTGGCTTGGGTCGGGAACCCTGGGGCCCGGGGCCCCGTGGGGCCCATATACTCTGCGAGGCCCCCGGGTATGGGGGGTGTGGGGACCCCGGCGTTTCGGTGTCCTCGAGCGGCGGAGTTCTCCCTCACTGGGGCCGCCCTCCATGGTTTCAGTTGCCGGACGTTGACTACCATCTCCCGGCCCCCTTCTCCCCCCTGAATCAGTACCGTCCAGGGGGAGATCTGTCGCCCCACCGTCCAGGGTCCCCGCCAGTAGGTGGTTAACTTCCCCACCTGTCCGGCCCTGACGCGAGGGTTGTGCAGCCACACCTTAGAGCCCACCGAGTAGAAGGGGGGCTCCATTCAGGGTCGGGCGCCCCGCTCGTGCCGCTGGTGTGCGGTCTCGCCTTGCGGGTAGGCCCGGACCCTAGCTTCTTGTAGGGTCTCCATCAAGTGCTCCACGGGGCGGCTCCCTTCCTCCCGTTGCGGTGGAGGGACACCGAACAGCAGATCTGTGGGTAAGCGAGACTCGCGACCAAACATCATTAGGAACGGGGTCTGTCCCGTGGATGTGTGTACTGTGGTGGCGTAGACGAACAGAGCATAGGGGAGGTGTTCGTCCCAGTCCCGTTGATTCGCGGCTGCCATGCGTTTCAGCTTCTCTGCTAGAGTCTGGTTCATCCTCTCTACCATCCCATTTGCCTGGGGGTGATACGCCGTAGTTCGGTCCTTCTGGATCCCGAACTCTCGGCACAGCGCCTGGAATAGCTCTGCCTCGAACTCACTACCCTGATCAGTAATGACTCGTTCGGGGATCCAGTGCTTAAGTACGTAGTGTTCCACGAACGCTCGGGCCACTACGAGAGCTGTCTTATCGGGGATGGCTACCGCTACGGGAAAGCGTGTGAAGTATTCCACCGCTACGAGAATATATCGGTTGCCCCGGTGGGATCGCGGGAATGGTCCCTGCAGGTCGATTCCGACCAGCTGGTTCGTCCGGCTGACGCAGAACGGCCTCAGGGGTACCTGGTATCACACTGGTCTCGGCCCGCATTGCTGACACGCGCGGCAGCCCTTCACCCAGGCGGCCACGTCTTGTGCCAACTTGGGCCAGAGATACTGGCGGCGTAGGGTTTCCCGAGTGGGCCGTTTCCCATCATAGCCCCCGAGCGGGTGGTCGTGCACTAGTCTCAGCAGCTGGGGTCGCACCTGGGCGGGAAGGCAGATGCATCCCGGCTGGCCGGCTTCGTTTAGTTCCCGTACCATCCCATTCTGCACGCACAACCGGGCATACAAACCACTCCAGGGTCCTGGTAGGGCGTTCATCCTTCTCCCGTAGGGCCGCCTCCACCGCTGCCAGATCCGGATCCCGCAGCTGGGTCCGTCTCAGCTGCTCGTCGTTCAGGCCCGGGAAGGAGCAGCCGACGTCCTCCTGATCCGGGACCTGCAGGCGGCTCACGTCAACCCCGAGCACGCTGCAGTGCGCGGCGCTCACGAGTGAGGCTACGGCCCCCGTGTCCAGTAGGATCCGGGTGCGCTGCCCGTTCACCTGTCCTTCCACCAGCGACGTGGCCCCCATGATTCCTGCCACCAGCTCCCGCAGCCAGTCACCCGTCTTCACCGTATCCTTGGGTGTTGTGGTCGGAACCTGTGTGGGGGTCATTCGCTCACCATTATTATTATCGTCGTTCTGCAAAGGGACCATGTTGACTGCACCCCTAGGTAGTCCACTCTCTAGGGGGCGTTGGCGTTTAACCCTGGCACATTTCTAGCGCAGGCGATCTGGGGACAGTCCCTCACGAGATGCCCTTGATGGTCGCACAGGTAACACGCCCGGGGGAGGGCGGCGGCCCCGTAGAAGCCTCTCCGCCCGTTCCCTTTTTCCCCTCCGATACGCCGCTGCCCAGATTCTGCCTCTAGTCGGGCTACCCTCCCGGCCAGCACCCCTACCGTGCAGTGCATTTTTCCCATTTCTGACTGAATGGTCTCCACTGTGGACTGTAGTTTCGTCATGTTCCGGCTCGCTTCCTCACGTACGTGGGTCACCCTGTCACCTACTTGGGTTACCCTGTCACCTACTTGGGTCACCTGGCCGGCTACATCCTTTATGCCCATCTGTATCCCAGCTACCCATCACGGGGTTGTGTCGCGGGATGCCGGAGGCTCCCTCTCTCGCCCCCTTACCGCACGAGCGAGCTCCTGTTCCTCCTCTTCCTCCTAGGTGGACAGACTTGCGATGGTGTGCTCCCGTCCCAGTCCTTGGAGCTGCGCGCGTTCACTAGAAATTATTTCACATTTATGCGCGGGCTCGACAAGGGCGTTAAAGGAAAGACGCGTACAGTTCATGTCTGGCTGCCACCACGCCGTGCGAGTTAAGTATCGCTGGATTTTCTCGGCGGCCTGCTCCTCAATCACCTCTGTGGTGTACCCCGGGCGTGCGATCTTTGTTAGCTCGCGCACATCCTCTGCATAATCGCGCAGGTCCTCGCCGGGTTGTCGACGGCGTGCCTCTAAGGCCGCTTTTGCCTCCTCCTCATCACGCGTACCGAAACGCAGGTCAAGTCGGCGCATCAGCTCCCCTAGCTGTGTCTGCACGCTTGTGGGTAGAGCTTCCATAAAATCGGCTGCCCGCCCATCCAGATTCATAATAAGTTGGCATAACGCCTGCGCGTCTGTTCAGCCATTAATTTCCTTAGCCCCTATGATGTTGCGGGCGAATGCCTTCCACGAAGGGGTCCCCCGGCAGGAAAATATGTGCCTTATTTTTGCGTGGGGTAACGCGGGGTTCGTACCGCTTCTGACACCAAACTGTGGGGGCGAACGTCCCCCGCCATCACTGAATTCTCGGGGCCGTTGCCCACCGACTCCCCCGTTCCATTCATACCGCTACCCCCCGGCTGCTCTGTGGGGTTCGGGCTAGCGACCTCCCCTGCCTCGCCCTCCTGTGCTGCTGACCGCGTCAGCATGTTTTGACCGATGGGTAGGGTGCGGCGCTTTACGCTCATGGCGCGCTGCGTGGTTGGGAGGCGGCGAGCCGCGGTGAGCACGCTTGCCAGCAAAAACTCCGTCCCGCCCGTAAACAAAAAGGCGCGGCGCGTGTCTCCCTCCCACCCACGCTCCACGTGCTCCAGTAATAACAAACACGCCTCTACTCTCTGCCCAGCCCCGTACACCAATCGCACGCGAGGGGGTTGGGGCCGAGGGATGGGCGGGCGGGACATTTGCCGTGCGTGCCGCTGATTGGGGATGGTCGCTCAGCTCTGAGTTAAAGGGCCCGTTCAAACAGTCGCATGAATACGCGCGCTCGGCGCTTAGCTCGCTACTTTGCGATTAGAAAATTGTGTGGGTGCGTGACCGCAACACAGTCACACAGGTACGCGATCGCTAAGCACCACCGAAAATCGCCACGTATGCCCGCACGCGCCGCACAGTACTGTACACAGTCGCCCAGGTGCGCGAGCGCTACACGCTATTGTAAACAATCATGCGGGTACGTAAACACCAAACACTTCGTCTCGTGGTGAACAACCGCGCATACACATAGACACACAGCACACTCTGCCCTCCTCCTCACGCTCCCCAAAAGACAACACAACACAGTTTTTTATCCCCCCACTAGCGATTTTATTTACCGGAGCAACCCGTTTAAGTTACGCGTATGTGTGTGTGTGAGTCAGTGGCTACCAGCCTACTCTCCCGGGGATTCTAGGCTGAACCTACTCTACCTATCGCTCTGCTCTCTACTCTCGATTAACTAGCCTAACTTACCTCCCTCTCTTACTCACGCGTACTTTCACTCTGCTGCACGGGAAGCTGTAGAACAGCGATCTGTAGAGGGTTGAGCCTGGCTGCGCTAAAGTTCGTCACGCGAACGTCTTGCACCGCTGACTCCCCTCCTGCGTGGACCGCGATGATTTTTGAAGAAGACTGTCTCTTGCTACGCTAAGCCTCCGTATTTTATACACCCTAAAGGCATTCCATTGCTCTGGTGCCTGCCCACCCGTGCTTCTTCATATTCAGATCTGTAATATTACTTATGACAAAGGCGTACCGTGGTTCCCACGCTCCGTACCGCCCTGCCCATTCAGAGGTTGAGTTATTTTCGTCCGTTTTCACATGCTGATCCGTGACCTTTTCTAGAACAAAAGACATTCAGATGCTTCCGCCCCGCTCCGCCCTGTCTATGCAGAGGCCTGAATGCTCCTATCCTGTTGTTATTTGGACTCGGGAGCTCACCTATAGTCAAGGGCATTCAGTTCCTAATTCCATCTATAACAACAGGCATCCAGTTCCTAATTCCATCTATAACCACAGGCATCTCGCGGTTCCCACGCCCCGTGCCGTGTGTGTGCGGTTTCGTTCGCGGTGGCGCAACGGCCTCCGCCGTGACCATGCAACTTTAATGTCAGGACACGGTGCCGTGGTGCGTGTCCTGGGGCCGGTGCCTTCTCAGACGTCCGCGTTTTGCCCACTGCACAGTCGTGAGGCCGCCGCAGCAGAGCCGCTCTGCCGAGGCCGTGCCCACCACCGTGAAGCCGCCACCGGTGGATGCCGACGCCGACACGGTGCACCCTCGCCACCCCCCCCCCCCCCCCGCACGAACGCACACACGCCCCACGTAGAGCCGGGAGGGGAGGTCACCCGGCCGATAGGTTTTCTTACAGAAGTCCCTAATGGGATCGAACTTCATGGTTTCCTGCGGCCGGGAAATTGGGCGATCTTCCCCCTGTAGCTGACATGCACTGCGGCGCTGTGACCTAATATTAAAGTTGCATGGTCACGGCAAGGGCCATCGAGCCACCGCGAGTGGAACCACACACGCACAAGCACGGGTCAGTGGACTGGTAGCAGGAGAACAGAGAGCAGACGTCGGAGAGATCACTGCGGCGACATCACCCGAGCTGGGATCCGAGTATCGAAAGGGCGGGAAAATCCGAGCCCCTGATTGGACGGGAGGCCAAGGGAGCGAAACGTCGAAATTCCGAGACGTCCGTGGGACGTACTCCAGCACCGTCAGGCTCGCCCCTCTACAGAGACAACTCGCCGCCTCATCCCCTTACAGCATTCAGCGCGGCAGGGTGGAAGTAAGTGCGAGGGAGAGAGGCGTAAGTCTAAGTGTTTTTAATCCAGGGTAGAGAGCGGGGCGATCGGTAGGAGAAATTGAATCGAAGACTTCCGAGGGATAGACTAGCGTCCACTGACCCACACCATCACACGTAGATTAAGCTGGTTACTCGCGGCAAATAAAATCGCTAGCAGGGGGATAAAACTGCATCGTGCGGTCTTTGAGAGTGTGGAGCGTGCTTGGTGTCCACACATATGTACGATCACTTACAATAGTGCTTAGCGCTCGCGCGCCGGTGTGACTGTGTTATGATCGCTCGCCTGTACGAGTGTCTATAGCAAGGTAGCGAGCGACGCGCCAGGAGTGCGCGTATTCGCGCGGCGGTTTAAACGGCCCCTTTAAATCAGAACGCAGGGATCCCCTTCAACCAGCGTAGCGCGCTGCAAGCGTAGAGCGTACCGCCCCACTAATAGAAATATGCCGACGCGGGCAGCAACAAAGTCAGGGGTACAGGGAGGCGAGGGAGTGGAGGCCGGTAGCCCAGACCCCACAGAACAGCCGGGGGGTAGCAGTACGAGCGTCACGGGGGAATCGGTGTACAGCGGTCCCGACAATTCGGTGATGGCGGGGGACGGTAGCCCCCACAGTTTGGCGTCAGAAGCGGTACGAACCCCCGCGTTACCCCACGCGACAATAAGGCATATATTCACCGGCCGGGGTACCCCTTCGTGGAAAGTGTTTGCCCGCAACGTCCTAGGGGCTAAGGAAATTAATGGGTGGACAGACACGCAGGCGTTACGTCAACTTAATATGAATCTGGATGGGCGGGCAGCCGATTTTGTGGAAGCCCTACCCGCAAGCGCGCAGACACAGCTAGAGGAGCTGATGCGTCGACTTGATCTGCGTTTCGGTACGCGCGATGAGGAGGAGCCAAAAGCGGCCTTAGAGGCACGCCGTCGCCAACCTGGCGAGGACCTGCGTGATTATGCCGAGGATGTGCGCGAGCTGACAAAGATCACACACCCGGGGTACACGTCAGAGGTGATTGAGAAAATCCAGCGATACTTGACTCGCACGGCATGGTGGCAGCCAGACATGAACTGTACGCGCCTTCCCTTTAACGCCATTGTCGAGCGCGCGCGTAAGTGTGAAAGAATTTCTAGTCAACGCGCGCAGCTCCGAGGACTGGGACGGGAGCACACCATCGCAAGTCTGTCCACCGAGGAGGAAGAGGAGGAACAGGACCTCGCCAGGACGATAAGGGTTCGGGAAAGGGAGCCCCCTGTATTCCGCGAGACAACCCTAGGATGGGTGGCGGGGATACAGACGGGCATCGGGGGGATCGACAACGAGGTAACCCAAGTAGGTGAAAGAATAACCCAGGTGGACAACAAGGTAACCCAAGTACAGGCACATATGACTGCGCTGCAGACTACGGTTGAGACGGTTTAGACCGAGGTGGGAGGGCTGGCCGGGAGGGTAGCCTGACTAGAGGCGGAGTCTGGGCAGCGGCGTATGGGAGGTGAAAGAGGGAGCGGGCGGAGAGGCTCCTACGGGGCCGCCGCCCTTCCCCGAGCATGTTACCTGTGCGACCGTCAAGGGCACCTCGTGAGGGACTGTCCTCAGATCGCCCGTGCTAGAAACGCGCCAGGGTTAAACGCCAACGCCCCCTAGAGAGTGGACCACCTAGGGGTGCAATCAACGAGGTCCCGAAACAAAAGACGATAATAATAATGGTGAGCGAGTGACCCCCACACAGGTTTCGACCACAACACCCAAGGATGCGGTGAGGATGGGCGACTGGTTGTGGGAGCTGGTGGCAGATATCATGGGGGCCACGTCGCTGGTGGAAGGACAGGTGAACGGGCAGTGCACCCAGATCCTACTGGACACGGGGGCCGTAGCCTCACTCGTGAGCACCGCGCACTGCAGCGTGCTCGGGGTTGACGTGAGCCGCCTGCAGGCCCCGGATTGCGCGCTGCACACAGCGAGCGGGGCCGGCATGGGGTTGCTGGGAAGGATCTCCCTCGAGGTCCGTCTCAAACACCAGGTGTGCCCACAGGAATTCTACGTCTCCAGTGTGTTGTGCCATGAGTGTATTGCAGGGACGGACCTCCTGGAGAAACTGGGGCTCAATGTACAGCCCCGCCAGTGATGCGCCACGATGGAAGGCAGCGGGGAGCGGATCCCGTTCCTGGGACAGGAGCGGGATTGCCCTCGTTTCACACCCGTAGCCGCTACGCTGGTGTTGGCCGTCACCATCGGGCCACTCGCCGAGATGCTGGTGCCAGTGGCAACCCCCTCCGCCGATCCCACACACCGACCATCGGGCGAGGTAATGCTAACCCCTCACCCGGAGTTGGCAGTGTGGTACGGAGTCGTAGGGTTAGCCACGCTGGTAAAAGAAGATGGGGGGCGACTGTTCATGCGGGTGTTTAACCCACACAGTACCCCAGCGATGCTATGACGACGCACCACAGTAGCCACCATACACCCCCTGCACGCGCGCCACTCTAACGACTCGGTGTTTGCACTCTGGGCGGAAGACCCTGGCCACCCCAAGGACAACCAGGATCTGGCCTGGCGGGTCGGCCCAACCCCCCGAGCCGAGATTGCTCCCCTGTATGATGCGTTACATGTGCCTTGGGCAAATTTACCTAAGGGGGAGGCCGATCAGCTGCGCGGGTTGTTACGGGAGTACGCCGACGTGTTCAGTGAGCACGATTCAGATGTAGGCCAAACAGACCTTGTTAAACACCAAATTGACACAGGTGCAGCCCGACCTATTAAACTCCCCGCATACCGGGTGGGCGCGCCCGAACGGACCCAGATCAAGGAGCAGTTGCGGATATGCTACGTGATAACATAGTCCAGCCTTCGACGAGCCCCTGGTCTGCCCCGGTGGTGCTAGTGACGAAAAAAGAAGGGTCGACCCGGTTCTGCATTGATTACCGAAAGTTGAACGCAGTCACCCTCGGCGACGCCTTCCCCATACCGCTCATCGACGACACCTTTGACAGCCCCGCAGGAGCACGGTATTTTTCCACCCTCGATCTGGCGTCCGGGTACTGGCAGGTGGAGATGGCGGAGGAGGATCGGCCGAAAACCGCATTTACCACCCCGATGAGGCTGTTCGAGTTTCAAGTGCTTCCGTTCGGACTCACTAATGCGCCCGCGACGTTCTAGCGGTTGATGGAGTTGGTAATGCGGGGCTTACCGTGGGAACAGTGCCTGATTTACCTGGACGACGTGAAAGTGTTCAGCAGATCTCTATCCGAGCACTGGTCCAGGTTGCTAGAGGTGTTCCAGCGACTGCGAGCAGCCCATCTCAAGCTCAAGCCATGTGAGTGTTACCTGGCGCAGCGCGAGGTAGGGTACCTCGGACACCAAGTCAGCGAGGCGGGGGTGCGCACCGAGCCGTCAAAGGTGCGCGCCGTAGTGGAATGGCCACGGCCCAGGAATCTGACGGAGATCAGGTCATTCTTGGGACTCGCTACCTATTATCGTCGATTTGTAAAGGGATTCAGCGAGATTGCACGCTCCCTCACCCAACTCACCTCCCCTAAGAACCCCTATCGATTGACGGTGGCCTGCCAAACAGCCTTCACCACCCTCAAAGACCACCTCACCCACACCCCTACCCTAGCTTTCCCCGATTTCACCATGGATTTTATCTTAGACACCGACGCCTGCAGCAGTGGGCTGGGCGCGGTGCTGTCCCAGGTACAGGGTGGGACGGAGCGGGTCATCGCATACGCCAGTCGGACCCTGAGTGGACCCGAGCTGAATTATTGCGTGACCCGTCAAGAACTGTATGCCGTGATCTTCGCGTGTAAACAGTTCCGACCGTATTTGTACGGCAGGAAATGTCGGGTGCGCACCGACCATTATGCCCTGCAGTTCCTCCTTGCATTCATGGAACCGCGGGGGCAGATGGCCCGATGGCTGGCGCAGCTGCAGGAGTACAACCTGCAAATAGAGTACCGAGCTGATCGTATGCACGCAAACGCGGACACCTTGTCGAGGCGGCCCACGGTGTGTGCCGAGACAAGGGTGGAGGAAGCTTGCCCATGCTTCATGGGGGGCCGTTGCCGGTGGGTGTCGGACCCCCAGGAGCGCACAGAGACTAACCCTCCCCCGGTGAGAGGGAGTGTAGTATGTGCCACAGAGACCCCGGTAGGAGGAACCAGGGACCCGGGGGACCACTTGGCGGGCACGGAGCCCACACCCCGGGGCCCGACGGGTCACTCAACCCCACCCGATTGGATCCAGGAGGACGTCGGCTGCGCCTTCCCGAGCCTGGACGACGAGCAGCTGAGACGGACGCAGCTGCGGGATCCAGATCTGGCGGTGGTGGAGGCGGCTCTACGGGAGAAAAAGGACACCCTACCAGGGCCCTGGAGTGGTTTGTATGCCCGATTGTGTGTGCAGAACGGGGTGGTACGGGAGCTAACCGTAGCCGGCCAGCCGGGATGCATCTACGTGCCCGCCCAGGTGCGACCCCAGCTGCTGAGACTAGTGCACGACCACCCCCTCGGGGGCCATGACGGAGAACGGCGCACTCGTGAAACCCTACGCCGCCAGTATCTCTGGCCCAAGTTGGCACAAACCCTAGCCGCCTGGGTGCAGGGCTGCTGCGCGTGTCAGCAATGCGGGCCGAAACCGGCGCGATACCAGGTACCCCTGAGGCCGTTCCGCGTCAGCCGGACGAATCAGTTTGTCGGGATCGACCTGCAGGGGCCATTCCCGCGATCCCACTGGGGCAACCGATATATTCTCGTAGCGGTGGAGTACTTCACACGCTATCCCTCGTAGTAACCCAAGCGTTCGTGGAACACTACGTACTTAAGCACGGGATCCCCGAACAAGTCATTACTGACCAGAGTAGTGAGTTCGAGGCAGAGCTATTCCAGGCAATGTGCCGGGTGTTCGGCATCCAGAAGGACCGAACTACGACGTATCACCCCCAGGCAAACGGGA
Source organism: Petromyzon marinus (assembly GCF_048934315.1). Classification (NCBI taxonomy): domain Eukaryota; kingdom Metazoa; phylum Chordata; class Hyperoartia; order Petromyzontiformes; family Petromyzontidae; genus Petromyzon; species Petromyzon marinus. The sequence goes on along the minus strand of NC_133746.1, from coordinate 738,416 downwards.
TTGTAGAGAGAATGAACCAGATTCTAGCCGAGAAGCTTAAATGCGTGGCGGCTGCAAATCAACGGGAATGGGACGAACACCTCCCCTATGCTCTGTTCGCCTAGCCACCACAGTACACACATCCACGGGACAGACCCCGTTCCTAATGATGTTTGGTCGCGAGTCTCGCCTGCCTACAGATCTGCTGTTCGATGTCCCTCCGCCGCAACGGGAGGAAGGGAGCCGCCCCGTGGAGCACTTGATGGGGACCCTGCGAGAAGCTAGGGTCCATGCCTACCCGCAAGGCGAGACCGCACACCGGTGGCAGGAGCAGGGCGCCCGACCCCAGATGGAGCCCCCCTTCTACTCAGCGGGCTCTAAGGTGTGGCTGCACACCCCTCGCGTCAGGGCCGGGCAGGTGGGGAAGTTAACCACCTACTGGCGGGGACCCTGGACGGTGGGGCGACAGATCTCCCCCTGGACGGTACTGATTCAGGGGGGAGAGAGGGGCGGGAGATGTCAGTTAATTTTCGGCGACTAAAACCATGGAGGGCGGTCCCAGCGAGGGAGAACCCCGCCGTTCGAGGACCCCGAAACCCCAGGGTTCCCACACCCCCGATGCCCAGGGGCCTCGCAGAGTGTATGGGCCCCACGGGGTCCCAGGCCCCAGGGGGTCCCGGCCCAAGCCAGGAGAGACGGGGACGGCACCCCCTGAACCCTACCGCCCCCGAGTTTGTCTCCCAGCCCGCAGGTACCCAGGGCCGGAGGGAACCATTGGAGTGGAGAGTGAGACCGCCGCCGGAACCCCGAGAGACGGAGCCACTACCGCTGAGACCAGCCACGAGAGCCGGACGAGTCCCGTGAGACCCCGCGGCGCTACCTTGTAGGGGCAACCCAGGCGAGGTGCTCCAGTCAACCCGGGACGGGGACTGGCACCTCGGGGGGCTGTGTGGTACCGCCGCAGCGGAGCCGCTCCAGTGGAGCCATGCCCACCGCCGCGACGCCGTCACCGATGCCTCGGATTTCCCGCCACTCTCCTGGGGCCGGTGCCTTCTCAGACGTCCGCGTTTTGCCCACTGCACAGTCGTGAGGCCGCCACAGCAGAGCCGCTCTGCTGAGGCCGTGCCCACCACCGTGAAGCCACCACCGGGGGATGCCGGGAGAGGAGGTCACCCGGCCGATAGGTTTTTTTCCAGAAGTCCCTAATGGGATCGAACATCATGGTTTCCTGCGGCCGGGAAATTGGGCGATCTTCCCCCTGTAGCTGACATGCACTGTGGCGCCGTGACCTAATATTAAAGTTGCATGGTCACGGCAAGGGCCATCGAGTCACCGCGAGTAGAACCACACATGCACAAGCACGGGTCAGTAGACTGGTAGCGGCAGAACAGAGAGCGGACGTCGGAGAGATCACTGCGGCGACATCACCCGAGCTGGGATCCGAGTATCGAAAGGGCGGGAAAATCCGAGCCCCTGTTCGGACGGGAGGCCAAGGGAGCGAAACGGCGAAATTCCTTTGTTGCAGGTAGGATCAAGGGAGGGGGATTCAGATAGCAAGGGCAGTTCTTCTTCAAGATCATCGCGGTTCCGGGAACAGCAGAGTCAGCCGTCCGAGAGGTCCGTGGGACGTACTCCAGCACCGTCAGGCTCGCCCCTCTACAGAGACAACTCGCCGCCTTATTCCCTTACAGCGTTCAGCGCAACAGGGTGGAAGTAAGTGCGAGGGAGAGAGGCGTAAGTCTAAGTGTTTTTAATCCAGGGTAGAGAGCGGGGCTAGGAGGCGGAGGAAGAGGCGGGGGCCGGTACTCAGAGTCGTCGCAATCGGAGCGCCTAACGCTCGGTGGTGGCAGCAGCAGTCGGGGCTTCCACGACCGCCATTATCAACCATGGAGGTTTATTTTTGCTTGGGTGTTAGATCGCGGAAATGTATAAATGGTTCGTTAAACTGCCGAATGCTTGACATAACGTTTTCGTGACTGCTGGAATTCATATTCTTGTGTCTTTCGGTAAAGTCACGTAGATAGGTTCAAAGAAAATAATATAAAATAACAGAAAACTACGACGTTTCGATTGCAATGCAAGCGGTCGTCTTCCTGTTATTTTTATTTTCTTTCAACCTATCTACAGTACGTGACTTCACTGAAAGACCCAAGAATACCGAATTCCGTTAAAACTTGGGGGAGTTGTTCGCCTTTTTGCGTTTATCCATCTAACACTGGGTAGTGAGATACTGGTAATGAGACACTGGTAGTGAGACACTGGTGATGAGACACTGGTGGTGAGACACCGGTGGTGAGACACCGGTGGCGAGACACCGGTGGCGAGACACTGGTCGTGAGACACAGGTATTGAGCCTAGGCCCTAAAGAAGGCTGCTCTCTCTGGTGTAGACCAATCAGTTTAAAAGGCAACGCCACATATTGTCAGAGCATGTATTTGTTTGCATGTTCACCACAAGTATGTGTTTGATTTCCAGAAAGGCTACAGCCTATTGCAATGCTTTCAAAGGCCCCATCACTGAGCTGCTATGTAGCTCTTCTTTTTTAAAAGCGACCTGGCCATCTCAAATCATTGCTCAACAAAGTGGCCTTATCATTACCACCGTGTGGAAATGTGTAGCGGAAGCCAATTGCTCTAAATGTGTGGTGATGTTGATTCTAAATGTGGAAGGAAAAAAACGGAGGACCCGGAGAAAAATCCACGCAACCACGGTGAGAGAGATAGAGACGCAAATTCCAAATATACAGCAGGCATCAGGGTCGGTATCCAACTCACGACCTCCTGTATACCAGGCGAGGGAGTTAACATCTCCTGGCCACTGCGGCCGACGTCGTTGTGAGTTGATTAGCCAAAGTTTGCTACATACGGTAAGAAATAACTTTAACACATACACAGAGACCCAGATCCTGAGAGACCCACAGATACCCACAGACACCCAGACCAATATAGACCCACGCAGATCTTTAAAGACGCACAGAGACCCCCAGAAACCCGTAACACAAAACCTTAACTGACTGTCTGTGCCTGGTGGTGGTGGCAGGTTCAACGATTAAACATTTATACTAATGCCTTCTAAACCAAAAAAAACCTCTGTGGGTGTCTAATGGTGTCTCTTTGGGTGCCTCTGTGGGTCTCAATGGGAGTGGGTCTCTGTGGGTCTCTATGGGTGTCTCTGTGGGTCTCTATGGGTGTCTCTGTGGGTCTCTATGGGTGTCTCTTTGGGTCTCTGTGGGTATCTCTGTGTCTCTGTGAGCCTCACAGGGATGTAGTTGTTGTTATCATCGTCGTAGCTGGCGTTGTTGTTGCCGCCCCGGGGTTTGCCGACCTTGTCCACAGTGAAGAACCATACTTGTTTCATGGCCGCCAGCTCCAGCTTTTGGCAATGACTCAGCTGAGGCCCCAAGAGATCCAGGATTGCTGCACATTTGTGACAACAACAACAACAAATTAAACTTTGAACTATTTCTGTTTTGATTACATGCCAAGTAAGGCCCCCGCTAGAGCTACATCATCATCTTCCCGTGGAGACTCAGCACTCAACTCAGACCCACAGGAACCCATACTCGTATCAAACCATAGAGACCCACAGAGACCCATAGAGACCCACAGAGACCCATAGAGACCCATACTCATATAGATCAATAGAGACTGACAGGGATCCATGCTCTAATCGAACAACAAACACCCACAGAGACCCATACTAAAACTAAACTATATGTATATATATTTTTATTTTGGCAGATAAGGCCCCACCGAAGTGGCTGATATCATCATCATCATCTTCATCACGTGGAAATATATCCCGGCAGCCAAATACTGTATACCCATGTAACATAGCCGCCATGACATCCCCCATGCAACATGGCCACCATGACAACACCCATCCAATATGGCTGCTGTGACATCCCCCATGCAACATGGCCATCAGGACAGCACTCATGCAACATGGCCGCAATAAAGACCCCGATGTACATGGCCGTAGTGATGTACCCCATGCAACATGGCTGCCGTGACATTCCCCATTGCAAAATGGCCACAATGAAGTCCCCCGTGCAACATGGCTGCCATAAAGTCCCCTAAGCAACATGGCCACCAAAAAGTCCTCCATGCAAAATGGCAGTAGTGACTTCCCCCCATTAACAGATGGACATGTTTGCTCACTGCTGTTCTCACCTCGAGGCGATTTACTGCGGATAGGGCCGGTGCCGGCTGCGGACAGCGCGCTCCACGTGTTGTCAGAGACTCCCTCCCTCCTTCTCCCTCCAGCTTGGTTCGTCTACATGCACATACACATACACACACTTACAAACACCACCCACACTTACGAACACCACCCACACTTACAAACACCACCCACACTTACGAACACCACCCACACTTACGAACACCACCCACACTTACGAACACCACCCACACTTACGAACACCACCCACACTTACGAACACCACCCACACTTACGAACACCACCCACACTTACGAACACCACCCACACTTACAAACACCACCCACACTTATGAACGAGCTTCCATGAAATATATATTTGTTTAACATCGACTTACAACTAGCACTTGCGAACGGAACCGTGGAACGATCCTCCGCGAGATGTAGTGAGTGTATGTGATGCCTGTACACTACTCTGTGGCAACACGGTGGCGAGATGTTAACAACCTCACTAGGTATACAGGAGGTCGTGGGTTCGACCCCGACCCTGAAGCCTACTGTTTATTTGAAGTCTGTGTGTGTAGAGGAGCCTACTCCAATATTGTTTTTGTGTGTGTGTATGTCCGTGTAGACGAGCCAAGCTGGAGCGAGAAGGAGGGAGGGAGTCTCTGACAACACGTGCAGCGCACTTTCAGCAGCCGGCATCGGCCCTATCCTCAGTAAATCGCCTCGAGGTGAGAACAGCAGTGAGCAAACATGTCCATCGGTGAATCGGGGGAAGTCACTACCGCCATTTTGCATGGAGGACTTCACGGTGGCCATGTTGCTTAGGGGACTTTATGGCAGCCATGTTGCACGGGTGACTTCATTGTGGCAATTTTGCATGGGGGATGTCACGGCAGCCACGTTGCATGGGGTACATTACTATGGCCATGTTGAAAGGGGGACGTCACTCTGGACATGTTACGTGGGGGATTTCACGGTGGCCATGATGCATGGCAGTCTATAGGATGGCCACGTTGCATGAGGGATATCACAGCGGCCATGTTGCATGGGGGTTGTCATGGTGGCCATGTGACATGGGGGATGTCACGGCAGCAATGTTGCGTGAGGGATGTAACTTTGGCTATGTTGCAAGGGGGACTTTATTGCGGCCATGTTGCATGAGGGCTGTTTTGATGGCCATGTTGCATGGGGGATGTCACGTCAGCCATATTGGATGGGGGTTGTCATGGTGGCCATGTTACATGGGTATACAGTATTTGGCTGCCGCGATATATTTCGTGATGAAGATGATGATGATATCAGCCACTTCGGTGGGGCTCTACCAGCCAAAATAAAAATATATATACATATAGTTTAGTTTTACGATGGGTCCCTGTGGGTGTTTATTGTTCGATATGTGCATGGATCTCTGTGGGTCTCTATGGATCTATATAAGTATGGGTCTCTATGGGTCTCTATGGTTCGATACTTGTATGGGTCTCTATGGGTCTCTGTGGGTCTCTATGGTTCGATACGAGTTTGGGTTTCTGTGGGTCTCTGTGGGTCTGAGTTGAGTGATGAGTCTCCATGTGAAGATGATGATGAGGATGACGATGAAGCTCTTACCTGGAATGTAAAAGAAACAGAAATAGTTCAAAGTTTAAGTTGTTGTTGCTGGCACGTGTGCAGAGATCCTGGATCTCTTTGGGCCCCAGCTGAGTCATCGACAGAAGCTGGAGCTGGCGGCCATGAAACAAGTATGGTTCTTCACTGTGGACAAGGTCGGCAAACCCCGGGGCGGCAACAACAACAACAGCTACGACGACGAAAACAACAACTACATCCCTGTGAGGCTCACAGAGATACAGAGATACCCATAGAGACCCACAGAGCCACACATAGAGACACCCACAGAGACCCAGAGAGACACCCATAGAGAACCACAGAGACCCAAAGAGACACCCACAGAGACCCACAGAGACACCCATAGAGACCCACAGAGACCCACTCCTATTGAGACCCAAAGAAGCACCCAAAGATACACCATTAGACACCCACAGAGGTTTTTGTTGGGTTAGAAGGCATGAGTATAAATTTGTAACCTGCCACCACCACCAGACACAGACAGTCAGTTAAGGTTTTATGTTACGGGTTTCTGGGGGTCTCTGTGGGTGTCTAAGGAACTGTGTGGGTCTTTATTGGTCTGGGTGTCTGTGGGTCTCTCTGAGTATCTCAAGATCTGGGTCTCTGTGTATGTGTTAAAGTTATTTCACGCCATATGTAGCAAACTTTGGCTAATTCTCTCACAACGACGTCGGCCGCAGTGGCCAGGAAATGTTAACTCGCTCGCCTGGTATACAGAAGGTCGTGGGTTGGATACCGACCCTGACGCCTGCTGTATATTTGGAGTTTGCATCTCTATCTCTCTCTCCGTGGTTGCGGGGATTTTTCTCCGGGTCCTCCGTTTTCTTTCCTTCCACATTTATAATCAACGTCACCACACATTGAGAGCAATTGGCTTCCGCTATACATTTCCACACGGTGGTAATGATAAGGTCACTTCGTTGAGCAATGATTTGAGATGGCCAGGTCGCTTTTGAACAAGAAGAGTTACATAGCAGCTCAGTGGTGGAGCCTTTAACAGCATAACAATAGGCTGCAGCCTTTCTGGAAATAAAACACATGCTGGTGGTGAACATGCAAACAACAACATGCTCTGATAATATGGCATTGCCTTTGAAACTGATTGGTCTACACCAGAGAGAACAGCCTTCTTTCGGGCCTAGTCTCAATACCTGGGTCTCACCACCAGTTGTTCGCCACCAGTGTCTCACTACCAGTGTCTCATTACCTGTATCTCAATACATGTCTCACCACCAGTGTCTCACAACCTGTCTCACCACCAGTGTCTCGCCACCAGCGTCTCACTACCAGCATCTCACAACCAGCGTCTCACAACCTGTGTCTCACCACCAGTGTCTCACCACCAGTGTCTCATTACCTGTATCTCATTACCTGTCTCACCACCAGTGTCTCATCACCAGTGTCTCACTACCAGTGTGTCAATACCAGTATCTCACTACCCAGTGTTAGATGGATAAACGCAAATAGGCGAACAACTCCCCCAAGTTTTAACGGAATTCGGTATTCTTGGGTCTTTCAGTGAAGTCACGTACTGTAGATAGGTTCAAAGAAAATAAAAATAACAGGAAGACGACCGCTTGCGTTGTGATCGAAACGTCGTGGTTTTCTGTTATTTTTTTTATTATTTTCTTTGAACCTATCTACGTGACTTTACCGAAAGACCCAAGAATATGAATTCCTACAGTCACAAAAGCTTTAATTCAAGCATTCGGCAGTTTAACGAACCATTTATACATTTCCGCGATCTAACACCCAAGCAAAAATAAACCTCCGTGGTGGAAAATGGCGGTCTTGGAAGCCCCGACTGCTGCTGCCACCACCGAGCGTTCGGCGCTCCGATTGCGACGCCTCTGAGTACCGGCCCCCGCCTCTTCCTCCGCCTCCTAGTTCCGCAACGAACAGCTCAACTACCGCTATGAGGTGCAGAAGATGATCGGCAAGGGAGGCCAGGGCCTGGCGCTGCAGTGCCGCGACCACAAAACCAAAAGGCTCGTGGCCGTCAAGATGCTGTCGCTGCCCTTGTGGTGAGTCAGAGGGCCTTCCGCGGTGGCCCGCACTCTCGGAAAATAATCATCAATGATTGGAGTTAAAGCCGTGAAACTGCCAGTAACTATGGACTCGCTGACAAAATACTAACTGCCGCAAAACTTCTGCTAACTATAAACTAACAAAATACTAACTGCCGTAAAACTACTGCTAAATATGAACAAACTAAAAAAGATACTAACTGCCATAAAACTGCTGCTAAATACGAACCAACAAATGTTTAACTGTCGTAATACTTACTGCTAACTATGAACTTGCTCACCAAATAATAATCTGCCGTGAGACGACTGCTATGAACTAAAGTTAACTTTCAAAATAATAACTACCGTGCAACTGTTGCTAACTCTAAACTAAAAACTAACAGACCCATAGAGACCCACAGAGACCCATAGAGACGAACAAAGACACCCAGACCCTGAGAGACCCATAGAGGCCCACAGCAACACCCAGACCCTGAGAAACCCACAGAGACACCCACAGCGACACCCAGACCCTTAGAAATCCACAGAGACACCCAGACCCTGAGAGACCCAAGAGACACCCAAACAAATAAAGACCCTTAAAGAACCACATAAACACCCAGACCCTTAGAGACCCACAGAGGCCCACAAAAACACCCAGACCCATAGAGAGCCACAGATATCCACAGAGTAACCCACAGAGGCACCCACAGAGACAACCACAGAGACCTATAGAGTCACCCACGGAGACCCCCACAGAGACCCCCACAGAGTCACCCACAGAGACCCCCACAGGGTCACCTACAGAGAAACCCACAGAGACCCCCACAGAGACCCCCACAGTCAACCCAACTACCCGCACAATCACCCACAGAGACCCCCACAGAGTCACCCACAGAGACCCCCACAGATTCACCCACAGAGACCCCCATATAGTCACCCACAGAGACCCCCACACAGACCCCCACAGAGACCCCTACAGAGACCCCCAAATAGACCCCCACAGAGACCCCCACAGAGACCCCACTGAGACCCCCACAGAGACCCCCAAAGAGTCACCCACAGAGTCAATCACAGAGACACCCACAGAGTCACCCACAGAGTCAACCACAGAGACACCCACAGAGACCCCCAAACAGACCCCCACAGAGACCTCCACAGAGTAACCCACAGAGTCACCCACAGAGTCACCCACACAGAGTCACCCACAGAGCCACCCACAGAGACACCCACACAGAGTCACCCACACAGAGTCACCCACACAGAGTCACCCATAGAGTCACCCTCACAGAGTCACCCACAGAGTCACCCACACAGAGTCACCCACACAGAGTCACCCACACAGAGACACCCACACAGAGTCACCCACACAGAGACACCCACACAGAGTCACCCATACAGAGTCACCCACACAGAGTCACCCACACAGAGTCACCCACACAGAGTCACCCACACAGAGTCATCCACCCAGAGTCACCCACACAGAGTCACCCACACAGAATCACCCACACAGAGTCACCCACACAGTGTCACCCACACAGCGTCACTCACAGAGTCACCCACACAGAGTCACCCACACAGAGTCACCCACACAGAGTCACCCACACAGAGTCACCGTTGATTTCGTGGCCTTCCCCCTCCCGTTGCGCAGCTCCTCGACAGCGGCCCGCCAGAGGACGGAGCTGGAGGTGGCCAAGGAGCTGCAGGGCAGGGCCAGCGATGAGCGCTACGGAGTCATCCAGGTCCTGGACACGTTCGAATTCCGCGGCCACAATTGCCTCGTCGTCGAGCTCTTGAAGTACGTGAACCTTCCCACCCACCACCCACCCACGTGCGTCTCCATTGCTCCGTTCGATAGTTGATTTATTTCGGAAGTAATATTTATTTAATATTTGATCAAGCAACTAGATTTATCGATTTATCACATTTATCAATTGAGTTTTACACGCAGGGCTTTTGCGACCATTATAATCCATAATAGAGGTATTTTTGGGTTAGATCGCTTAAAAATATAAATGTTGCGTCGTTAAACCCGCCACGACCCGACACAGCCAACTAGTAAGGGTTGTCACGCAAACAGAACGTGCCAATTCGTTACTAGTACAGCACTAGTGTGTAGTGTATAGTAGTGTAGTGTATAGTGTAGTGTATAGTGTAGTATAATGGTACAGCACAACGGTGTGTTGGACAGCCAAGCCACAACATTTACAATCTCTGAGTACGACATTTCGCTAGTAATTACAACCAGCTTCATCAGGCGAAAGTCAGATTTTGTGGAGAATTCCACCTGTTCCGTTCCTTATAAAGAGGCACAGATGTGGTGACCACACTTCTGTGCGGCAAAGTTGGGTGGGGGATTAATTTTCTAATTTGTTCCCCAATAGCTTTATTTAATAACTTTCATAATAAACTTATTTTGCAGTTTATTTAGTGAGTTTAAAGATAATTAACAATTCATCAAAATATGTCTCGCCTCGCTAAATGAATTAATTTAATCGAAGACGTAACTTATTTAATTGCTATTTTGGTAATTAATTTATGCAATAATTCATCTGACAATTTTACAATCACAATTTGTTTGGCAACCGAGTCTCCAAAGCTCTGGGAAGTCGAGCAGCACGCGTCCACGTGGCCCCCGTGGGTCAAGCAGCTCAGCACGGCGAACCGCTGCGTTATCGACAATCGCAGAACACCGTGGGGACAAAGCAGACGCAGGAAGTCCCCCGGGTTGCGGAAGACGCAACTCACGGAAACGTTCCCCATGAATCACACATTCTAATTTGTTTATGATATTGATAATCTACATGTGGAAAAAGGGAATTTGTGAATTTGTGTCTGTTTGAAATGTTTATGCAACAAACTTGAAATTTGGCATGTGGGTAGCTTCCAGACTGTACACAATGCAAAAAGTCTAAAAATAGACTTTTGTATTTTGGGGGGGGGGATGGCGGAATAATGCATGTAATACATTGCACGGCAAGTGAGTGGTGACGTCACATCTGTGATGTCACCCGCATGCGGCAGCGTCACGCAGTGTGCCTGCTGACGTCACGCATCCCCCCCCCAACCCCCGCGTAGGCTGTGTATCCTGCACAAAAGCGCTGCATAGCTGCCTACATTTTCTAAGTCAACGCGACGAATTTCAGCTCGCTCCTAAATAGGAAGCAGAAAATCCATCTGTTTGTGTGAAGCAGCAAAAACTCTCGAACGCTGAGTTCTGACGTCGTGAAATTTGCACAGCTTACGCTGTCTGGAATTTCTAAGGGAACGCGACTATATTCAGCTCGCCACGTCATTCCCTTCCCGAGTTGCCTAAATCGACCTTACGTAGAAGTGGGTTAAAGTTGAATTTCCTTCAGTGAAAAACATCCGATTTAGTGAAATTGATTTGTTTAGGATTTTTTCTTTCTTGCAAGCATCAACCTTTTTTAAGGGTTTTCCAGTGTAATCTTTATATATACAGCAAAAGGGAAATGTGTAGATATGTGTGTCTGTTCGAAATGTTTAGCATACTTCCCAACATGCTACAAACTTTAAATTTGGCATGTGGGTAGCTTCCATACTGTACACAATGTAAAAAGTATAAAAAATTACTTTGTATTTTTTTTGGGGAGGGAATAATGGATATAATCTATTGCACGGCAGTGAGTGGTGACGGCACATCTGTGATGGAATAAACTATTAATTTCCGTGCGAAGAACGGGTACACATTCTAGTAAAATATATATTAATAAGCTATTTTTTTAAATAATAAAATAACACGATATTAATAAGATTCCAAAATAATAAGGAAATTATAATGAAATAATAATACAAATATATTGCTAATAGAAATTTTAATAATTTTTTTATTAATAAATATTCATAAAGTAACAATAAAAATATTATTGTTAAATTGTGATATGATAGTAATAAAATGATAGTAATGAAATTATAAAATAGAAATTGTAATAACAACATAATCACGGTGAAATTAGAATGAAATCATAATGAAATTATTATCATTAAATATTTCACGCACGGCAATGTTTTGTGCGCGTTAGTTCCCTCGGCGCTAGGGCAGCGCGGCGACGACGTGGATGAATACCGCGGAGCGACGAGGAGTTCCCTGGCCTCCCCTCCCCCCCCCTGCCAAAACTAACCAAGTGGCACAGTCGGTTTGGGGTCCGGGTTGTGGGTCGCCCTGCAGACGTTATCGGAACGGGAAAGGGGTTTTAACGTCGTCGTCGTCCTTGTCGTGCCAGGAAGAGCCTCTACGATGTCATGAGCAAAGGGAGCATCGGGCGAATCTACGTGAGGCGGTTGAGGGAGTACACCAGGGCCATCCTCGACTTCCTGTTGTACGCCAAGGGGCGGGGCATCGTCCACGGGGACATCAAGCCGGTGAGCGGAGCGGGCGCGGTGGTCGCGCCCTCTCGTCGGGGTGCTTGGTTAGCTGGCGCGGAGGCAGCCCGGCCACTGTTGATCACGGGGTCGATGCGGTGGCTCCGTCCATCTGGAGGGAGGTGGTGGTAGTGGTGGTGGTGGGGTCACTTTACCTCCGGTGAAGACGATCCGGGACGAGGTGGACACTCGTACCATAGAGGCAGGCCGGCCATGGTTGATTGCAGGGTCAATGCGCTGGCTCTGTCCTTCTACTGTGACTCTGCCACCTCCTCCTTCCAGATGGAGGAGGTAGCAGGAGATGTTAACTACCTCGCCAGGTATACAGGAGGTCGTGGGTTCGATCCCGACCCTGACGCCTGCTGTATGTTTGGTGTCTGCGTCTCTCTCTCCCCGTGGTGGTCATGTGGATTTTACTCCGGGTCCTCCGGTTTTTCCCTCCACGTTCAGAATCAACATCACCAAGCGTTTAGAGTATTTGACCGCTGCTTTAACATTTCCGCGTGATTATGATGATGATGATATCAGCCCACTTGGTTGAGCTATCGTTTGTGATGGCCAGGTCGCTTCTGACAGAACAGCTGCACAGCAGCACAGAGTGGGGCCTTACACCTAGTAAAGTAAATATAGCTTAGTTTTAGTTTGGGTCTCTCTATGTCTGTGTAGGTCTCTATGAGTATGGGTCTCTCGAAGTCTGTGTGAGTCTCTATGAGTATGAGTCTCTCTAAGTCTGTGTGAGTCTCTATGAGTATGGGTCTATTTCGGTCTTTATGGGTCTCTATGAGTATGGGTCTCTGTTGGTCTGTGTAGGTCTCGATGAGAATGGGTCTCTGTTGGTCTGTGTAGGTCTCTATGAGAATGGGTCTCTATATCTGTGTGGGTCTTTATAAGTATGGGTCTCTGTGGGTGTGTATGGGTCTCTATGGGCCTGTTGAAACATGTGTTTAGAGTATTCTTAGTTTTTTCGGTAAAGTCACGTTGAAGAGAAACAACAAAATAACAAAATATATATAAAACAATAAAAAAATTTCTCATGACGTTTCGACCATAACTCAAACGGTCATCATCAGGTGTGTCGGTTTGCATAAATTTATTTTGAAAACGGCATAGTTATTTATTTATATATATATAAATAACGTTTGCGTCACGCGCAACGATTGGCTGTTTGCCAGGACTAGTCCATCTATTTTTTTGAAAAGAGGAGGGGGGAGACGAAATTTGTTTTTATGTATGCTGTCTGAAAGCCACTGTAAGCGTGCACAATCAATCAAGAACTGAAATGATTTATCAAATCTTTCCAATGATTGCTAAGATAAAATCCATCATCTCGGTTGAAATTGTCTCTGTGTTTGTATATGTGGATAGCCTCATGAACGAATCTCTCATGGAAGCCAGATGGCTTACAAAGAACCTCCGTCTTGGAAAAGTCAATGTTGGTCCTACCGTGTTTAAGGTCTGCTTTATGTTCACGAATGTGGTCCGAGATATGGCGTTTGGTTTCTCCAATGTAACTACTACCACAGAGGCAACTTAGTTTGTAGACACCAGGGTATTGTATGTCCGGAATCACATCTTTTACAGACGGAACCAGATCACGGATTTTATGTAATGTGTTGAAACGGACCTGGATCTTGTGTTTATTCAAGATTTTGGAGATCTTTTTTGTGATCCCAGCAATGTAGGGTAAAGTGATGGTTTTGAAAGGCTCCTCAAGAGGGTTTTTCTTCATGGTTTGAGTGATAGCTTTGCGGATTGTATAGTCGGAGTAACCATTAGCCCTAAGAGCTTGGTGTACGTGCTTGAGTTCACTGCTTATGTGTTCCTGGTCGGATATGCATTGGGCTCTATGATACAGAGTCTTGATGAGAGAATTCTTCTGTGATGGATGGTGGTGGGAATCCGGTTTCAGATAAGCATCCGTATGGGTAGCTTTCCTGTAGACAGAGTGGCTCATTGAACCATCAGGTCTCTTTTTAATTAGGACATCCAAAAAAGGTATCTTGCCATCTATTTCGACTTCCATGGTAAATCTGATGGCTGGGTGTATGGAATTGATGTGGTCGAAGAATTGGTCTAGAGCAGGCCGGCCATGTGGCCAGATGACAAAAGTGTCATCCACGTACCTCTTCCATAAGGTTGGGCGCAGAGTGGCAGTCTGGATGGCGTCAGTCTCAAATTTCTCCATGAAAATGTTAGCTATAACTGGAGAAAGGGGGGAGCCCATTGGGGTGCCCTCAGTTTGTTTGTAGAAAGTTCCATTCCAAGTGAAGTATGTATTGGTTAAACAGTGTCTCACCAGGGGGGGTACCTCAGTGTTTAGTCCTTGATGAACCAAGTCTTCAATGATTGCAATGGTGTCAGGTACAGGAACCTTGGTGAATAAGGAAACTACATCAAAACTGACAAGCAGGTCGTCTGGGGACAGGGAAATACCCTTGATTGTTGATACCAGGTGAGTAGAATTTTGTACCGCAGAGGTGGTCTTTCCAGTGAAAGGACGCAGGATTTCAGACAAAAAACGAGCTAGTTTGTAGGTGGGGGAGCTGATAGTAGAAACTATGGGACGAAGAGGTGTATCAACTTTATGTATTTTTGGTAAGCCGTATAATCTTGGTGGCCTGGCAGCAGAAGGTTTCAACGAAAACTGTTTAGATTGATCAATTAATGCGGTTGAATCAGAAATTATTTTGTTGGTTTGTGTGACGAGGCTGTTGGTGGGATCTCTTTTTATTTTTGTATAACTACCATCGTCGAGTAATTCTTTAATTTTGTTGTTGTATTCTATTTTATCCATGATAACAGTAGCATTGCCTTTGTCAGCTGAGAGAACTACAATATCATTCCTCTTTTTTAATTTATATAATTCAAAACGCTCATCTTTGCTGAGGTTGCTAGCTGGCATCTTAGCGTTTTTGAGGGTTGCAGCGATTTCAGATCTTGCTACGTCTGCAGCGATGTGACCCAGGCCCCTGAGAGCAAAGTCTACTTGGGCAATTATATCATTAACTGGTATGTGTTTAGGTGTGACTGCAAAGTTTAGACCTTTAGCTAAAACGGATTTCAGACCATCGGAAATAGAACTGTTACTGCGATTAATTACGACTTTATTAACGTCTAACTTTTTGGTGTGTGGGTCCGGTCTTTTGTTTAAGAGGAGGTTAAATTTGGAAATCAGGTTTTCCTTACATTTGGTCGACATAGTAGCAGCTGAAGAGGCAGTCATATTGTCTACATGTTCCCAATCCGATGTGGACATTATTGCCGTCAATGATAAGTGTGATTTGTAGAGTGTCTTGTCTAACTGATCTAGTTCTGTGCGTATAAGTCTGATTTTTTCTGAGATAAGAGCTAAGCTAGTTTTGAAAAGAATTCGTTTCGCATTAGAAGAAGTTACAGTAGCAGAGGTGAGTGTAAATGCGATTGGTATTACCCCAGAGTCGCGGCATCTCTTCAGGAAGGTGAGAGACTCGATCAGCTGAGCTTTCTTATCCCGGAGTTTGTTGAAGGATCTTAAAGTTATGTGAAAACCCTCCCCGTAGAGGCGATTAAATTTTGATTTAAAGCTTTCGTGACTGCAGTAATTCATATTCTTAGTTTTTTCGGTAAAGTCACGTTGAAGAGAAACAACAAAATAACAAAATATATATAAAACAATAAAAAAATTTCTCACGACGTTTCGACCATAACTCAAACGGTCATCATCAGGTGTGTCGGTTTGCATAAATTTATTTTGAAAACGGCATAGTTATTTATTTATATATATATAAATAACGTTTGCGTCACGCGCAACGATTGGCTGTTTGCCAGGACTAGTCCATCTATTTTTTTGAAAAGAGGAGGGGGGAGACGAAATTTGTTTTTATGTATGCTGTCTGAAAGCCACTGTAAGCGTGAACAATCAATCAAGAACTGAAATGATTTATCAAATCTTTCCAATGATTGCTAAGATAAAATCCATCATCTCGGTTGAAATTGTCTCTGTGTTTGTATATGTGGATAGCCTCATGAACGAATCTCTCATGGAAGCCAGATGGCTTACAAAGAACCTCCGTCTTGGAAAAGTCAATGGCATGTGAGCCTACTGAATTAGAACAATGATCTGCTACGGCCGAGGTGTTGGTCCTACCGTGTTTAAGGTCTGCTTTATGTTCACGAATGCGGTCCGAGATATGGCGTTTGGTTTCTCCAATGTAACTACTACCACAGAGGCAACTTAGTTTGTAGACACCAGGGTATTGTATGTCCGGAATCACATCTTTTACAGACGGAACCAGATCACGGATTTTATGTAATGTGTTGAAACGGACCTGGATCTTGTGTTTATTCAAGATTTTGGAGATCTTTTTTGTGATCCCAGCAATCTAGGGTAAAGTGATGGTTTTGAAAGGCTCCTCAAGAGGGTTTTTCTTCATGGTTTGAGTGATAGCTTTGCGGATTGTATAGTCGGAGTAACCATTAGCCCTAAGAGCTTGGTGTACGTGCTTGAGTTCACTGCTTATGTGTTCCTGGTCGGATATGCATTGGGCTCTATGATACAGAGTCTTGATGAGAGAATTCTTCTGTGATGGATGGTGGTGGGAATCCGGTTTCAGATAAGCATCCGTATGGGTAGCTTTCCTGTAGACAGAGTGGCTCATTGAACCATCAGGTCTCTTTTTAATTAGGACATCCAAAAAAGGTATCTTGCCATCTATTTCGACTTCCATGGTAAATCTGATGGCTGGGTGTATGGAATTGATGTGGTCGAAGAATTGGTCTAGAGCAGGCCGGCCATGTGGCCAGATGACAAAAGTGTCATCCACGTACCTCTTCCATAAGGTTGGGCGCAGAGTGGCAGTCTGGATGGCGTCAGTCTCAAATTTCTCCATGAAAATGTTAGCTATAACTGGAGAAAGGGGGGAGCCCATTGGGGTGCCCTCAGTTTGTTTGTAGAAAGTTCCATTCCAAGTGAAGTATGTATTGGTTAAACAGTGTCTCACCAGGGGGGGTACCTCAGTGTTTAGTCCTTGATGAACCAAGTCTTCAATGATTGCAATGGTGTCAGGTACAGGAACCTTGGTGAATAAGGAAACTACATCAAAACTGACAAGCAGGTCGTCTGGGGACAGGGAAATACCCTTGATTGTTGATACCAGGTGAGTAGAATTTTGTACCGCAGAGGTGGTCTTTCCAGTGAAAGGACGCAGGATTTCAGACAAAAAACGAGCTAGTTTGTAGGTGGGGGAGCTGATAGTAGAAACTATGGGACGAAGAGGTGTATCAACTTTATGTATTTTTGGTAAGCCGTATAATCTTGGTGGCCTGGCAGCAGAAGGTTTCAACGAAAACTGTTTAGATTGATCAATTAATGCGGTTGAATCAGAAATTATTTTGTTGGTTTGTGTGACGAGGCTGTTGGTGGGATCTCTTTTTATTTTTGTATAACTACCATCGTCGAGTAATTCTTTAATTTTGTTGTTGTATTCTATTTTATCCATGATAACAGTAGCATTGCCTTTGTCAGCTGAGAGAACTACAATATCATTCCTCTTTTTTAATTTATATAATTCAAAACGCTCATCTTTGCTGAGGTTGCTAGCTGGCATCTTAGCGTTTTTGAGGGTTGCAGCGATTTCAGATCTTGCTACGTCTGCAGCGATGTGACCCAGGCCCCTGAGAGCAACGTCTACTTGGGCAATTATATCATTAACTGGTATGTGTTTAGGTGTGACTGCAAAGTTTAGACCTTTAGCTAAAACGGATTTCAGACCATCGGAAATAGAACTGTTACTGCGATTAATTACGACTTTATTAACGTCTAACTTTTTGGTGTGTGGGTCCGGTCTTTTGTTTAAGAGGAGGTTAAATTTGGAAATCAGGTTTTCCTTACATTTGGTCGACATAGTAGCAGCTGAAGAGGCAGTCATATTGTCTACATGTTCCCAATCCGATGTGGACATTATTGCCGTCAATGATAAGTGTGATTTGTAGAGTGTCTTGTCTAACTGATCTAGTTCTGTGCGTATAAGTCTGATTTTTTCTGAGATAAGAGCTGAGCTAGTTTTGAAAAGAATTCGTTTCGCATTAGAAGAAGTTACAGTAGCAGAGGTGAGTGTAAATGCGATTGGTATTACCCCAGAGTCGCGGCATCTCTTCAGGAAGGTGAGAGACTCGATCAGCTGAGCAGTCACACCTAAACACATACCAGTTAATGATATAATTGCCCAAGTAGACGTTGCTCTCAGGGGCCTGGGTCACATCGCTGCAGACGTAGCAAGATCTGAAATCGCTGCAACCCTCAAAAACGCTAAGATGCCAGCTAGCAACCTCAGCAAAGATGAGCGTTTTGAATTATATAAATTAAAAAAGAGGAATGATATTGTAGTTCTCTCAGCTGACAAAGGCAATGCTACTGTTATCATGGATAAAATAGAATACAACAACAAAATTAAAGAATTACTCGACGATGGTAGTTATACAAAAATAAAAAGAGATCCCACCAACAGCCTCGTCACACAAACCAACAAAATAATTTCTGATTCAACCGCATTAATTGATCAATCTAAACAGTTTTCGTTGAAACCTTCTGCTGCCAGGCCACCAAGATTATACGGCTTACCAAAAATACATAAAGTTGATACACTTCTTCGTCCCATAGTTTCTACTATCAGCTCCCCCACCTACAAACTAGCTCGTTTTTTGTCTGAAATCCTGCGTCCTTTCACTGGAAAGACCACCTCTGCGGTACAAAATTCTACTCACCTGGTATCAACAATCAAGGGTATTTCCCTGTCCCCAGACGACCTGCTTGTCAGTTTTGATGTAGTTTCCTTATTCACCAAGGTTCCTGTACCTGACACCATTGCAATCATTGAAGACTTGGTTCATCAAGGACTAAACACTGAGGTACCCCCCCTGGTGAGACACTGTTTAACCAATACATACTTCACTTGGAATGGAACTTTCTACAAACAAACTGAGGGCACCCCAATGGGCTCCCCCCTTTCTCCAGTTATAGCTAACATTTTCATGGAGAAATTTGAGACTGACGCCATCCAGACTGCCACTCTGCGCCCAACCTTATGGAAGAGGTACGTGGATGACACTTTTGTCATCTGGCCACATGGCCGGCCTGCTCTAGACCAATTCTTCGACCACATCAATTCCATACACCCAGCCATCAGATTTACCATGGAAGTCGAAATAGATGGCAAGATACCTTTTTTGGATGTCCTAATTAAAAAGAGACCTGATGGTTCAATGAGCCACTCTGTCTACAGGAAAGCTACCCATACGGATGCTTATCTGAAACCGGATTCCCACCACCATCCATCACAGAAGAATTCTCTCATCAAGACTCTGTATCATAGAGCCCAATGCATATCCGACCAGGAACACATAAGCAGTGAACTCAAGCACGTACACCAAGCTCTTAGGGCTAATGGTTACTCCGACTATACAATCCGCAAAGCTATCACTCAAACCATGAAGAAAAACCCTCTTGAGGAGCCTTTCAAAACCATCACTTTACCCTACATTGCTGGGATCACAAAAAAAAGATCTCCAAAATCTTGAATAAACACAAGATCCAGGTCCGTTTCAACACATTACATAAAATCCGTGATCTGGTTCCGTCTGTAAAAGATGTGATTCCGGACATACAATACCCTGGTGTCTACAAACTAAGTTGCCTCTGTGGTAGTAGTTACATTGGAGAAACCAAACGCCATATCTCGGACCGCATTCGTGAACATAAAGCAGACCTTAAACACGGTAGGACCAACACCTCGGCCGTAGCAGATCATTGTTCTAATTCAGTAGGCTCACATGCCATTGACTTTTCCAAGACGGAGGTTCTTTGTAAGCCATCTGGCTTCCATGAGAGATTCGTTCATGAGGCTATCCACATATACAAACACAGAGACAATTTCAACCGAGATGATGGATTTTATCTTAGCAATCATTGGAAAGATTTGATAAATCATTTCAGTTCTTGATTGATTGTTCACGCTTACAGTGGCTTTCAGACAGCATACATAAAAACAAATTTCGTCTCCCCCCTCCTCTTTTCAAAAAAATAGATGGACTAGTCCTGGCAAACAGCCAATCGTTGCACGTGACACAAACGTTATTTATATATATATATAAATAAATAACTATGCCGTTTTCAAAATAAATTTATGCAAACCGACACACCTGATGATGACCGTTTGAGTTATGGTCGAAACGTCGTGAGAATTTTTTTTATTGTTTTATATATATTTTGTTATTTTGTTGTTTCTCTTCAACGTGACTTTACTGAAAAAACTAAGAATATGAATTACTGCAGTCACGAAAGCTTTAAATCAAAATTTAATCGCCTCTACGGGGAGGGTTTTCACATAACTTTAAGATCCTTCAACAAACTCCGGGATAAGAAAGCTCAGCTGATCGAGTCTCTCACCTTCCTGAAGAGATGCCGTGACTCTGGGGTAATACCAATCGCATTTACACTCACCTCTGCTACTGTAACTTCTTCTAATGCGAAACGAATTCTTTTCAAAACTAGCTTAGCTCTTATCTCAGAAAAAATCAGACTTATACGCACAGAACTAGATCAGTTAGACAAGACACTCTACAAATCACACTTATCATTGACGGCAATAATGTCCACATCGGATTGGGAACATGTAGACAATATGACTGCCTCTTCAGCTGCTACTATGTCGACCAAATGTAAGGAAAACCTGATTTCCAAATTTAACCTCCTCTTAAACAAAAGACTGGACCCACACACCAAAAAGTTAGACGTTAATAAAGTCGTAATTAATCGCAGTAACAGTTCTATTTCCGATGGTCTGAAATCCGTTTTAGCTAAAGGTCTAAACTTTGCAGTCACACCTAAACACATACCAGTTAATGATATAATTGCCCAAGTAGACGTTGCTCTCAGGGGCCTGGGTCACATCGCTGCAGACGTAGCAAGATCTGAAATCGCTGCAACCCTCAAAAACGCTAAGATGCCAGCTAGCAACCTCAGCAAAGATGAGCGTTTTGAATTATATAAATTAAAAAAGAGGAATGATATTGTAGTTCTCTCAGCTGACAAAGGCAATGCTACTGTTATCATGGATAAAAATAGAATACAACAACAAAATTAAAGAATTACTCGACGATGGTAGTTATACAAAAATAAAAAGAGATCCCACCAACAGCCTCGTCACACAAACCAACAAAATAATTTCTGATTCAACCGCATTAATTGATCAATCTAAACAGTTTTCGTTGAAACCTTCTGCTGCCAGGCCACCAAGATTATACGGCTTACCAAAAATACATAAAGTTGATACACCTCTTCGTCCCATAGTTTCTACTATCAGCTCCCCCACCTACAAACTAGCTCGTTTTTTGTCTGAAATCCTGCGTCCTTTCACTGGAAAGACCACCTCTGCGGTACAAAATTCTACTCACCTGGTATCAACAATCAAGGGTATTTCCCTGTCCCCAGACGACCTGCTTGTCAGTTTTGATGTAGTTTCCTTATTCACCAAGGTTCCTGTACCTGACACCATTGCAATCATTGAAGACTTGGTTCATCAAGGACTAAACACTGAGGTACCCCCCCTGGTGAGACACTGTTTAACCAATACATACTTCACTTGGAATGGAACTTTCTACAAACAAACTGAGGGCACCCCAATGGGCTCCCCCCTTTCTCCAGTTATAGCTAACATTTTCATGGAGAAATTTGAGACTGACGCCATCCAGACTGCCACTCTGCGCCCAACCTTATGGAAGAGGTACGTGGATGACACTTTTGTCATCTGGCCACATGGCCGGCCTGCTCTAGACCAATTCTTCGACCACATCAATTCCATACACCCAGCCATCAGATTTACCATGGAAGTCGAAATAGATGGCAAGATACCTTTTTTGGATGTCCTAATTAAAAAGAGACCTGATGGTTCAATGAGCCACTCTGTCTACAGGAAAGCTACCCATACGGATGCTTATCTGAAACCGGATTCCCACCACCATCCATCACAGAAGAATTCTCTCATCAAGACTCTGTATCATAGAGCCCAATGCATATCCGACCAGGAACACATAAGCAGTGAACTCAAGCACGTACACCAAGCTCTTAGGGCTAATGGTTACTCCGACTATACAATCCGCAAAGCTATCACTCAAACCATGAAGAAAAACCCTCTTGAGGAGCCTTTCAAAACCATCACTTTACCCTACATTGCTGGGATCACAAAAAAGATCTCCAAAATCTTGAATAAACACAAGATCCAGGTCCGTTTCAACACATTACATAAAATCCGTGATCTGGTTCCGTCTGTAAAAGATGTGATTCCGGACATACAATACCCTGGTGTCTACAAACTAAGTTGCCTCTGTGGTAGTAGTTACATTGGAGAAACCAAACGCCATATCTCGGACCGCATTCGTGAACATAAAGCAGACCTTAAACACGGTAGGACCAACACCTCGGCCGTAGCAGATCATTGTTCTAATTCAGTAGGCTCACATGCCATTGACTTTTCCAAGACGGAGGTTCTTTGTAAGCCATCTGGCTTCCATGAGAGATTCGTTCATGAGGCTATCCACATATACAAACACAGAGACAATTTCAACCGAGATGATGGATTTTATCTTAGCAATCATTGGAAAGATTTGATAAATCATTTCAGTTCTTGATTGATTGTTCACGCTTACAGTGGCTTTCAGACAGCATACATAAAAACAAATTTCGTCTCCCCCCTCCTCTTTTCAAAAAAATAGATGGACTAGTCCTGGCAAACAGCCAATCGTTGCGCGTGACGCAAACGTTATTTATATATATATAAATAAATAACTATGCCGTTTTCAAAATAAATTTATGCAAACCGACACACCTGATGATGACCGTTTGAGTTATGGTCGAAACGTCGTGAGAAATTTTTTTATTGTTTTATATATATTTTGTTATTTTGTTGTTTCTCTTCAACGTGACTTTACCGAAAAAACTAAGAATATGAATTACTGCAGTCACGAAAGCTTTAAATCAAAATTTAATGTGTTTAGAGTGTTTGGCTGCTGCTATAAATGTCCACGCAATGATGATGATGATGCTAATGATGTTATTACGTGATGGCCAGGTCGTTTCTGATAGAATAGCTACACAGCAGCTCAGCGGGGCCTTACACCCTTGTAGTAACATAAAACAAATAGGTTTAGTAGTTTATTAAAACGACTTTGAACGGGTCTCAGGCACATAGCCCATGCCGAAAGTGGGAGGTGGGGGGGCTGCCTGTGTGGGTGTAAATGCGTCACTTTGCGTGATCGACCCACTGCTGGGTGGACATTCTTGCTGTAACCTCAGAGCGTGGAATTCCTTCTCTGTCTCTCCCCTTTGTCCAGGATAACATTCTGCTCACCGCGGCCGGCAAAGTCAGGGTCACCGACTTCGGGTGGAGCTCCTACCTGAAGCATAAAAGTGAGTGGCTTTGTGTGCGTGGAGTTTCTTTTTTCAGGGTTAGCTCGCGTCAACGTAAACGTTGCGTCGTCAAACCCGCCGCCATCCGACGCAGCCAGTAAGTGAGGTTCAGCGTCACGTAAACAGGACGCTCCAAATCGCCACTTGCACAGCACTAGCCGGTGTGCTGGAGATGTAAATCCACTACGACGTTTACAATTCGAGCGATTACAGCTGAGCATCATCATCGGGCGGGCAGCCAGAGTACGCGGTCCAACCCAAAAACTCGCCTCCGCCGTGAAATATCGGTCGCAGAAGCCGACTAGGCATTTAACCGACCGAAAAAAGAAACCTGTTCAACCCACGTCGCTGTTGACGGAGGGGCTACTTTATATTCATCGTCGTTGTGGTTATTGTTGTTGTTGCTGTGCAGCCCAAAACATGTGCGGGACGTTGCCCTACATGGCCCCGGAGCTGCTGCTGGGCTACTATGTCACCTGCGCTGTGGACATGTGGGCTCTGGGCTGCACCGTGGCTGAGATGGCCACTGGCAAGGATCTCTTTGATTCACGAATCTTCACAGAACACCTGCCCTACTGCATCGAGGTACGGTCGGTGGGTGGGTACGGTGGGTATGGTGAGTGGGTATGGTGGGTGGGTACGGTGGGTATGGTGGATGGGTGGGCGGGCAGGTCTTTATGGATATGGGTCTTTGTGGGTCTGCACAGAGACCCATACTCATAGAGAACCATGCAGACCCACAGATACCAATACTCAGAGTTTGATTCGTCTGGTGGCCACAAACAACCGGCGAGGAATATCTAACCTAGTCCTGGACCTCTCATAGGTCGACGCAGCCTCAAACGAGTACTTGGTGTAGCGGTGTGTAGTAAACATTTCCACTGGGGGAGACAAAGGTGGCCGGGTGTGGTGCTGGGCACCCACCCCCTTGTGTGCCGTTCCGGCCTTCAAAGGTGCTGCTCGCTGCTAACAGCACTTGCCCCAGCAATGAGATGAGGCTAATACGGGGAAGGGGAGATTGTTGTATTTGTACACAGTGCTGGCCTTCATAGGTGCTGCTCGCTACTAACAGCGCTTGCCCTAGCAATGAGATGAGTCTAATAAGGAGAGGGAGGGATTGTTGTCTTTGTACACAGTGCCGGCCTCGACAGGCGCTGCCTCCGCCACTAATCACCGCTGACAGACGGCACTTGCCCCAATGGGCCAGCTGAGGCTACACCGGCTGTAACCCTCCCCCCCTCCTCCTTTTGTCTTCGTCCAAAACCGTGCGCAGATCCTGGGCATGCCCCCGAAAAAGATGGTGGACGAAGCACCTAACAAGACAACTTACTTTGGTGAGTCGCCAGCGACGTGACCCATTCCGTTTTGTTAGATGGGGGGGGTGGCAGTGAAGCTCTTATAGGGTTCTATTGTGGGGGGGGGCTCTGATTATCCCGGAGGTGGGGGGGTGGGGTGGGGGTTGGGGATCTTTGTAACAGTCGTTAGGAAGCATAGGTGGGTGGGTGAGTGAGCGGGTGGGTGGGACGGTGGGTGGGGAGGTGAGTGGGTCGGTGAGTGGGTGGGTGGGTTAGTGAGTGGGAGACTGGGTATGTAGGTGGTGAGTGGATATGTAGGTAGGTAGGTGGGCGACTGGATAGGTAGGTGGGTAAGTGCATAGGTGGGTGGTTGAGTTGGTCGGTGTGAGGGTATGTGGGTAAGTGCGCAGGTGAGTGAGTTGGTGGGTATGTAGGTCTATAGGTATGTGGGTAGGTAAGTGGATGAGCGGGTATGTGGGCGACGTGGTGGTTGGTGACTCTGCGTGCGTCTCTCTGTCTCTGCAGACCCTGAGGGCCTCCCCTACAACCTGTCCAAGCAGGGGCCACCGGGAAGCCTCCCTCTGCACCGCGCGCTGCAGGGCCACCACCCTCAGCTGGTGGACTTCGTCAGCCGTTGCCTGCAGTACGAACCACACTCACCCCTCGCTCACCCCCACTCATCCCCACACCACTCACCGCCACTCACTCACCCCCACTCACCACCCCATACCTGTCAACACCTTATCACTGCCCTACCTTACTACAGACACAACATTATTGGTCACCCCGTGACCCTTATAAATCTCAACGTTCATCCTGCAAAATCCCATCACAAGGGACAAACAAACAAATAGACACGAATTATTGTTGTTACCCAGAATTGAAACGGCTGCACTCCGTACGGACCTGAAAACACAATTTCCCTGCACAAGAATATCTAATAAACCGTACGGGTTGACAGCTCGGCCACCCACTCACCACCCACCACCACTTCCTCCCACCCTCTCCATCTCTCCCCCCACGCCGCCATCTCCCCACTCTCCCCCCACCTCCCACCCTGTCAAATCATCTCACCATGCCCCTCTCACCACGTGTGTGTCTCCCCCCATCCCTTCTCTCCCTCCCTGTGCGTCTCCCAATAGATGGGATCCGAATCTCCGGATGACGCCTGAGCAGGCGCTGGCTCACAGCTGGCTCCAAAACACCACCACCACCACCACCCGGGACACTACCAGAAGGGCCACCCCCACCAATGCCACCATCCGGGCCACCACCACCACCACCTTCAGGGGCACCTCCACTGCTAGCGAGGCCACCACCAGCAGCAAGGCCACCCCCACTTCCAGCGAGGCCAACCCCACCACCACCACCATTCGGGCCACCACCGTCACTCGGGCCACCACCACCAGCGAGGCCACCCCCACCGCCAGCGAGGCCACCCCCACAACCACCACCATCCGAGCCACCACCACCAGCTGGGCCGACACCACCAACTGGGCCACCATCAGCAGCAGCGGTGGCACCACTCCTGTGCAGGGATCTGCAGCTGCTGAGCCACGGTAAGCCTCTCTCTGTGTACCTCGCCTGGTACGCAGGAAGTCGTGGGTTCGATCCCGACCCTGATGAGATATTAACCACCTCGCCTGATACGCAGGACGTCGTGGGTTCGATCCCGACTCTGATGAGACGTCAACTACCTCGCCTGGTACGCAGGAGGTCGTGGGCTCGATCCCGACCCTGACGATGCCAGCTGCTGCTGTATATTTGCAGTCTGCGTTTCTGTCCCCGTGGTCACCGCGTGGATTCTTCTCAGGGTCCTCAGGATTTTCCCCTCCACGTTGAGAATCGGCGTCATGCACTTCGAGTAATTGACTGCCGCTATGAATGTCCACGCGATGAAGATGATGATGATGTTATCTGCCCACTTGATTCGGCTATCATTCGAGATGGCCAAGTCGCTTCTGGTCTAAGTGGGTCTATGGATATCTGTGGGTCTATGCGTCTCTGTTATTATGGGCCTCAGAGGTCTGTATGGGTCTCTATGAGTATGGGTCTCTGGGGTCTGTATGGGCTGTATTAGTATGGGTCTCTGTGTGTCTCTGAATATGGGTCTATGAGTATGGGTCTGTATAGGTCTCTATTAGTATGGGTCTCTGTAGATCTGTATGGGTCTGTATGAGTATTGGTCTGTATGGGTCTCTATGAGTATGGGTCTTTGTGAGTGTAATGAGTGGCTCCAACACGATAAGAACTTGAAACGTTTATTAATAAATCTTCGGTACAGTTGGCCGTCTACTCGTCTCTTGTCACTCGCACCACGGATGCATGGCCCCCCAAGCGGCTTCGCTGCCCTGCGCGCTCGCCCCACTCTCTAGCACGCCGCTGGCTGACGGCGCTGGCTAGGGAGCGGCTGAGTGGCTGAAGGTCGAGCCGCCACGTGGCCGATGATGGCAGAGCAGCGGCGGCGACGGGAATCTCCTCTTGATTCTTCACACACCGACCCCGCACCTTGCTCCGGCCCCCGCTTATATTCGCTCCCCGGCGACTAAACCCCGCCTCTGGCCACGCCCCTCATGGAAGCTTCGGGAGCATTCCAGAGGCTTCCCGGGTGGCTCCGCCCCATTACCTTTGGCCTCGATGTAATCTTTCCCCGAGATAACCCATAACTGCATATCACACCACACCCCATATAAAACAGGAGATGGCGCTCTCATTACATGAGTATGGGTCTCTGTAGGTCTATGGGTCTGTATGAGCATTGGTCTGTATGGGTCTCCATGAGTATGGGTCTCTGTGGGTATGTATGGGTCTCTATGAGGATGGGTCTCTATGAGTATGAGTCGCTATGAGTATGGGTCTATGTAGGTCTATGGGTCTCTGTGGGTATGATAATGACAATGATGATGACGATGTTGATGATGAAGACGATGTTGATGATGCCGATGATGATGACGACGATGATGACGATGATGCGCTGCTGTGGTGTTGCTGCCTCTCTCCACAGAGCGGAGCCGGAGGAGAAGCTCCCATCACCATCGTCATCGTCACTGCTCACCCAGACCTTTGGAGAGAGGACGGAGGTGGTGGAGACGCAGGAGGATGACGACAACGAGGAGGATAAAGAGGAGGATGAAGAGGAGGAGGATGAAGAGGAGGATGAAGAGGAGGAAGAGGAGGAGGAAGAGGAGGAAGAGGAGGAGGAAGAGGAGGAGGAAGAGGAGGAAGAGAAGGAAGAGGAGGAGGAGAGGGAGCGAGGGGTCCTGGCGCGTGTGGGCAGGGCGCTCCGCTCGCTCTTCGGCCGTCTGCTCCTCTGTGGTGGACGGCCCACGGCAGAGTAGCGGAGTGGTGGTGGTGGAATCGGTGCAACCACCACCACGAGCAGCAGCAGCAGCAGCACCACCACCACCACCACACTCACTCACCACCCACACTCACCACACTCACCACCCACACTCACCGCACTCACCACCCACTCACCACCCACACTCACCACTGACACCACACTCACTCACCACCCACACTCACCACACTCACTCACCACCCACACTCACCACCCACACTCACTCACCACCCACACTCACTCACCACCCACACTCACTCACCACCCACACTCACCACCCACACTCACCACACTCACCACCCACACTCACCACCCACACTCACCACCCACACTCACCACCCACACAACCCATACTCACCACCCACACTCACCACTCACACTCACCACCCACACACCACCCACACTCACCACTGACACCACACTCATCACCCACACTCACCACACTCACTCAACACCCACACCACCCACACTCACTCACCACCCACACTCACCACCCACACTCACCACCCACACAACCCATACTCACCACCCACACTCACCACTCACACTCACCACCCACACACCACCCACACTCACCACACAATGGACTACAGCCAGCCTAGCCACGTGCGCGTGTGAAGAGTTAGGATAGAGATACAAAATAAGTTATAATGTAATAATGTGTACATATATATCTAGACCATTGTTTATCGATTGTTGTTGTTAATAAATAAGCGGACTCAACAGAACGTTGCAGTTGTGTTTGTTGTGGCGAGTTGCTGCTGCCTGGGGTCTCAGGTGACTTGCCTGGTATATAGGTCGTGGGTTCAATTCCGACCCTGATGAGATGTTTACCACCTCGCCTGGTACATAGGAGGTCGTGGGCTCAATTCCGACCCTGATGAGATGTTAACTACCTCGCCTGGTACGCAGGAGGTCGTGGGATCAATTCCGACCCTGATGAGATGTTAACTACCTCGCCTGGTATACAGGAGGTCGTGGGTTCGATCCTGACCCTGACGATCCCTGCTGCTGTATATTTGGAGTCTATGTCTCTCTCTCATCATCACAGTGGCTGGGAGATGTTAACTACCTCGCCTGGTATACAGGAGGCCGTGGGTTCCATCCCAACCCTGACGATGCCTGCTGATGCTGTGTATTTGGAGTCTAGATTTAAAGCTTTCGTGACTGCTAGGATCCATACTCTTTGGTTCTATTGGGTAAAGTCACATAGGTAAAAATAAAATAACAAAAAATCACGACGTTTCGGCCACAACACAAGCGGCCTTCATCAGGTGAAGGGACGAGCCTGTCTGGAGGACAGCGCTGGAGTGGAAGAAGCCACGCTTAGATCACGACATTTAAGCTGTGTGAGAAGAAGAAAAAGACCACGCGCTTTGACAAAGGAATTAGCATATAATTTAGCATTGAAATGGCTCATTGAAATAGCTAAGTTAAAGTATACACATCCGCAGAGGTGCCCCTTGACAAAGGAATTAGCATCGAATTTAGCATTGAAATAGCTGAGTGATTAGCTAGTAGCTGGTCACAGAAATAGCTATGTTAAAGTTAGAGTATATACATTCACCGAGGCACCTAGTACTCATCAAACAGGATAATTTAGCGAAACACAACCACGCTCAGACATCGGACCTATGTTCGAGCCTACAAGGTGTTCTGACAAAGAGATTAGCATAAAAATTAGCATTTGATTGGCGAATTTTAGGAAAGAGGTGGTGTACGTGCCGGTGGACTTGCAGTTTGGCGCGGGGGAAGGGGGGAGGGGGATTTTACCTATTGATGGTGTGAAGATGGGAATTTATAAGAGCTGCGAAAGTTTGGGGTACCACTACTCGAAAAAGATACTGTACCATTGAAGTTTAACACGTAGGCTTTCGCGACCAATATTATTCATAATAAAGGTTTTTGGGTTAGATCGCGTTTATTTATAAATGTGTCGTAACCCTCCACCACCCGACACGGCCAATCAGCAAAAAAAAAGTGTCACGTTGACAAAAGACAAATAATTCACTACTTTAGTCCACCGGTGTGTTGAAGAGTGAATCCACATTTACAGTTTGAGTACGACGTTTCGCTGGTAAATACATCCAGCATCATCGGGCAATTCACCAGAATGGTAAAGCCCTCGCTTGCCCCGGTTTTATATAGAGCAGCAGGGTGACGTCATCACTTAACTCATATCAGGTGCAGTGATTAGAGGCGGAGGGGGGGTATTGTAATTATATAATCGATTAGTAATCAGTCATTGGTTATGATTAGTAATGAGTTGTAGATTAGTAATTCTTTAAATCAAAATGTAATGTGTATTATTTAATAATACGCTTCCAGGCCGCACTAAGCCTGTAGCTGTCAGAGCGATTAAAGTTATTCTTGTTCCTCTCAATTTCAATGGATTCTCTAATTAGTCTTTGCCAGTAATAATTAGTTTTACACACCACTGCAACATTGTCAAAATCAATTGAGTGTCCTTGTTGACAAGCATGTTCTGCCACTGCCGACAGTTGTGTTTGAGATAATTTAATATTTCTCTGATGTTCTTTTAGTCTTACGCTGATGTTACGTCCCGTCTGCCCAATGTAGCAGCTGCCACATGAACAATTAATCCGATATACACCTTCTGTTGATAGTTTAGGTAATGTGTCTTTAGTACAAGATACTAGTTTTTGAATTTTGTGTACTGTACCAAATCTTACTGTAATGTTTTGCTTTTACAAAACACGGGCTAATTTGTCCGTTACTCCTGAGATATATGGAATTTTTATTGTTTTAACAATCTGGTCGCTTTCAGCAGTATTGCTTTGCAATCGTGATTTGGCATTCAGTGCTCTGTTAATTTGAGCATTATTGTAGCCATTCTGTCGTAGTGCGTCTTTAACGTGTTTAATCTCTCTCACTAGACTCTCACCATCTGACACTGTTTTAGCCCGATGTATGAGCATCTTGATAAGAGATGATTTCTGAGCTGGATGATGATGTGATTCTGCATTCAGATAGGCATCAGTGTGCGTTTGCTTTCTATAAACGCTGTGTGTTATTTTACCGTTTAGGCAATGTGTGTCTCTATGGATAAGCGTGGTTTCTTATTCGAACTGGGGAATTTGGTGGGCGCTTAACATGGGACCCTATGGGAGCTCTATGGGAGTTTGCCGGCGAGGGCGATTGTAATGTGCAGTGCGGATAGGTAGGGAAGTTTACGTCATGTAGGGAATGTGGAGGGAGGGTAACGTGAGAGCCTATGGGAGCTCAATGTGTCGCTGCTGGCAGGAGGTCACGGGACAGACCCAGCAGGTGCCATGGGTTGACTGCTGTGCCAGGCTAGGTACAGGAGGAGGTCACGGGACAGACCCAGCAGGTGCCATGGGTTGACTGCTGTGCCACCTCCTGCCAGCAGCGACACATTGAGCTCCCATAGGCTCTCACGTTACCCTCCCTCACATTCCCTACATGACGTAAACTTCCCTACCTATCCGCACTGCACATTACAATCGCCCTCGCCGGCAAACTCCCATAGAGCTCCCATAGGCTCCCATGTTAAGCTCCCACCAAATTCCCCAGTTCGAATAAGAAACCACGCTTATCCATAGAGACACACAGAGACCCATAGTTCAGTTCATTTATTAGGTATAGCCCTGTGAGGCATTCGATTCTTGAATCGGGTGCAACCACAACAAACAAAAACACGAACAATAAACGTCTTAAAGTGACTACGCGCAACAGAAAAATCCAGGAAAAAACGCAAAGTCTTCCAGAAAAAGCACCGCGTATCAACGCTGTATGCAAAAATCCCAGTGGGATGCAAGTAAAACAATAACATCCATGAGACAATTTAGATTACAGTGACCAGTCTAACTCTGTGTACTACTGTAGTGGGTTCCAGGACACGGAGACGGCAGAATAGAAGCAGCACTATTTATTTAAACCTTAACAAGGGTTACACTAGAAGGGGTAGCGGCCCCTCCACCCGTATAACTCAGGAACACACCCCAGGCTCTCTAGCCTAAGCTCTAGGCTCCCAGTTCCTCCTGGTAGGGCTCTAAGGGAGGCTATCAGATCTGGCCCTGGTTAGGCACAGATCTCGGCACCCCGCCGACCAGACCAGAAGGACTCTGATTCTGGGGCTCTGGGCCGCATCACTGGCTTGCTGTGCCGGCCCTGAAAAGGGCAGCGGTCACAGGAGTTCCAGGGTCTCACCTAGCTGGCCTTCTTTCTTCACTGGTTGCTTCAGCCTCGGGCCCCACACTCTGCCCCGAGCTCCCTGGCTCCCCGCACTTTATACCCACTGGAGCCTTAGCGGACGTTGTTGTAGTCACCAAGCTGTGGGTGAACCACATCTTCCCGTGCCATGTGTTTATTCCCCATATCACCCCTACACTACAACAAACAAATATGGCTAAAACAGAACCTTTTCGAAATCACCAAAATAAAGCTCTAAAAACAATGTAACAGTGATCACAGTAACTGTAATTTCAAATTTAACAATAAACTATATACGTAACATGTACGACCAAACTTTGCAGCCATAGCATCATGAGATGAGTATTACGACCAATGAAGGCGGCGTCTTTGAATGGACAAGAAGCACCTTGCACACCATTGGGTGGCAAAAACGTCGTTTTCCTCATGCTCACATTTCCCTATGGATGAGAGAAACCATTCATGCAGGTCTCATTGACACATTTGTAGAGGTGTTAACTACGCGCTGTTGCGTAACCTGCATTGCCACCAGGGCAGTGCAGCATTACCCCTGGGTACAACGGTTGGGGTCAGTCGAGGTGAAACGGATCGTGGCCAGGGTTTGGTGCGAACCAATCAGACGGTTCCATGTGGGAATGTATGATTGGTTCTACCTGGCCATGAAGGGGTATAAGACGGGTGACCCAACAGACCTCGGGGAGTCCTCTCCCTGCACGAAGATAGAAGACTGGGCTGAAGCCTAGCTAGGACCCTGGACCAGCCTTTCAGCCCTTCTAAGGGCTAAGGCTCGGCATACCCAGTGGTCAGCACCCACCGGGCCAGCGGTGGGTCAGATAGCCTCCCCTAGGTCCTAGCCGGAGGACTAGGATAGCGGTAGACGTGTGAGTCCCGCCAAGTCTGGAGGTTGTACCTCCTTAGGTATCAAGGAGGTTAGCGGTAGACGTGTGAGTCCCGCCAAGTCCGGAGGATGTGTACCTCCTTAGGTATCAAGGAGGTTAGCGGTAGGCGTGTGAGTCCCGCCAGGTCCGGAGGCTGTACCTCACTAGGGTATCGGGTGAGGGGACCGAATATCCCTCTGTGTGTGTTAAGCGTTGTATAAGGAAATAATACAATAAACAGAGTGTGCCTCCTAAAAAAGTCTGCTCGTCCTTACAACACTACAACTTGTCTCAGAAGTGGTTGGAAATGGAAACCAGAAGTTCAGCCCACGCGCGGAGCCAGAACGAAGATAACGCTGCCTCACCTGCAAGCACCGCCAGCTCCGCTGAAAACGCTGCCACGTTGACAGCCGCCCAGCCACCGGTTGAGCAGCCGATCGCTCCCCCTGCGATGGGGGACGGACTCAGGGCAGCACACGGCCGTCTCGCTCAACTCCTACATGCCGCGGCCTCCATTCTCGAAGAGATCAACTTGGAGGTCGCGGGCAGGCCGAGTCAACCGCCGGCATACGTTCCCGCCATCGGCCGGGGCGGACATTTTGATTTTCCCGCTGAAGAACCACGTGATCCCGCCGGTAGCGGAAGCCAGGGGCATCCTGGGAACGCGGGGGGCCAATCACAACCCGCAACGTCATCAGCACGCGACGCTGCGAATTCAAGTTCCTCAGCGGACGCCGCGTCATCACTGTACCGACATGGTACAGTAGACTCTATCGGCCGGGAAATCACCGATCTCCGGCTCGAGATGGTGCAAGCTGAGGGGGAGACGATGTCCGCCCTCCAACAACGCCTGCCCATCTTCCGGGAATTCACATCTGAAGGGGGTGACTGGGCGGCGTTCCAGCGTCGCTTCCTGAGCCATCAAGAGATGGTGGGCTGGTCGGACGCACAGGCGCTCCGAGCGCTACCGGCCACTCTGGACGACGACGCTCTCGCCTCGCTCCTCACCATCCCCAGGTACAAAAGGGCGACTCTTCAATCGGCCCTCCGACGGATGTCCGACGTCTACGGGCCTCCATCCGACGTCCGCAGCCGATTTTACGACAGGCGACGCCGCCCTAATGAGTCTCCGTTGGCATTCCGGACCGCTCTACTGGCGATGGCAAGAGCGGGTTACCCTCGCATGGACGACGAGGCCATCGACGCCATCATTCTCCAGAAGATGCTGGAGCTGGCGCGCGAGCTGCGCATCGTCATCAAGCAGTGGACGACGACAGTATGTGCTCGCTACGAGCCGCTCGGTGCATCCACGCACATCTGCTGCTCCACACTTTATCGACCATCGCCGCCTCGGCTTCAACGTCGGAGCCTGCCAGCAGAGACGCCGAGTTCTCCCCCGACCGGGCCTTCAAGGCGACCAGGTCAACAGGCCGGCGATCGTCCGACCACGCTGGTCACCGCAACGACCAGCAGCGGAGACGGCCTTCTCCACGCGGCGACGTGACGTGCTTCAACTGTGGCTGACAAGGCCACATCTTCTCTGACTGCCGTGCGCCTCGACGACGCCCCTCCGCATCCCGGGGCCAAGACTACAGGACGTCCACGGCATCGTGGCAAAACCAGGCAAGTCGCGCCGCCTCTCACGCTCGGCCCTCATTTACACCATACACACTGCAACGCACCATAAGAAGGGCTCGCGATTCGGCGTGTGATGGGGGGTATTCTGGCGTTTGTTCGCGGCCACTCGGACCTAGGCAGTGGTCTGAGTTGGATCATAGGGTAGTCGCGGCGACGGCAAGTTCGTCCGTGGTTGTCGGATCAATCGAGGGTGTGGAATTTCGCATGTTGGTCGATACTGGTGCGTCGGCTATGATCATTTCGGATTTGATTTACAATGTACTGCCCGTACGATGCCGCCCCTTGGAACGGGTTTCTATCCCGTGTTTCGCCGCTAATGGCAGTTCACTGGGCATTATTGGGCAAATTCGGGTGCAAATTTCGATTGGAGACATTAAATTGGCAGGGCCTATTTTGGTCTCTTCTTCCCTCGCCGTGCCATGTTTGTTAGGCACTGATTTTCTCGCGAAAATGCCTATTAAGATCCTTGTAGATCAAGGCTGCATCGAACTCCCGTCGGGTCGACGGATGGCGTTCTTGCCCACACCCTCACATCCGCGCATGGCTAGTGCCTTGGTGCAGGCGTCTGTCGCGAGCACAGTCCGCATTCGCCAGGGACACAAATGCTCGTGCCCTTGCAACTTAAAAAACCGCTAGCCCCGGAGGCCTCGGCACATGGCATTTTGCTGGGGCCTTCAAACGCAGCTGTTAAGGGGTTAGATTTAGTGGCTGCATAGACCCTCGTAGCAGCCGACAGGGAGCCGTTCTTGCAGGTTTTGAATGTCGGATTGTCCACAACCGTCATTCCGCAAGGAACTGTGCTCGCTCACGCGACCCCGGTGCCGTTGGGGACCGGAGTCGCGGGACACGTGCATGACACGCCGCAGGTCCCACCTCCTTCCGAATCGGATGAGAGATGGTTGGACGCGCTCTGCACAGACACGGGTGATCTGTCTCATTCGCAGCGAATTAAATTGCGCGCTCTTCTGCGAGAATTTTTCGATGTCTTCAGTAAATCTAAATTTGATATTGGCTGCACCAAGCTGCTGCGTCACCACATTGATACTGGTGACGCTGCCCCGATTCGACAAAACCCATTTCGGCTTAGCCCGGCGGAGAAACAGCATGTTAAATCGGCTGTGGATGACATGCTGGAGGCCGATATCATTTCTCCCTCCACTAGTCCCTGGGGTGCTCCAATAGTGCTGGTGAAAAAGCACGATGGCAGTCTCCGTTTTTGCGTTGATTTTCGGCGCCTAAATAAAATCTCGGTAGCGGACGCCTACCCTCTCCCTCGTATGGACGAGTCATTGGATTCCCTGGCAGGGGCGCACTATTTCTCCACCTTGGACCTTCTGTCGGGGTTTTGGAAACTCCCCCTCGACGAATCGTCAAAACCTAAGACTGCTTTTCGGACACCACAGGGCCTTTTCGAGTTTAATAGATTGCCCATGGGTCTCCACTCGGCCCCAGCGACGTTCCAGAGGCTCATGGAGCTGGTCCTCGCTGGGCTCCAGTGGGACTCATGTCTCATTTATCTTGACGACGTCATCGTCTTTAGCTGCACGTTCGTCGAACACATCGAACGGTTGCGTGCTGTCTTCTTGAAAATGCGGGCCGCTAACTTGAAATTCAAGCCGCAGAAGTGTCACCTTCTGCGTGAGTCTGTGCGCTATCTGGGCCACATAGTTAGCCGCTCGGGCATCTCTACCGACCCTGAAAAAACCAAATGTGTTCAACATTGGCCGACCCCTACATCTGCGGGCGATGTTCGTAGTTTTATTGGTTTTGCGTCGTACTACCGCCGGTTTGTTGCTGGCTTCGCGACGATTGCCAAGCCGCTCCACGCCCTTACGTCAAAAGGGGTGGAGTTTCATTGGGGGGACGCAGAACAGGCTGCGTTCGACTCCTTGCGGAACGCTCTCGTGACGGCACCGTCCCTTGCGTACCCCGATTTTTCCGTGCCATTCGTGTTGGACACCGACGCTAGCAATACGGGGATTGGGGGTGTTCTGTCCCAAAAAGTTGATGGCATTGAAAGGGTTGTTGCCTATGGTAGCAGAGTCTTGTCTCTTGCTGAACAAAGATACTGTGTGACCAGACGTGAGCTGCTGGCCATTGTTTTTTTTATTCAGCAATACAGGCCGTACCTGTATGGTCAGCATTTTACCGTGCGATCTGATCATTCGGCTTTACAGTACGCTCTGCAGGTTGACCAACCGTCCGGGCAGCTTTCTCGGTGGCTCGAAGTCCTTCAGGACTACGATTTCAATGTCACTTACCGTAGGGGTGCACAACACACGAATGCCGATGCGTTGTCTCGCCTCCCGCCGGCTCAAAAATGTGCGTGTTTTTTGGGCTCGGGCCGTTGTAAGCCGCCACTGCCTGCGCAGGTCGCGCCTCTCACAACGGTGTCAGCCGCACTTCCCGCCGCCTCAGCGCCGATGTTGAATCATGCAGATCCAATGGCCAGTGACGATTTGCTGGGGCTAACTTTGGCCGAATGGGGTCGGCACCAGAGCGAGGACATGTCGTTATTGAGGTTGCGTCGCCACGCGAATAATGCGGTTCCAAGACAGGGCAAATTTAATTCATTTGTCATGAAGCATGGCTTGTTGATGCATGGGAATGCTGACTCGTGTCAACATAAAATCGTCGTGCCATCCGCCTTGCGATGCAAAGCCGTATGGGCGGCGCATGAGCGTTTATTGCACCTGGGTGTTCATAAGACCATTGGGTTGTTGCGGTTGAAATTTTTCTGGCCGGGCATGCTGCGCGACGTCACTGACATTTTGCTGGGATGCACCCATTGTGCGCAACGTAAACCGCCGGCTACTCTGGCATGTCCACCCCTGCAACCCATTTCGGTCTCTCGTATAAATGAGTTGGTGGCTCATATTCTTAGTTCTTTCGGTAAAGTCACGTTGAAGGGAAACAATAAAATAATAAAATATATATAAAACAATAAAAATTCTCACGACGTTTCGACGACCGTTTGTGTTATGGTCGCCTTCATAGAACTCTCACCGCTATGTTATGCCATCAGGTCGATGAATCCCACCTCAATTGGGACTTGCAGGTTCCGGGGGTCCTCGCCGCATACCGTATGGCACCTCACGCGGCGACGGGATTTTCCCCGTTCTTTATAATGTACGGCAGGGATGCCTTCCTCCCGCCGACGTTCGGCTGGAAATCGAACAGCCACCGCAAAAGTCAAAGCTCGTTGACCACTTGCGATTCAACCTCCGTAAGTTGGCCGAGGCACGGGAGGCCGCAATTGAAAATTCGGCTTCCCGCCAACGGGCGAATTTGCGACTGCGTGACCCTCGGACGTACACGCATCGGTGGGCACCGGCAGACAGGGCATGGCTCCACTGCCCCCAGGTGCTGGTGTCCACGTCGGCCAAACTCCTCAGACCATGACGAGGCCCGGTTGAGGTAGTGGAAGTCCTGCGTCCCCAATGTGTTAAAATTAGCTGGGGACGGCGTCGCTGGTGCGTTCACCCCTCTCGGTTAAAACCCTTCGTCACGCCACGCATCCCTCCACAACACACACGACACGGGGACCGAGTGTGTGACGTGTCCGACGAGCCGGATGTTGCCCCGTTGGTGCCTAACCCACAGCGCAGGCGTGTCATTCCTCCTGCAGATGACGCGGGAGTGACGGCTCCATGCAGGCCACGTTCTGCCTCAATGGACCGTGGAGCAGCAGGTGTCCCCATGGAGATGCCTAAAGGCCCACCGGATGCTCTGGCTCATCCTCCTCCTTCCCTTGTGCCGCCGACAAAGCCTGCCATCCCCTACGATGGTCCCGCGAAACACACGCGTGCGAAATCTCGCCGGTTGTTATAATGTTTTTTTGGCATGTCTAGTGCCTTGTACATACGTTATGTTGTTAAGGGGGGTATTTATAGGGGTTTTATTGTTCTTGTTCTTGTTGTTCGTGAGGCACACTCACAATTCTTCTACCGTTGGTAATTTCGGAGTTTCCCATTGTTGCAGCCTGAACGGCTGGAGCATCCGAAGGAGGGGGTGATGTAGAGGTGTTAACTACGCGCTGTTGCGTAACCTCCATTGCCACCAGGGCAGTGCAGTATTACCCCTGGGTACAACGGTTGGGGTCAGTCGAGGTGAAACGGATCGTGGTCAGGGTTTGGTGCGAACCAATCAGACGGTTCCACGTGGGAATGTATGATTGGTTCTACCTGGCCACGAACGGGTATAAGACGGGTGACCCAACGGACCTCGGGGAATTCTCTCCCTGCACGAAGATAGAAGACTGGGCTGAAGCCTAGCTAGGACCCTGGACCAGCCTCCCAGCCCTTCTAAGGGCTAAGGCTCGGCATACCCAGTGGTCAGGACCCACCGGGCCTGCGGTGGGTCAAATAGCCTCCCCTAGGTCCTAGCCAGAGGACTAGGATAGCGGTAGACGTGTGAGTCCCGCCAAGTCCGGAGGTTGTACCTCCTTAGGTATCAAGGAGGTTAGCGGTAGGCGTGTGAGTCCCGCCAGGTCCGGAGGCTGTATCTCCCTAGGGTATCGGGTGAGGGGACCGAATATCCTTCTGTGTGTGTTAAGCGTTGTATAAGGAAATAATACAATAAACAGAGTGTGCCTCCTAAAGAAGTCTGCTCGTCCTTACAACACTACACATTGATCAGTGCTGAGGTACCTCACCCCCATCAAGACCCCTGCCCTTTCAAACATACAGGGAAGCTTGAAATCTTCGTGCAATTCTTGCGCATGGTCACTATCTTCATGAAGCTATGACAGAAGATTATGTTGGTCAGGTCCCCTTTCCAACTGACATAGTGATACATAGAGACCCATAAAGATACATAGAGACCCATAGAGATAGATAGAGACCCATAGAGACACACAGAGATCCAGGGATACACAGAGACCCATAATGAAACACAGACCCATAGAGATACACAGAGATTGACAGGGACACATAGAGACCCATCGAGATACATACAGACCGATAGAGACACACAGAGATCCAGGACCCATAGAAATCCAGAGTATTACATAGAGACCCATAGAGATACATAGAGACCAATAGAGACACACAGCTAGAGGCCCACAGACTCACAACATTAGGGGGGTCCACGTTTCGCAAGCGTAGAGAAGGGAGGGAATGACCGTGGCCGAGAAGACCTGAAGCTTAGTGTGGAGCGACAGACCAGGTAGCTTAAACACAGCGTTACGCAACCGATGAAAATATATTGTCGCTCGACTGATTCGGAGTGAGACCTCTGCTGTTAAACTAGTGCCGGTCATAAGCACACTGCCTAGGTATGGGAAATTTTCCACTCTCTCCACAACTGCCCCATCACTGATTGGGAGTTGTGGGGGTGGAGTGTCCGATAGTACAAAATACCCAGGCAGGAGCTTCGTTTTGGTGGGGCTGATGGTAAGACCCCATCTCTTAGTGGCACACTCCAGTCTCAGCAACAGCATCTCCA
Source organism: Petromyzon marinus (assembly GCF_048934315.1). Lineage (NCBI taxonomy): Eukaryota > Metazoa > Chordata > Hyperoartia > Petromyzontiformes > Petromyzontidae > Petromyzon > Petromyzon marinus. The sequence goes on along the minus strand of NC_133746.1, from coordinate 698,029 downwards.
ATTCCTCCTCTGAATGAGCAGCTATTACAAAATTATCGGCATACATAACGTGGTTGAGCAATAGCGAGCCATCCCTTGACCGCACCCGGGCATCGATCAGCCTCCCATTATATCTCCGCCATATGGAGATTCCCCCGGTACAGCTATTGAAGGCTTCACGAACTACGTGGTCAAAATAAATGTTAAATAGTGTGGGAGCCAGAGGACATCCCTGTCGCACCCCAAGGTGTACAGGGAATGGCTCTGACTCCCGGCCACGTAGTTTTACCTGGCACGCTCACCATCATGAAGGTCCTTAATGATCGTGAGCAGAGGGTCAGGTACTCCAAAAGCAAGAAAAACAACCCAGAGCCCAGGCCTATTGATGGTATCATAGGCCTTTACCAGGTCAATGAAGCAGAGATGTAGGTTTTGCTGGAATTCCCTACACCTCTGCTGTCGCAGACGGACATGAAATATGGCATCTGTGCAGGACCGCCCTTTCCTGAAACCTCATTGGGGCTCCGCAAGCCTCTCCTCAGCGTGCGTGGCAACGCGATGTTGAATAATCCTTGCCAGGACCTTTCCCGGCACACTGAGGAGTGAGATGCCCCTGTCGTTGTTACAGTCTGTGCGGTCCCCCTTCTAAAAGAGGGGGACCACCAGGGCGGAACCCGTCCAGTGGTCCAGACTCTTGTTATGATTTCATATAGGGCAGTCTGTGCACAAACGCCACCCTCCCTCAGCATTTCGCTTGGGACATCATCTCTGCCCGCTGCCTTTCCTGGTTTCAGACTCTGGATCGCATTCAGCACTTCCTCAAAAGATGGCACTTCAGCTAGCCACTCACAGGGGGTGACTTCTTACAATATTTGAGGCACCGCAGCCTCAGCAGGGTCATCCTCACTTTGTGCCACGATTTTTTCCTGGCTGAGGACCTCACAGAAATGCTCAGCAAATCTGCAAACCTGTTCCTGGGGGTCGGAGATTGGATCACCGTTTTTTCCCCGAATGATGGTAATAGGTGTGGCTCTGCAAGTTACTTTTTTGATGGAGTTAAATAGAGATTTGTGATCGCGGGCTACTGAGGCAGACTCCATCTCCTCAGCAAGTCGCGACCACCACCCATCCTTGCAGCGCCTCACGGCTCTCCGAACCTCCGAGCGAAGGCTGCGGAAAGTCTCCTCATTTTCTGACGTGGGCTTCTGTAGCCGATGACAGTGGGCCTGTCGCTATTTCTCAACTATCCTGATCACCTCCTTTGTCAGCCAGGGTCTCTGGGGAGGTCTGGACCGCGTACCCAAAGCAGCCAATGCAGCTGCATGAGTGACAGTCCTAAACCTCGCCCATTTACCCTCGACATCAGGAGGAGTGGAGGACGATGCCAACCTCAGCCGCAGGCAATGTTGTAATTCTAACTTGCAACTTTCATCAGATAACTGAGACCAGGCCACTTTAGGTTGGAATGGGGTCCTGGGTGTACACCCACCACCGGAGCGGAAGAATGGCAGGCGCATCTTACGGATGACAAGTCGATGGTCAGAGGGCAGATCAGCTCCATGGTAAGTCCTGGTGTCAAGGACATGGGCTCGCATCTGCTGGTCCGTCACTATGTATTCCAGCAGATGTTCTTGCTTGGACCCTGCATGCATCCATGATGTTGTGTGGATGCGCCGATGCCGGAACAGCGTGTTGGTAATTACAAGCCCATGGGCTGCACAAAATTCTAGCAGCCTCCCACCGTTGTTATTGAGCTGATCTGGCCCATGCCCTCCAATTACTCCAGACAAGGTGCCAGCATCATGACCAACTCGGGCATTGAAGTCACCCAACAAGATGACTCTATTCCGAAGGGCCACTTTAGCCAGCACCTGTGACAGGAGGTTATAGAAGGCATGTGACTCATCAGCTTTGCCTGCATCCCTCCACGGATGTTCATCTTCGGTGGGGGCGTAAGTAACCACGACCACCACTCCTCGCCTCCGATTGATGGGAAAGTGAGCCCAGAGTAGCCTGGGGCTTACAGCTTCCCACACCTCAATGCCACACTCCCACGCCCCCTTCATTATTATGTTCATAAGAAGAGCCACACCCTGTTGTTTGGCAGTCTGCTGCCCCGAGTAGAGGACTGCCCACCCCTCATGGTGACAGGAGCCAGAACCGGTCCACCGGACCTCCTGAATGCCACAGAGATCCAGGCGGTACCGGTCCAGCTCCTGACAGAGGAGTGGAAGCCTCTCCTCCGCAGTGAGCGTTCGAACATTCCACGTGGCCACACGTAATGGCTTTTAATTTTTCTGGAGGAGCCCTGATGGTAGAGATACAATCTCCTGGCTCCGCCAATTGGGGTTTGGCCAGGAGACGTCATAGATGCCTGTCTCCCAAGGGCCTCCGGCACAAGCTTATTAGTTAGATATTTTAGACGTGGTTTAGTGGTAAATTTTTGAAGGTGGAGGGGTTACCAGCCCCTCGTACCCGTCCAGAGCCCCCGTTTAGCGCCTGTGGTGGTCACAGATGCCATGAGGGGAGGAGCCAATCGGAATTGGACCTCCCCCCACAGCACTGTCCACGACAAAGTTGCCCGCCCGGCACCGCAAGGAGGTAGGGGGTTGTTTTGCACGCACCCACAGACTCACCAAACACAGACACCCACACTAACCTCACACAGACACCCACAGACTCGCAGACTCACCTCACACAGAGACACACAGACTCACCACACAGATACCCACACACTCACCACACGCACGCAGACCCACAGACTCACCACACAGAGACCCACAAATACAGCACACAGAGACCCATAAACTCACCAAACAGCGACCCACAGACTCATCACACAGAGAACCACAAACTTACCTCACACAGAGACAGACAAACTCACTTAACACAGAGACCCACACACTCACCACACAGAGACCCACAAACTCACCTCACACAGATACCCACAAACTCACCACAAACAGACACCCACAGACTCACCACACACAGACACACACAGAGACCCACAGACGGACCTCACACAGACGCACACAGACACCCACACTCAAATCACACAGACACCCACAGACTCACCACACACTGAGACTCACAGACTAACCTCACACAGACACACAAAGAGACCCACACGCTCACCATACAGAGACCCACAGACTCATCACATAGAAACCCACAGACTCAGCAAACAGATACCCACACACTCACCACATGCAGACCCACAGACTCACCACACAGAGACCCACAAACACAGCACACAGAAACCCACAAACTCACCAAACAGAGACCCACAGACTCATCACACAGATATCCACAAACTTACCTCACTCAGAGACAGACAAACTCACTTCACACAGAGATGCACAAACTCACTTCACACATAGACCCACAAACTCACCTCACACAGAGAACCGACAGACTCAGCACACACAGACACACACAGAGACCCACAGATTCACCAGACACAGACACCCACACTAACCTCACACAGACACCCACAGACTCACAGACTCACCTCACACAGAGACACACAGACTCAACACACAGATACCCACACACTCACCACACGCAGACCCACAGACTCACCACACAGAGACCCACAAATGCAGCACACAGAGACCCACAAACTCACCAAATAGAGACCCACAGACTCATCACACAGAGATCCACAAACTTACCTCAGACAGAGACAGACAAACTCACTTCACACAGAGACCCACACACTCACCACACAGAGACCCACAAACTCACCTCACACAGATACCCACAGACTCACTTCACACAGAGACCCACAAACTCACCTCACACAAAGACACACAGACTCACCACACACAGACACACACAGAGACCCACAGACTCAGCACACACAGACACCCACAGAGACCCACACAGACCCACAGACTCACCACACAGGGAACCACAAACTCACCACACAGAGACCCACAAACTCAACACACAGAGACCGACAAACTCACCTCACACAGAGATCCACACACTCACTTCACACAGAGACCCACACACTCACCACACAGAGACCCACACACTCACCACACAGAGACCCACAAACTCACTTTACACAGGGACCCACACACTCACCACACAGAGACCCACAAACTCACCTCACACAGAGACCCACAGACTCACCACACACAGACACACACAGAGACCCACAAACTCACCTCACACAGAGACCCACAAACTCACCTCACACAGAGACTCACAGACTCACCTCACACAGAGACACACAGACACACAAAGAGACCCACAGACTCACCTCACACAGAGACCCACAGACTCACCAGACATAGACACCCACACTCAACTCACAGACACCCACAGACTCATCACACACAGACACACACAGAGACCCACAGACGGACCTCACACAGACACACACAGAGACCCACACACTCACCACACTGAGACCTACAAACTCAGCACACAGAGACCCACAAGCTCACGAAACAGAGACCCCAGACCCATCACACAGAGATTTACAAACTTACCTCACACAGAGACCCACAAACACACTTCATACAGAGACACACACACTCACCTCACACAGAGACCCACAAACTCACTTCACACAGAGACCCACAAACTCACCTCACACAGAGACCCAAAAACTCACCTCACACAGAGACCCACAGACTCACCACACACTGACAAACACAGAGACCCACAAACTCACCACACACAGACCCACAAACTCACCTCACAAAGAGACCCACAAACTCACCTCACACAGAGACCGACAAACTTACTTCACACAGAGACTCACACACTCACCACACAGAGACCCACAAACTCACCTCACACAGAGACCCACAGACTCACCACACATAGACACACACAGAGACCCACAAACTCACCTCACACAGAGACACACAGACACACACAGAGACCCACAGACTCACCTCACACAGAGACCCACAGACTCACCAGACATAGACACCCACACTCACCTCACAGACACCCACAGACTCACCACACACAGACACACACAGAGACTCACAGACGGACCTCACACAGACACACAGAGAGACCCAAACACTCACCACACTGAGACCCACAAACTCAGCACACAGAGACCCACAAGCTCACCAAACAAAGACCCACAGACTCATGACACAGAGATCCACAAACTTACCTCACACAGAAACCCCCAAACTCACTTCACACAGAGATACACACACTCATCTCACACAGAGACCCACAAAGTCACCTCACACAGAGGCCCACAAACTCACCTCTAACAGAGACCCAAACACTCACCAAACAGAGACACACAAACTCACCTCACACAATAGACCCACAAACAAACCTCACATAGACACCCACAGACTCACAGACTCACCTCACACAGAGAAACACAGACTCACCACACAGACACACATGAAGACCCACAGACTCACCTCACACAGACACACACAGAGAACCACAGACTCCACCACACACAGACACCCACACTCCCCTCACACAGACACGCACAGAGACCCACAGACTCCGCCACACACAGACACCCACACTCACCTCACACAGACACCACAGACTCACAGACTCACCTCACACAGAGAAACACAGACTCACCACACAGACACACACAGAGAGCCACAAACTCACCTCACACAGAGACTCACAGACTCACCACACACAGACACACACAGAGACCCACAGACTCACCACACACAGACACCCACACTCACCACACACAGACCCACAGACGCACCACACAGAGACCCACAAACACAGCACACAGAGACCCACAAACTCACCAAACAGAGACCCACAGACTCATCACACAGATATCCACAAACTTACCTCACACAGAGACAGACAAACTCACTTCACACAGAGAGCCACACACTCACCTCAGACAGAGAGCTACAAACTCACCTCACACAGAGACCCACAAACTCACTTCACACAGAGACCCACAAACTCACCTCACACAGAGAACCCACAGACTCACCACACACAGACACACAGAGACCCACAGACTCAGCACACACAGACACACACAGAGACCCACAGACTCAGCACACACAGACACCCACAGAGACCCACACAGACCCACAAACTCACCACACAGAGACCCACAAACTCAACACACAGAGAACCGCAAACTCACCACACAGAGACCCACAGACTCATCACACAGAGATCCATAAACATACCACACACAGAGACCCAAAAACTCACTTCACACACAGACCCACACACTCACCACACACAGACCCACAAACTCACGTCACACAGATACCCACAAACTCACCTCACACAGAGACTGACAATCTCACTTCACACAGAGACCCACAAACTCACCTCACACAGAGACCCACAGACTCACCACACAGACACACACAGAGACCCACAAACTCACCTCACACAGAGACCCACAAACTCACCTCACACAGAGACTCACAGACTCACCTCACACAGAGACCCACAGACTCACCAGACATAGACACCCACACTCAACTCACAGACACCCACAGACTCACCTCACACAGAGACCCACAGACTCACCTCACACAGAGACCCACAGACTCACCAGACATAGACACCCACACTCAACTCACAGACACCCACAGACTCACCACACACAGACACACACAGAGACCCACAGACGGACCTCACACAGACACACCCAGAGACCCACACACTCACCACACTGAGACCTACAAACTCAGCACACAGAGACCCACAAGCTCACGAAACAGAGACCCACAGACCCATCATACAGAGATCCACAAACTTACCTCACACAGAGACCAACAAACTCACTTCATACAGAGACACACACACTCACCTCACACAGAGACCCACAAACTCACTTCACACAGAGACCCACAAACTCACCTCACACAGAGACCCAAAAACTCACCTCACACAGAGACCCACAGACTCACCACACACTGACAAACACAGAGACCCACAAACTCACCACACACAGACCCACAAACTCACCTCACAAAGAGACCCACAAATTCACCTCACACAGAGACCGACAAACTTACTTCACACAGAGACTCACACACTCACCACACAGAGACCCACAAACTCACCTCACACAGAGACCCACAGACTCACCACACATAGACACACACAGAGACCCACAAACTCACCTCACACAGAGACACACAGACACACACAGAGACCCACAGACTCACCTCACACAGAGACCCACAGACTCACCAGACATAGACACCCACACTCACCTCACAGACACCCACAGACTCACCACACACAGACACACACAGAGACTCACAGACGGACCTCACACAGACACACAGAGAGACCCAAACACTCACCACACTGAGACCCACAAACTCAGCACACAGAGACCCACAAGCTCACCAAACAAAGACCCACAGACTCATGACACAGAGATCCACAAACTTACCTCACACAGAAACCCCCAAACTCACTTCACACAGAGATACACACACTCATCTCACACAGAGACCCACAAAGTCACCTCACACAGAGGCCCACAAACTCACCTCTAACAGAGACCCAAACACTCACCAAACAGAGACACACAAACTCACCTCACACAATAGACCCACAAACAAACCTCACATAGACACCCACAGACTCACAGACTCACCTCACACAGAGAAACACAGACTCACCACACAGACACACATGAAGACCCACAGACTCACCTCACACAGACACACACAGAGAACCACAGACTCCACCACACACAGACACCCACACTCCCCTCACACAGACACGCACAGAGACCCACAGACTCCGCCACACACAGACACCCACACTCACCTCACACAGACACCACAGACTCACAGACTCACCTCACACAGAGAAACACAGACTCACCACACAGACACACACAGAGAGCCACAAACTCACCTCACACAGAGACTCACAGACTCACCACACACAGACACACACAGAGACCCACAGACTCACCACACACAGACACCCACACTCACCACACACAGACCCACAGACGCACCACACAGAGACCCACAAACACAGCACACAGAGACCCACAAACTCACCAAACAGAGACCCACAGACTCATCACACAGATATCCACAAACTTACCTCACACAGAGACAGACAAACTCACTTCACACAGAGAGCCACACACTCACCTCAGACAGAGAGCTACAAACTCACCTCACACAGAGACCCACAAACTCACTTCACACAGAGACCCACAAACTCACCTCACACAGAGAACCCACAGACTCACCACACACAGACACACAGAGACCCACAGACTCAGCACACACAGACACACACAGAGACCCACAGACTCAGCACACACAGACACCCACAGAGACCCACACAGACCCACAAACTCACCACACAGAGACCCACAAACTCAACACACAGAGAACCGCAAACTCACCACACAGAGACCCACAGACTCATCACACAGAGATCCATAAACATACCACACACAGAGACCCAAAAACTCACTTCACACACAGACCCACACACTCACCACACACAGACCCACAAACTCACGTCACACAGATACCCACAAACTCACCTCACACAGAGACTGACAATCTCACTTCACACAGAGACCCACAAACTCACCTCACACAGAGACCCACAGACTCACCACACAGACACACACAGAGACCCACAAACTCACCTCACACAGAGACCCACAAACTCACCTCACACAGAGACTCACAGACTCACCTCACACAGAGACCCACAGACTCACCAGACATAGACACCCACACTCAACTCACAGACACCCACAGACTCACCTCACACAGAGACCCACAGACTCACCTCACACAGAGACCCACAGACTCACCAGACATAGACACCCACACTCAACTCACAGACACCCACAGACTCACCACACACAGACACACACAGAGACCCACAGACGGACCTCACACAGACACACCCAGAGACCCACACACTCACCACACTGAGACCTACAAACTCAGCACACAGAGACCCACAAGCTCACGAAACAGAGACCCACAGACCCATCATACAGAGATCCACAAACTTACCTCACACAGAGACCAACAAACTCACTTCATACAGAGACACACACACTCACCTCACACAGAGACCCACAAACTCACTTCACACAGAGACCCACAAACTCACCTCACACAGAGACCCACAGACTCACCTCACACAGAGACCCACAGACTCACCAGACATAGACACCCACACTCACCTCACAGACACCCACAGACTCACCACACACAGACACACACAGAGACCCACAGACGGACCTCACACAGACACACAGAGAGACCCAAACACTCACCACACTGAGACCCACAAACTCAGCACACAGAGACCCACAAGCTCACCAAACAGAGACCCACAGACTCATGACACAGAGATCCACAAACTTACCTCACACAGAGACCCCCAAACTCACTTCACACAGAGATACACACACTCACCTCACACAGAGACCCACAAAGTCACCTCACACAGAGTCCCACAAACTCACTTCTCACAGAGACCCAAACACTCACCAAACAGAGACACACAAACTCACCTCACACAGAGACCCACAGACTAACCACACACAGACACACACAGAGACCCACAGACTCACCACATACAGACCATCAACTCACATAGACACCCACAGACTCACAGACTCACCTCACACAGAGAAACACAGACTCACCACACAGACACACATGAAGACCCACAGACTCACCTCACACAGACACACACAGAGACCCACAGACTCCACCACACACAGACACCCACACTCACCTCACACAGACACCACAGACTCACAGACTCACCTCACACAGAGAAACACAGACTCACCACACAGACACACACAGAGACCCACAAACTCACCTCACACAGAGACCCACAGACTCACCACACACAGACACACACAGAGACCCACAGACTCACTACACACAGACACCCACACTCACCACACACAGACCCACAGACTCACCACACAGAGAACCGCAAACTCACCACACAGAGACCCACAGACTCATCACACAGAGATCCATAAACATACCACACACAGAGACCTAAAAACTCACTTCACACACAGACCCACAGACTCACCACACACAGACCCACAAACTCACCTCACACAGAGACCCACAAACTCACCTCACACAGAGACTGACAATCTCACTTCACACAGAGACCCACAAACTCACCTCACACAGAGACCCACAAACTCACCTCACACAGAGACTCACAGACTCACCTCACACAGAGACACACAGACACACACAGAGACCCACAGACTCACCTCACACAGAGACCCACAGACTCACCCGACATAGACACACACACTCACCTCACAGACACCCACAGACTCACCAAACACAGACACACACAGAGACCCACAGACGGACCTCACACAGACACACACAGAGACCCACACACTCACCACACTGAGACCTACAAACTCAGCACACAGAGACACACAAGCTCACCAAACAGAGACCCACAGACCCATCACACAGAGATCCACAAACTTACATCACACAGAGACCCACAAACTCACTTCATTCAGAGACCCACCAACTCACCTCACACAGAGACCCAAAAACTCACCTCACACAGAGACCCACAGACTCACCACACACAGACACACACAGAGACCCACAAACTCACCTCACACACAGATCCACAAACTCACCTCACAAAGAGACAGACAAACTCACCTCACAGAGAGACCGTCAAACTTACTTCACACAGAGACCCACACACTCACCACACAGAGACCCACAGACTCACCACACACAGACACACACAAAGACCGAAAAAACTCACCTCACACAGAGACATACAGACACACACAGAGACCCACAGACTCACCAGACATAGACAACCACATTCACCTCACAGACACCCACAGACTCACCACACACAGACACACACAGAGACCCACAAACGGACCTCACACAGACACACACAGAGACCCAAACACTCACCACACTGAGACCCACAAACTCAGCACAAAGAGACCCACAAGCTCACCAAACAGAGACCCACAGAATCATGACACAGAGATCCACAAACTTACCTCACACAGAGACCCCCAAACTCACTTCACACAGAGATACACACACTCACCTCACACAGAGACCCAAAAACTCACCTCACCCAGAGGCCCACAAACTGACTTCTCACAGAGACCCAAACACTCACCAAACAAAGACACACAAACTCACCTCACACAGAGACCCACAAACTCACTTCACACAGAGACCCACAAACTCACCTCCCACAGAGACCCACAGACTAACCACACACAGACACACACAGAGACCCACAGACTCACCACATACAGACCATCAACTCACATAGACACCCACAGACTCACAGACTCACCTCACACAGAGAAACACAGACTCACCACACAGACACACATGAAGACCCACAGACTCACCTCACACAGACACACACAGAGACCCACAGACACCACCACACACAGACACCCACACTCACCTCACACAGACACCACAGACTCACAGACTCACCTCACACAGAGAAACACAGACTCACCACACAAACACACAAAGAGACCCACAAACTCACCTCACACAGAGACCCACAGACTCACCACACACAGACACACACAGAGACCCACAGACTCACTACACACAGACACCCACACTCACCACACACAGACCCACAGACTCACCACAGAGAACCGCAAACTCACCACACACAGACCCACACACTCACCACACACAGACCCACAAACTCACCTCACACAGAGACTGACAATCTCACTTCACACAGAGACCAGCACACTCACCACACAGAGACCCACAAACTCACCTCACACAGAGGCTCACAGACTCACCTCACACAGAGACACACAGACACACACAGAGACCCACAGACTCACCTCACACAGAGACCCACAGACTCATCACACAGAAACCCACAGACTCACCAAACAGATACCCACATACTCATCACACTGTGACCCACATACTCACCACACTGAGACCCACAAATTCAGCATACAGAGACCCACAAACTCACTAAACAGAAACCCACAGACAGACCTCACACAGAGACCCACAAACTCACCTCACACAGAGACCCAGAAACTAACTTCACACAGAGACCCACACACTCACCAGACAGAGACCCACAAACTCACCTCACACAGAGACCCACAGACTCACCACACACAGACACACACAGAGACCCACAGACTCACCACACACAGACACCCACACTCACCTCACACAGACACCCACAGACTCACAGACTCACTTCACACAGAGAAACACAGACTCACCACACAGACACACACAGACTCACAGACTCACTTCACACAGATAAACACAGACTCACCACACAGACACACGCAGATACCTACAAACTCACCTCACACAGAGACGCACACACTCACCACACACAGAGACCCACAAACTCATCACACAGAGACCCAAAAATTCACTTCACACAGAGACCCACACATTCACCACACACAGACCCACAAACTCACCTCACACTGAGACCCACAAACTCACCTCACACAGAGACCGACAATCTCACTTCACACAGAGACCAACAAACTCACCACACAGAGACCCACAAACTCACCTTACACATAGACTCACAGACTCACCTCACATAGAGACACACAGACACACACAGAGACCCACAGACTCACCTCACACAGTGACCCACAGACTCATCACACAGAAACCCACAGACTCAACAAACAGATACCCACATACTCTTTGGTTCTCTTCGGTAAAGTCACCTAGGTAAAAAATAAAACATCAAAAAATCACGACGTTTCTGCCACAACACAAGCGGCCTTCGAGGACAGCGCTGGAGTTGAACACAGCCATGCTCAAACCGCGACCTTTAAGCTGTGTGCGAGGAAACAAGGTGCCTTGACAAAGGAATTAGCATTAAACATTAGCATTTGATTGCCGACTTAGCATAGAAGTGGTGTACATGCAAGTGCACATGCCGATACCAAGGTTCTTTGCAAACCCACGGGTTTTTATCAGAGATTTGTTCACGAGGCATTTCAGATCTCCAAGCACAGACACAATTTCAACCGAGAAGATGGTTTCAAATTAAGCAACCATTGGAAAGATGTTGTAAATCGAACCAAACATTAAACTAATTTTCAATGGTACAGTATATTTTTCAAGTGGTGGTACCCAAAACTTTCGCAGCTCTTAAATTCCCTTTTCACACCATCAATCGGGATCTCCCCCGCCCCCCCAGCGCCAACCGGCATGTGCACTTGCATGTACACCACTTCTATGCTAAGTCTGAAATCCTGCATCCTTTCACTGGAAAAAAACACCTCTGCGGTACAAAATTCTACTCACCTGGTATCGACAATCAAGGGTGTTTCCCTGTCCCCAGACGACCTGCTTGTCAGTTTTGATGTAGTTTCCTTATTCACCAAGGTTCCTGTACCTGACACCATCGCAATCATTGAAGACTTGGTTCATCAAGGACTAAACACTGAGGTACCCTCCCTGGTGAAACACTTTAACCAATACATATTCACTTGGAATGGAACTTTCTACAAACAAACTGAGGGCACCCCAATGGGCTCCCCCCTATCTCCGGTTATAGCTAACATTTTCATGGAGAAATTTGGGACTGACGCCATCCAGACTGCCACTCTGCACCCAACCTTATGGAAGAGGTACGTGAATGACACTTTTGTCATCCAGCCACATGGCCGGCCTGCTCTAGACCAAGTTTTCGACCACATCAATTCCATACACCCAGCCATCAGATTTACCATGGAAGTCGAAAAAGATGGCAAGCTACCTTTTTTGGATGTCCTAATAAAAAAGAGACCTGATGGTTCAATGAGCCACTCTGTCTACAGGAAAGCTACCCATACGGATGCTTATCTAAAACTGGATTCCCACTACCATCCATCACAGAAGAATTCTCTCATCAAGACTCTGTACCATAGAGCCCAATGCATATCCGACCAGGAACACATAGGCAGTGAACTCAAGCACGAACACCAAGCTCTTAAGGCTTATGGTTACTCCGACTATACAATACGCAAAGCTATCACTAAAACCATGAAGAAGGACCCTCTTGAGGAGCCTTTCAAAACCATCACTTTACCCTACATTGCGGGGATCACAAAAAAGATCTCCAAAATCTTGAATAAACACAAGATCCAGGTCCGTTTCAACACATTACATAAAATCCGTGATCTGGTTCCATCTGTAAAAGATGTGATTCCGGACATACAGTACCCTGGTGTCTACAAACTAAGTTACCTCTGTGGTAGTGGTTACATTGGAGAAACAAAACGCCATGTCTCGGACCGCATTCGTGAACACAAAGCAGACCTTAAACACGGTAGGACCAACACCTCGGCCGTGGCAGATCATTGTTAGAATTCAGTAGGCTCACATGACATTGACTTTTCCAAGACAGAGGTTATTTGTAAGCCATCTGGCTACCATGAGAGATTCGTTCATGAGGCTATCCACATATACAAGCACAGAGACAATTTCAAACGAGAAGATGGATTCTAGCTTAGCAATCATTGGAAAGATTTGATTAACCATTTCAGGTCTTGATTGTTCACGCTTTCAGTGGCTTTCAGACAGCATACAATAATTTTTCGTCTCCCCCCTCCTCTTTTCAGAACATAGATGGACTAGTCCTTCTAAATAAACTGCCAAATCGCTGCGCGTGGCGCTGACGTTTTTTTTTTTTATAAATGAATAAATACACCGTTTAAAAATAAATTAATTAATGCAAACCGACACACCTGATGACGACCGTTTGTGTTATGGTCGAAACGTAGTGAGAATTTTTATTGTTATATATTTTATTATTTTATTGTTTCCCTTCAACGTGACTTTACCGAAAGAGCTTATAATATGAATTGCTGCAGTCACGAAAGCTTTAAATCAAAATCTTATTCCTTTATCAAGGCACCTTGTCTGAGCGTGGCTGTGTTCCACTCCAGCGCTGTCCTCGAGACAGCCTGATCCCTTCACCTGATGAAGGCCGCTTGTGTTGTGGCCGAAACGTCGTGATTTTTTGTTGTTTTAATTTTTACCTACGTGACTTTACCGAATAGAACCAAAGAGTATGGATCCTTGCAGTCACGACAGCTTTAAATCTAGAATTGATAACCTCTACGGGGAGGGCTTTCACCTATCTGTTAGAGCTTTTAACAGACAACGGGACAATAAGTCACAGCTCATTGAGACGCTGACCTTCCTCAAAAGATGCCGCGATCACAAGGTAATACCCATCGCTTTCACACTCACTTCTGCTGCTGTATCTTCTCCGAATTCTAAACACATTCTGTTTAAGGCCAGCCTATCTTTAATCTCAGAGAGGATAAGGCTACTCTGATTTGAACTCGATACTTTAGACAGGACTCTCCTACAAGCTCATTTAATGTTAACACAAAAAATGTCACCTTCTGATTGGAATCACGTAGACAACATGACTGCTTCTTCTGCTGATTCACTGTCAGTCAATTGTAAAGCTAACCTGATTTCTAAATTCAACCACCTATCAAAGAAAAACCCAGTTCCACATATAACAAAACTAGATGTTAACAAAATCGTCATTAATCAGAGTAGCACCCCGATTTCGGACAATCAGAAAACAGTACTGGCTAGGGGATTGAATTTTGCTGTCACCCCAAAACACATACCAGTAGATGATATCATCTCTCAGGTCGATGTAGCCCTCAAAGGCGTGGGACACATCCAAGCAGACGTTGCGAGAGCTGAAATAGCCACTATTATTAAGAATGCTAAGAAACCCATTAGTAACATCAGCAAAAATGAACGCTCTGAACTCGCGAATTTAAAAAAACAGAAGTGATATAGTCATCCTCTCAGCCGATAAAGGCAACGCTACTGTAATTATGGATAAAGATTAATACAACAACAAAATCCAGAATCTGCTCAATGATGGAAGTTATTCAAAAATTAAAAATGACCCTATCAATAGCCTAGCGATAAAAACCAACAAGATCATCACAAGTTCGACCTCCCTAATCGACCCAACTAAACGTCCCTCCCTAAAACCTTCTGCTGCAAGACCCCCTAGATTCTATGGTTTTCCCAAGATTCATAAACAAGGCACCCCACTATGACCCATCGTATCCACGATCAACTCCCCTACCTATAGACTGGCCCGTTTTCTGTCAGATACCTTGCTGCCTTTCACTGGCAAGACCGCCTCAGCAGTACTTAACTCAGCCCAATTGGTCTCTATGGTCAAAGACGTTGTACTGTCCCCTGACGATATCCTTGTCAGCTTCGATGTGGTCTCTTTGTTCACCAAGGTCCCAGTGCCTGATACCATTGAAATAATTGAAAATTTGGTCCAACATGGACTAGACCCCGATACACCTGCACTGGTTAGGCACTGCCTCAACAATACCTACTTTATCTGGAATGGTTCCTTCTACAAATAAAATGAGAGTACCCCCATGGGATCCCCCTTGTCACCAGTGATAGCCAATATTTTCATGGAGAAATTTGAATCAGACGCCATCCAGACTTCCACCCTCAGACCTTCCCTGTGGAAGAGATATGTGGATGACACTTTCGTCATTTGGCCACATGGCCTCCCAGCTCTGAACCTTTTCCTACACCACATCAATTCCAGACATCCCGCCATCAAATTCACCATGGAAGTGGAGAAAGATGGCAAGCTACCATTCTTGGATGTTCTGTTTGAGAGGAGACCTGATGGCTCATTGGGGCATTCTGTCTACAGGAAACCCACCCACAGACTCAACAAACAGATACCCACATACTCTTTGGTTCTCTTCGGTAAAGTCACCTAGGTAAAAAATAAAACATCAAAAAATCACGACGTTTCTGCCACAACACAAGCGGCCTTCGAGGACAGCGCTGGAGTTGAACACAGCCATGCTCAAACCGCGACCTTTAAGCTGTGTGCGAGGAAACAAGGTGCCTTGACAAAGGAATTAGCATTAAACATTAGCATTTGATTGCCGACTTAGCATAGAAGTGGTGTACATGCAAGTGCACATGCCGATACCAAGGTTCTTTGCAAACCCACGGGTTTTTATCAGAGATTTGTTCACGAGGCATTTCAGATCTCCAAGCACAGACACAATTTCAACCGAGAAGATGGTTTCAAATTAAGCAACCATTGGAAAGATGTTGTAAATCGAACCAAACATTAAACTAATTTTCAATGGTACAGTATATTTTTCAAGTGGTGGTACCCAAAACTTTCGCAGCTCTTAAATTCCCTTTTCACACCATCAATCGGGATCTCCCCCGCCCCCCCAGCGCCAACCGGCATGTGCACTTGCATGTACACCACTTCTATGCTAAGTCTGAAATCCTGCATCCTTTCACTGGAAAAAAACACCTCTGCGGTACAAAATTCTACTCACCTGGTATCGACAATCAAGGGTGTTTCCCTGTCCCCAGACGACCTGCTTGTCAGTTTTGATGTAGTTTCCTTATTCACCAAGGTTCCTGTACCTGACACCATCGCAATCATTGAAGACTTGGTTCATCAAGGACTAAACACTGAGGTACCCTCCCTGGTGAGACACTTTAACCAATACATACTTCACTTGGAATGGAACTTTCTACAAACAAACTGAGGGCACCCCAATGGGCTCCCCCCTATCTCCGGTTATAGCTAACATTTTCATGGAGAAATTTGGGACTGACGCCATCCAGACTGCCACTCTGCACCCAACCTTATGGAAGAGGTACGTGAATGACACTTTTGTCATCCAGCCACATGGCCGGCCTGCTCTAGACCAAGTTTTCGACCACATCAATTCCATACACCCAGCCATCAGATTTACCATGGAAGTCGAAAAAGATGGCAAGCTACCTTTTTTGGATGTCCTAATAAAAAAGAGACCTGATGGTTCAATGAGCCACTCTGTCTACAGGAAAGCTACCCATACGGATGCTTATCTAAAACTGGATTCCCACTACCATCCATCACAGAAGAATTCTCTCATCAAGACTCTGTACCATAGAGCCCAATGCATATCCGACCAGGAACACATAGGCAGTGAACTCAAGCACGAACACCAAGCTCTTAAGGCTTATGGTTACTCCGACTATACAATACGCAAAGCTATCACTAAAACCATGAAGAAGGACCCTCTTGAGGAGCTTTTCAAAACCATCACTTTACCCTACATTGCGGGGATCACAAAAAAGATCTCCAAAATCTTGAATAAACACAAGATCCAGGTCCGTTTCAACACATTACATAAAATCCGTGATCTGGTTCCATCTGTAAAAGATGTGATTCCGGACATACAGTACCCTGGTGTCTACAAACTAAGTTACCTCTGTGGTAGTGGTTACATTGGAG
Source organism: Petromyzon marinus (assembly GCF_048934315.1). Taxonomy (NCBI): domain Eukaryota; kingdom Metazoa; phylum Chordata; class Hyperoartia; order Petromyzontiformes; family Petromyzontidae; genus Petromyzon; species Petromyzon marinus. The sequence continues at coordinate 679,720 of NC_133746.1, read as the reverse complement.
AAACAAAACGCCATGTCTCGGACCGCATTCGTGAACACAAAGCAGACCTTAAACACGGTAGGACCAACACCTCGGCCGTGGCAGATCATTGTTAGAATTCAGTAGGCTCACATGACATTGACTTTTCCAAGACAGAGGTTATTTGTAAGCCATCTGGCTACCATGAGAGATTCGTTCATGAGGCTATCCACATATACAAGCACAGAGACAATTTCAAACGAGAAGATGGATTCTAGCTTAGCAATCATTGGAAAGATTTGATTAACCATTTCAGGTCTTGATTGTTCACGCTTTCAGTGGCTTTCAGACAGCATACAATAATTTTTCGTCTCCCCCCTCCTCTTTTCAGAACATAGATGGACTAGTCCTTCTAAATAAACTGCCAAATCGCTGCGCGTGGCGCTGACGTTTTTTTTTTTATAAATGAATAAATACACCGTTTAAAAATAAATTAATTAATGCAAACCGACACACCTGATGACGACCGTTTGTGTTATGGTCGAAACGTAGTGAGAATTTTTATTGTTATATATTTTATTATTTTATTGTTTCCCTTCAACGTGACTTTACCGAAAGAGCTTATAATATGAATTGCTGCAGTCACGAAAGCTTTAAATCAAAATCTTATTCCTTTATCAAGGCACCTTGTCTGAGCGTGGCTGTGTTCCACTCCAGCGCTGTCCTCGAGACAGCCTGATCCCTTCACCTGATGAAGGCCGCTTGTGTTGTGGCCGAAACGTCGTGATTTTTTGTTGTTTTAATTTTTACCTACGTGACTTTACCGAATAGAACCAAAGAGTATGGATCCTTGCAGTCACGACAGCTTTAAATCTAGAATTGATAACCTCTACGGGGAGGGCTTTCACCTATCTGTTAGAGCTTTTAACAGACAACGGGACAATAAGTCACAGCTCATTGAGACGCTGACCTTCCTCAAAAGATGCCGCGATCACAAGGTAATACCCATCGCTTTCACACTCACTTCTGCTGCTGTATCTTCTCCGAATTCTAAACACATTCTGTTTAATGCCAGCCTATCTTTAATCTCAGAGAGGATAAGGCTACTCTGATTTGAACTCGATACTTTAGACAGGACTCTCCTACAAGCTCATTTAATGTTAACACAAAAAATGTCACCTTCTGATTGGAATCACGTAGACAACATGACTGCTTCTTCTGCTGATTCACTGTCAGTCAATTGTAAAGCTAACCTGATTTCTAAATTCAACCACCTATCAAAGAAAAACCCAGTTCCACATATAACAAAACTAGATGTTAACAAAATCGTCATTAATCAGAGTAGCACCCCGATTTCGGACAATCAGAAAACAGTACTGGCTAGGGGATTGAATTTTGCTGTCACCCCAAAACACATACCAGTAGATGATATCATCTCTCAGGTCGATGTAGCCCTCAAAGGCGTGGGACACATCCAAGCAGACGTTGCGAGAGCTGAAATAGCCACTATTATTAAGAATGCTAAGAAACCCATTAGTAACATCAGCAAAAATGAACGCTCTGAACTCGCGAATTTAAAAAAACAGAAGTGATATAGTCATCCTCTCAGCCGATAAAGGCAACGCTACTGTAATTATGGATAAAGATTAATACAACAACAAAATCCAGAATCTGCTCAATGATGGAAGTTATTCAAAAATTAAAAATGACCCTATCAATAGCCTAGCGATAAAAACCAACAAGATCATCACAAGTTCGACCTCCCTAATCGACCCAACTAAACGTCCCTCCCTAAAACCTTCTGCTGCAAGACCCCCTAGATTCTATGGTTTTCCCAAGATTCATAAACAAGGCACCCCACTATGACCCATCGTATCCACGATCAACTCCCCTACCTATAGACTGGCCCGTTTTCTGTCAGATACCTTGCTGCCTTTCACTGGCAAGACCGCCTCAGCAGTACTTAACTCAGCCCAATTGGTCTCTATGGTCAAAGACGTTGTACTGTCCCCTGACGATATCCTTGTCAGCTTCGATGTGGTCTCTTTGTTCACCAAGGTCCCAGTGCCTGATACCATTGAAATAATTGAAAATTTGGTCCAACATGGACTAGACCCCGATACACCTGCACTGGTTAGGCACTGCCTCAACAATACCTACTTTATCTGGAATGGTTCCTTCTACAAATAAAATGAGAGTACCCCCATGGGATCCCCCTTGTCACCAGTGATAGCCAATATTTTCATGGAGAAATTTGAATCAGACGCCATCCAGACTTCCACCCTCAGACCTTCCCTGTGGAAGAGATATGTGGATGACACTTTCGTCATTTGGCCACATGGCCTCCCAGCTCTGAACCTTTTCCTACACCACATCAATTCCAGACATCCCGCCATCAAATTCACCATGGAAGTGGAGAAAGATGGCAAGCTACCATTCTTGGATGTTCTGTTTGAGAGGAGACCTGATGGCTCATTGGGGCATTCTGTCTACAGGAAACCCACCCACACGGATTCCTACTTGAAACCTGATTCCCACCACCACCCAGCCCAGCAGAATTCTCTCATCAAAACTTTATACCATAGGGCTCATTGCATTTCGGACCAACACCACCTGACCAGTGAATTAAAACATGTGTAGTGTCGTGGGTTCACTCGGACGACAATCGCCTTTCTTCCACCGTCACTTTAATTTCCATCGTTCCGCACACACACACACTATATATCATTACACACACACACTATATATCATTACACACACACACTATATATATCATTACACACACACACACTATAATTTCACACACACACACACTATATATAATTCCTCCTCTCCACACTCCGCCAACTCAAACACACGAATTCCTTTCAGCACCGTCCGCTCATACTCCTTGTCTCCCCACACGGTCTCTTCTTCACTCCCCGCACACACAGGGGTTCTCTCTCTATCTCCTCACACACAGTGACTCGTCTATCTCTTCACACACAGTGACTCGTCTATCTCTTCACACACAGTGATTCGTCTATCTCTTCACACACAGTGACTCGTCTATTACTTCACACACAGTGACTCGTCTATCTCTTCACACACAGTGACTTGTCTATCTCTTCACACACAGTGACTTGTCTATCTCTTCACACACAGTGACTTGTCTATCTCTTCACACACAGTGACTTATCTTTCTCTAACTCTCCCTGTACCTATCTCTACCGTAACTACCACTCTGCTAACGCTAACTCTCCCTATCGGTATTTACTGTCCTCTGGGTTCGGCTCTCAATATATTCTTCACTAACATTTGCCGGCTCCCCTCTTCGCATCTCTCGCTGCTCTCTTCACCTCTCGCCAACAACTCCCCAACAACAACTCAACTCCCCGTTCAAATCACCTAGCGTTTTATCCCCTTTCCAATCAGCCTTAATTAATTGCCACGTGCCTCGCTAGCATTTTCCCACCAGCTCGCACCTGTCCAACGGCCCAGACTTCGTGACGCCGCCACAACGCTAACAGCCTCTCGACCAATCACAGCCCTCGTGCCTTGACTCCCTTAATTACTTTGGTTTGTTTACGCCACCCGTGACTTCACCACCTGCTCGACCTTATGTGACCCACACTGTTTGTATGTCTGTATGTACTGTATATGGCCAATTTACCCATGCGTATCTTTTACTCCACTACACATGTACACCTGGCCCTCAAAAGGAATGGATACTCTGACCGTAATATCCGCCAAGCTGTTTCTCCCTCCATACAGAAACAACCACTTGATACTCCGGTCAAAACCATCACCCTACCGTATATAGCAGGCGTTACTAAAAGGATTTCCAAAATTCTAAACAAACACAAGATGCAGGTCCGGTTCAATACAGTACACACAATTCGTGATCTGATCCCATCCGTGAAGGATGTCATTTTTGACTTACAGTACCGAGGGGTTTACAAATTGAGTTGTACCTGCGGTGATTGCTATATCGGGGAGACAAAGCGACATGTCTCTGACCGAATTCGCGAGCACAAATCAGATTTCAAAAACGGTAAAACAAATTCTGCTGCCGTAGCTGATCATTGTTACAACGCTGTGGGTGATCACGATATAATTTTCTCCGATACCAAGGTTCTTTGCAAACCCACGGGTTTTTATCAGAGATTTGTTCACGAGGCAATTCAGATCTACAAGGACAGACATAATTTCAACCGAGAAGATGGTTTCAAATTAAGCAACCATTGGAAAGATGTTCTAAATCGAACCAAACATTAAACTAATTTTCAATGCTACAGTATATTTTTCAAGTAGTGGTACCCAAAACTTTCGCAGCTCTTAAATTCCCTTTTCACACCATCAATAGGGAAACTCCCCCCCCCCCCCCCCCCCCCGCGCCAACCGGCATGTGCACTTGCATGTACACCACTTCTATGCTAAGTTGGGCAATCAAATGCTAATTTATGATGCTAATTCCTTTGTCAAGGCACCTTGTTTCCTCGCACACAGCTTAAAGGTCGATGTCTGAGCGTGGCTGTGTTTCACTCCAGCGCTGTCCTCGAGACAGCATGATCCCTTCACCTGATGAAGGCCGCTTGTGTTGTGGCCGAAACGTCGTGATTTTTTGTTGTTTATTTTTTACCTACGTGACTTTACCGAATAGAACCAAAGAGTATGTGGGTATCTGATTGGTGAGTCTGTGGGTTTCTGTGTGATGAGTCTGTGGGTCTCTGTGTGAGGTGAGTCTGTGGGTCTCTGTGTGTGTCTGTGTGTCTCTGTGTGAGGTGAGTCTGTGAGTCTCTGTGTGGTGAGTGTGTTTGTCTCTGTGTGAAGTGAGATTGTCGGTCTCTGTGTGAGGTGAGTTTGTGGGTCTCTGTGTGAAGTGAAGTTTTGGGTCTCTGTGTGTGGTATGTTTATGCATCTCTGTGTGAAGCGTTTGTGGGTCTGATTTTTTGTTGTTTCATTTTTTACCTACGTGACTTTACCGAATAGAACCAAAGAGTATGGATCCTTGCAGTCACGAAAGCTTTGAATCTAGAAAAGATACCCACATACTCATCACACTGTGACCCACATACTCACCACACTGAGACCCACAAATTCAGCATACAGAGACCCACAAACTCACCAAACAGATACCCACAGACAGACCTCACACAGAGACCCACAAACTCAACTCACGCAGAGACCCACAAACTAACTTCACACAGAGACCCACACACTCAACTCACAGAGACCCACAAACTCACCTCACACAGAGACCCACAGACTCAAAACAAAAAGACACACACAGAGACCCACAAACTCACCCCACACAAAGACTCACAGACTCACCTCACACAGAGGCACACAGACTTACCACACCCAGACACCCACACTCACCTCACAGACACCCACAGACTCAACACACACAGACACACACAGAGACCCACAAACGGACCTCACACAGACACACACAGAGACCCACACACTCACGACACAGAGACCTACAAACTCATCACACAAAAACACACAGACTCACCAAACAGATACCTACACACTCACCACACTGAAACCCACAAACTCAGCACACAGAGACCCACAAACTCACCTCACACAGAGACCCACAGACTCACCACACACAGAGACCCAAACACTTACCAAACAGAGACACACAAACTCACCTCACACTGAAACCCACAAACTCAGCACACAGAGACCCACAAACTCACCTCACACAGAGACCCACAGACTCACCACACACAGAGACCCAAACACTTACCAAACAGAGACACACAAACTCACCTCACACTGAAACCCACAAACTCAGCATACAGAGACCCACAAACTCACCTCACACAGAGACCCACAGACTCACCACACACAGAGACCCAAACACTTACGAAACAGAGACACATAAACTCAACTCACACAGAAACCCACAAACTCACTTCACACAGAGACCCACAAACTCACCTCACACAGAGACCCATAGACTCACCACACACAGACACACACAGAGACCAACAGACTCAGCATACACAGACACCCACAATCACCACACACAGACCCACAGACCCACTTCACACAGAGACCCACACACTCACCAAACAGAGACCCACAAACTCACCTCACACAGAGACCCACAGACTAACCACACACATACAAACACAGAGACCCACCGACACACCACACACAGACACTCAGCTCACACAGACACGCACAGACTCACAGACTCACCTCACACAGAGAAACACAGACTCACTACACAGACACACACGGAGACCGACAGACTCACCTCACACAGACACACACAGAGACCCACAGACTCCACCACACACAGACACCCACACTCACCTCACACAGATACCACAGACTCACAGACTCACTCCACACAGAGAAACACATACTCACCACACAGACACACACAGAGACCCACAAACTCACCTCACACAGAGACCCACAGACTCACCACACACAGACACACAGAGAGACCCACAGACTCACTACACACAGAAACCCACACTCACCACACACAGACCCACAGACTCACCACACAGAGAACCACAAACTCACCACACAGAGACCAAAAGACTCCTCACTCAGAGATCCACAAACATACCACACACAGAGATCCAAAAACTCACTTCACACAGAGACCCACACACTCACCACACACAGACCCACAAACTCACCTCACATAGAGACCCACAAACTCACCTCACACAGAGACCGACAATCTCACTTCACACAGAGACCAACACACTCACCACACAGAGACCCACAAACTCACCTCACACAGAGACTCACAGACTCACCTCACACAGAGACACACAGACACACACAGAGACCCACAGACTCACCTCACACAAAAACCCACAAACTAACTTCACACAGAGACCCACACACTCACCAGACAGAGACCCACAAACTCACCTCACACAGAGACCCACAGACTCACCAAACAGATACCCACATACTCATCACACCTGACCCACATACTCACCACACTGAGACCCACAAATTCAGCATACAGAGACCCACAAACTCACCAAACAGAGACCCACAGACAGACCTCACAGAGAGACCCACAAACTCACCTCACACAGTGACCCACAAACTAACTTCACACAGAGACCCACACAATCATCAGACAGAGACCCACAGACTCACCACAAACAGACACACACAGAGACCCACGGACTCACCACACACAGACACCCACACTCACCTCACACAGACACCCACAGACTCACAGACTCACCTCACACAGAGAAACACAGACTCACCATATAGACACACACAGACTCACAGACTCACCTCACACAGATAAATACAGACTCACCACACAGACACACACAGATAGCCACAAACTCACCTCATACAGAGACACACAGGCTCACCACACACAGACACACACATAGACCCACAGACTCACCACACACAGACACCCACACTGACCACACACAGACCCACAGACTCTCCACACAGAGAACCATAAACTCACCACACAGAGACCCACAAACTAACCACACAGAGACCCACAGACTCATCGCAAAGAGATCCATAAACTTACCACACACAGAGACCCACAAACTCACTTCACACAGAGATCCACACACTCACCTCACACAAAGACCGAAAAACTCACTTCACACAGAAACCCACACACTCACCACACAGAGACCCACAAACTCACCTCACACAGAGACCCACAGACTCACCACACACAGACACACACAGAGACCCACAAACTCACCACGCAGGGACTCACAGACTCACCTCACACAGATACACACAGACTCACCACACGCAGACACGCACACCCACCTCACATACACACACAGACTCAACACACACAGACACACACAGAGACCCACAGACGGACCTCACACAGACACACACAGAGACCCACAAACTCACCACACAGAGACCCACAGACTCATCACACAGAAACCCATTGACTCACCAAAGACATACCCACACACTCACCACACTGAAACCCACAAACTCACCTCACACAGAGACCCACAGACTAACCACACACAGACAAACACAGAGACCCACAGACTCACCACACACAGAAACTCAGCTCACAAAGACACCCACAGACTCACAGACTCACCTCACACAAAGAAAGACAGACCCACTACACAGACACACACGGAGATCCACAGACTCACCTCACACAGACACACACAGAGACCCACAGACTCCACTACACAGATACACCCGCACTCACCTCACACAGACACCACAGACTAACAGACTCACCTCACAGAGAAACACAGACTCACCACACAGACACACACACAGAGACCCACAGATTCACTACACACAGACACCCACACTCACCACACACAGACCCACTGAATCACCACGCAGAGAAGCACAAACTCACCACACAGAGACCCAAAGACTCCTCACACAGAAATCCACAAACATACCAAACTCAGAGACCCAAAAACTAACTTCACGCAGAGACCCACACACCCACCACACACAGACCCACAAACTCACCTCACACAGAGACCCACAAACTCACCTCACACAGAGACACACAGACTCACCACACACAGACACACACAGCGACCCACAGACTCACCACACACAGACACCCACACTCACCACACACAGACTCACCACACAGAGAACCATAAACTCACCACACAGAGACCCACAAACTCACTTCACACAGAGACCCACACACTCACCACACAGAGACCCACAAACTCACCTCACACCGAGACCCACAGACTCACCACACACAGACACACACAGAGACCCACAAACTCACCACACACAGACTCACAGACTCACCTCACACAGATACACACAGACTCACCACACGCAGACACGCACACTCACCTCACATACACACACAGACTCAACACACACAGACACACACAGAGACCCACACACTCACCACACAGAGACCCACAGACTCATCACACAGAAACCCACAGACTCACCAAACAGATACCCACACACTCACCACACTGAAACCCACAAACTCAGCACACAGAGACCCACAAACTCACCAAACAGAGACCCACAGACTCATAACACAGAGGCCCTACAATCTCACCACACAGAGACCCACAAACTCACCTCACACAGAGACCCACAGACTCACCACACACAGAGACCCAAACACTCACCAAACAGAGACCCACAAACTCACCTCACACAGAGACCCACAAACTCACTTCACACAGAGACCCACAAACTCACCTCACACAGAGACCCACAGACTAACCACACACAGACAAACACAGAGACCCACAAACTCACCACACACAGACACTCAGCTCACACAGACACCCACAGACTCACAGACTCACCTCACACAGAGAAACACAGACTCACTACACAGACACACACGGAGATCCACAGAATCACCTCACACAGACACACACAGAGACCCACAGACTCCACTACACACAGACACCCACACTCACCTCACACAGACACCACAGACTAACAGATTCACCTCACACAGAGAAACACAGACTCACCTCAAACCGAGACCGACAAACCCACTTCACACAGAGACCCACACACTCACCACACAGAGACCCACAAACTCACCGCACACCGAGACCCACAGACTCACCACACACAGACACACACAGAGACCCACAAACTCACCTCAAACAGAGACCCACAGACTCACCACACAGAGACACACACAGAGACCCATTGACTCACTACACACAGACACCCACACTCACCACACACAGACTCACAGACTCACCACACAGAGAACCACAAACTCACCACACAGAGACCCAAAGACTCACTTCACACAGAGACCACACAATCACCACACACAGACCCACAAACTCACCTCACTCAGAGACCCACAAACTCACCTCACACAGAAACCGACAATCTCACTTCACACAGAGACCCACACACTCACCAGACAGAGACCCACAAACTCACCTCACACAGAGACCCACAGACTCACCACACACAGACACACACAGAGACCCACAGACTCACCACACACAGACACCCACACTCACTTCACACAAACACCCACAGACTCACAGACTCACCTCACACAGAGAAACACAGACTCACCACACAGACACACAGACTCACAGACTCACCTCACACAGATAAATACAGACTCACCACACAGACACACACAGATAGCCACAAACTCACCTCATACAGAGACACACAGGCTCACCACACACAGACACACACAGAGACCCACAGACTCACCACACACAGACACCCACACTCACCACACACAGACCCACAGACTCACCACACAGAGAACCATAAATTCACCACACAGAGACCCACAAACTCACCACACAGAGACCCACAGACTCATCACACAGAGACCCACACACTCACCTCACATAGAGACCGAAAAACTCACTTCACACAGAGACCCACACACTCACCACACAAAGACCCACAAACTCACCTCACACAGCGACCCACAGACTCATCACACAGAGACCCACAAACTCACTTCACCCAGAGAATCACACACTCATCTCACAGAGCGACTCACAAACTCACCTGACACAGAGACCAACAAACTCACTTCACACAGAGACCCACACACTCACCACACAGAGACCCACAGACTCACCTCACACAGAGACCCATGGATTCACCACACACAGACACACACGGAGACCCACAGACTATCCTCACACAGGCACACACAGAGACCCACACACTCACGCCACAGAGACCCACAAACTCACCTCCCACAGAGAAACACAGACTCACCTCACACAGACACACACAGAGACCCACAGACTCACCACATACAGACACCCACACTAAAACCACAGTGACACTCACAGACTCACCACGCACAGACACACACGGAGACCCACAGACTAACCTCATACAGACACACACAGAGACCCACACACTCACCACACAGAGACCCACAGACTCATCACACAGAGACCCACAAACTCACTTCACCCAGAGAACCACACACTCATCTCACAGAGAGACTCACAAACTCACCTACCACAGAGACCAACAAACTCATTTCACACAGAGACCCACACACTCACCACACAGAGACCCACAGACTCACCACACAGAGACAAACACAGAGACCCACAAACTCACATCAAAAAGAGACCCACAAACTCACCTTACACAGAGACCGACAAACTCACTTCACACAAAGACCCACACACTCACCACACAGAGACCCACACACTCACCACACAGTGACCCACAAACTCACCTCACACAGAGACCCACAGACTCACCACACACAGACACACACAGAGACCCACAGACTCACCACACACAGACACCCACACTCACTTCACACAAACACCCACAGACTCACAGACTCACCTCACACAGAGAAACACAGACTCACCACACAGACACACAGACTCACAGACTCACCTCACACAGATAAATACAGACTCACCACACAGACACACACAGATAGCCACAAACTCACCTCATACAGAGACACACAGGCTCACCACACACAGACACACACAGAGACCCACAGACTCACCACACACAGACACCCACACTCACCACACACAGACCCACAGACTCACCACACAGAGAACCATAAATTCACCACACAGAGACCCACAAACTCACCACACAGAGACCCACAGACTCATCACACAGAGACCCACACACTCACCTCACATAGAGACCGAAAAACTCACTTCACACAGAGACCCACACACTCACCACACAAAGACCCACAAACTCACCTCACACAGCGACCCACAGACTCATTACACAGAGACCCACAAACTCACTTCACCCAGAGAACCACACACTCATCTCACAGAGCGACTCACAAACTCACCTGACACAGAGACCAACAAACTCACTTCACACAGAGACCCACACACTCACCACACAGAGACCCACAGACTCACCTCACACAGAGACCCACAGACTCCACTACACACAGACACCCACACTCACCTCACACAGACACCACAGACTAACAGATTCACCTCACACAGAGAAACACAGACTCACCTCAAACCGAGACCGACAAACCCACTTCACACAGAGACCCACACACTCACCACACAGAGACCCACAAACTCACCGCACACCGAGACCCACAGACTCACCACACACAGACACACACAGAGACCCACAAACTCACCTCAAACAGAGACCCACAGACTCACCACACAGAGACACACACAGAGACCCATTGACTCACTACACACAGACACCCACACTCACCACACACAGACTCACAGACTCACCACACAGAGAACCACAAACTCACCACACAGAGACCCAAAGACTCACTTCACACAGAGACCACACAATCACCACACACAGACCCACAAACTCACCTCACTCAGAGACCCACAAACTCACCTCACACAGAAACCGACAATCTCACTTCACACAGAGACCCACACACTCACCAGACAGAGACCCACAAACTCACCTCACACAGAGACCCACAGACTCACCACACACAGACACACACAGAGACCCACAGACTCACCACACACAGACACCCACACTCACTTCACACAAACACCCACAGACTCACAGACTCACCTCACACAGAGAAACACAGACTCACCACACAGACACACAGACTCACAGACTCACCTCACACAGATAAATACAGACTCACCACACAGACACACACAGATAGCCACAAACTCACCTCATACAGAGACACACAGGCTCACCACACACAGACACACACAGAGACCCACAGACTCACCACACACAGACACCCACACTCACCACACACAGACCCACAGACTCACCACACAGAGAACCATAAATTCACCACACAGAGACCCACAAACTCACCACACAGAGACCCACAGACTCATCACACAGAGACCCACACACTCACCTCACATAGAGACCGAAAAACTCACTTCACACAGAGACCCACACACTCACCACACAAAGACCCACAAACTCACCTCACACAGCGACCCACAGACTCATCACACAGAGACCCACAAACTCACTTCACCCAGAGAATCACACACTCATCTCACAGAGCGACTCACAAACTCACCTGACACAGAGACCAACAAACTCACTTCACACAGAGACCCACACACTCACCACACAGAGACCCACAGACTCACCTCACACAGAGACCCATGGATTCACCACACACAGACACACACGGAGACCCACAGACTATCCTCACACAGGCACACACAGAGACCCACACACTCACGCCACAGAGACCCACAAACTCACCTCCCACAGAGAAACACAGACTCACCTCACACAGACACACACAGAGACCCACAGACTCACCACATACAGACACCCACACTAAAACCACAGTGACACTCACAGACTCACCACGCACAGACACACACGGAGACCCACAGACTAACCTCATATAGACACACACAGAGACCCACACACTCACCACACAGAGACCCACAGACTCATCACACAGAGACCCACAAACTCACTTCACCCAGAGAACCACACACTCATCTCACAGAGAGACTCACAAACTCACCTACCACAGAGACCAACAAACTCATTTCACACAGAGACCCACACACTCACCACACAGAGACCCACAGACTCACCACACAGAGACAAACACAGAGACCCACAAACTCACATCAAAAAGAGACCCACAAACTCACCTTACACAGAGACCGACAAACTCACTTCACACAAAGACCCACACACTCACCACACAGAGACCCACACACTCACCACACAGTGACCCACAAACTCACCTCACACAGAGACCCACAGACTCACCACACACAGACACACACAGAGACCCACAGACTCACCACACACAGACACCCACACTCACTTCACACAAACACCCACAGACTCACAGACTCACCTCACACAGAGAAACACAGACTCACCACACAGACACACAGACTCACAGACTCACCTCACACAGATAAATACAGACTCACCACACAGACACACACAGATAGCCACAAACTCACCTCATACAGAGACACACAGGCTCACCACACACAGACACACACAGAGACCCACAGACTCACCACACACAGACACCCACACTCACCACACACAGACCCACAGACTCACCACACAGAGAACCATAAATTCACCACACAGAGACCCACAAACTCACCACACAGAGACCCACAGACTCATCACACAGAGACCCACACACTCACCTCACATAGAGACCGAAAAACTCACTTCACACAGAGACCCACACACTCACCACACAAAGACCCACAAACTCACCTCACACAGCGACCCACAGACTCATTACACAGAGACCCACAAACTCACTTCACCCAGAGAACCACACACTCATCTCACAGAGCGACTCACAAACTCACCTGACACAGAGACCAACAAACTCACTTCACACAGAGACCCACACACTCACCACACAGAGACCCACAGACTCACCTCACACAGAGACCCATGGATTCACCACACACAGACACACACGGAGACCCACAGACTATCCTCACACAGGCACACACAGAGACCCACACACTCACGCCACAGAGACCCACAAACTCACCTCCCACAGAGAAACACAGACTCACCTCACACAGACACACACAGAGACCCACAGACTCACCACATACAGAAACCCACACTAAAACCACAGTGACACTCACAGACTCACCACGCACAGACACACACGGAGACCCACAGACTAACCTCATACAGACACACACAGAGACCCACACACTCACCACACAGAGACCCACAGACTCATCACACAGAGACCCACAAACTCACTTCACCCAGAGAACCACACACTCATCTCACAGAGAGACTCACAAACTCACCTACCACAGAGACCAACAAACTCATTTCACAAAGAGACCCACACACTCACCACACAGAGACCCACAGACTCACCACACAGAGACAAACACAGAGACCCACAAACTCACCTCAAAAAGAGACCCACAAACTCACCTTACACAGAGACCGACAAACTCACTTCACACAAAGACCCACACACTCACCACACGGAGACCCACACACTCACCACACAGTGACCCACAAACTCACCTCACACAGAGACCCACAAACTCACCTCGAGGGGCACGCCGCGTCGGCGTCGTCACTCCTCCTTGGCGGTGTCACGGTGGTGAATACGGCCCCCGACGGAGCTGCTCCGCCGCGGTGGTACCACACAGCCCCCCGAGGTGCCAGTCCCCGTCCCGGGTTGACTGGAGCACCTTGCCTGGGTTGCCCCTACGAGGTAGTGCCGCGGGGTCCGCGGGACTCGTCCGACTCTCGTGGCTGGCCTCGGCGGTGGCGGTTCTGTCTCCCGGGGTTCCGGCGGCGGTCTCCTCCTCCACTCCAGTGGTTCTATCCGGTCTTGGGTACCTGCGGGCGGGGAGACAAACTCCGGGGCGGTGGGGTTCAGGGACCGTCGTCCCCATCTCTTCTGGCTTGGGTCGGGAACCCTGGGGCCCGGGGCCCCGTGGGGCCCATATACTCTGCGAGGCCCCCGGGTATGGGGGGTGTGGGGACCCCGGCGTTTCGGTGTCCTCGAGCGGCGGAGTTCTCCCTCACTGGGGCCGCCCTCCATGGTTTCAGTTGCCGGACGTTGACTACCATCTCCCGGCCCCCTTCTCCCCCCTGAATCAGTACCGTCCAGGGGGAGATCTGTCGCCCCACCGTCCAGGGTCCCCGCCAGTAGGTGGTTAACTTCCCCACCTGTCCGGCCCTGACGCGAGGGTTGTGCAGCCACACCTTAGAGCCCACCGAGTAGAAGGGGGGCTCCATTCAGGGTCGGGCGCCCCGCTCGTGCCGCTGGTGTGCGGTCTCGCCTTGCGGGTAGGCCCGGACCCTAGCTTCTTGTAGGGTCTCCATCAAGTGCTCCACGGGGCGGCTCCCTTCCTCCCGTTGCGGTGGAGGGACACCGAACAGCAGATCTGTGGGTAAGCGAGACTCGCGACCAAACATCATTAGGAACGGGGTCTGTCCCGTGGATGTGTGTACTGTGGTGGCGTAGACGAACAGAGCATAGGGGAGGTGTTCGTCCCAGTCCCGTTGATTCGCGGCTGCCATGCGTTTCAGCTTCTCTGCTAGAGTCTGGTTCATCCTCTCTACCATCCCATTTGCCTGGGGGTGATACGCCGTAGTTCGGTCCTTCTGGATCCCGAACTCTCGGCACAGCGCCTGGAATAGCTCTGCCTCGAACTCACTACCCTGATCAGTAATGACTCGTTCGGGGATCCAGTGCTTAAGTACGTAGTGTTCCACGAACGCTCGGGCCACTACGAGAGCTGTCTTATCGGGGATGGCTACCGCTACGGGAAAGCGTGTGAAGTATTCCACCGCTACGAGAATATATCGGTTGCCCCGGTGGGATCGCGGGAATGGTCCCTGCAGGTCGATTCCGACCAGCTGGTTCGTCCGGCTGACGCAGAACGGCCTCAGGGGTACCTGGTATCACACTGGTCTCGGCCCGCATTGCTGACACGCGCGGCAGCCCTTCACCCAGGCGGCCACGTCTTGTGCCAACTTGGGCCAGAGATACTGGCGGCGTAGGGTTTCCCGAGTGGGCCGTTTCCCATCATAGCCCCCGAGCGGGTGGTCGTGCACTAGTCTCAGCAGCTGGGGTCGCACCTGGGCGGGAAGGCAGATGCATCCCGGCTGGCCGGCTTCGTTTAGTTCCCGTACCATCCCATTCTGCACGCACAACCGGGCATACAAACCACTCCAGGGTCCTGGTAGGGCGTTCATCCTTCTCCCGTAGGGCCGCCTCCACCGCTGCCAGATCCGGATCCCGCAGCTGGGTCCGTCTCAGCTGCTCGTCGTTCAGGCCCGGGAAGGAGCAGCCGACGTCCTCCTGATCCGGGACCTGCAGGCGGCTCACGTCAACCCCGAGCACGCTGCAGTGCGCGGCGCTCACGAGTGAGGCTACGGCCCCCGTGTCCAGTAGGATCCGGGTGCGCTGCCCGTTCACCTGTCCTTCCACCAGCGACGTGGCCCCCATGATTCCTGCCACCAGCTCCCGCAGCCAGTCACCCGTCTTCACCGTATCCTTGGGTGTTGTGGTCGGAACCTGTGTGGGGGTCATTCGCTCACCATTATTATTATCGTCGTTCTGCAAAGGGACCATGTTGACTGCACCCCTAGGTAGTCCACTCTCTAGGGGGCGTTGGCGTTTAACCCTGGCACATTTCTAGCGCAGGCGATCTGGGGACAGTCCCTCACGAGATGCCCTTGATGGTCGCACAGGTAACACGCCCGGGGGAGGGCGGCCGCCCCGTAGAAGCCTCTCCGCCCGTTCCCTTTTTCCCCTCCGATACGCCGCTGCCCAGATTCTGCCTCTAGTCGGGCTACCCTCCCGGCCAGCACCCCTACCGTGCAGTGCATTTTTCCCATTTCTGACTGAATGGTCTCCACTGTGGACTGTAGTTTCGTCATGTTCCGGCTCGCTTCCTCACGTACGTGGGTCACCCTGTCACCTACTTGGGTTACCCTGTCACCTACTTGGGTCACCTGGCCGGCTACATCCTTTATGCCCATCTGTATCCCAGCTACCCATCACGGGGTTGTGTCGCGGGATGCCGGAGGCTCCCTCTCTCGCCCCCTTACCGCACGAGCGAGCTCCTGTTCCTCCTCTTCCTCCTAGGTGGACAGACTTGCGATGGTGCGCTCCCGTCCCAGTCCTTGGAGCTGCGCGCGTTCACTAGAAATTATTTCACATTTATGCGCGGGCTCGACAAGGGCGTTAAAGGAAAGACGCGTACAGTTCATGTCTGGCTGCCACCACGCCGTGCGAGTTAAGTATCGCTGGATTTTCTCGGCGGCCTGCTCCTCAATCACCTCTGTGGTGTACCCCGGGCGTGCGATCTTTGTTAGCTCGCGCACATCCTCTGCATAATCGCGCAGGTCCTCGCCGGGTTGTCGACGGCGTGCCTCTAAGGCCGCTTTTGCCTCCTCCTCATCACGCGTACCGAAACGCAGGTCAAGTCGGCGCATCAGCTCCCCTAGCTGTGTCTGCACGCTTGTGGGTAGAGCTTCCATAAAATCGGCTGCCCGCCCATCCAGATTCATAATAAGTTGGCGTAACGCCTGCGCGTCTGTTCAGCCATTAATTTCCTTAGCCCCTATGATGTTGCGGGCGAATGCCTTCCACGAAGGGGTCCCCCGGCAGGAAAATATGTGCCTTATTTTTGCGTGGGGTAACGCGGGGTTCGTACCGCTTCTGACACCAAACTGTGGGGGCGAACGTCCCCCGCCATCACTGAATTCTCGGGGCCGTTGCCCACCGACTCCCCCGTTCCATTCATACCGCTACCCCCCGGCTGCTCTGTGGGGTTCGGGCTAGCGACCTCCCCTGCCTCGCCCTCCTGTGCTGCTGACCGCGTCAGCATGTTTTGACCGATGGGTAGGGTGCGGCGCTTTACGCTCATGGCGCGCTGCGTGGTTGGGAGGCGGCGAGCCGCGGTGAGCACGCTTGCCAGCAAAAACTCCGTCCCGCCCGTAAACAAAAAGGCGCGGCGCGTGTCTCCCTCCCACCCACGCTCCACGTGCTCCAGTAATAACAAACACGCCTCTACTCTCTGCCCAGCCCCGTACACCAATCGCACGCGAGGGGGTTGGGGCCGAGGGATGGGCGGGCGGGACGTTTGCCGTGCGTGCCGCTGATTGGGGATGGTCGCTCAGCTCTGAGTTAAAGGGCCCGTTCAAACAGTCGCATGAATACGCGCGCTCGGCGCTTAGCTCGCTACTTTGCGATTAGAAAATTGTGTGGGTGCGTGACCGCAACACAGTCACACAGGTACGCGATCGCTAAGCACCACCGAAAATCGCCACGTATGCCCGCACGCGCCGCACAGTACTGTACACAGTCGCCCAGGTGCGCGAGCGCTACACGCTATTGTAAACAATCATGCGGGTACGTAAACACCAAACACTTCGTCTCGTGATGAACAACCGCGCATACACATAGACACACAGCACACTCTGCCCTCCTCCTCACGCTCCCCAAAAGACAACACAACACAGTTTTTTATCCCCCCACTAGCGATTTTATTTACCGGAGCAACCCGTTTAAGTTACGCGTATGTGTGTGTGTGAGTCAGTGGCTACCAGCCTACTCTCCCGGGGATTCTAGGCTGAACCTACTCTACCTATCGCTCTGCTCTCTACTCTCGATTAACTAGCCTAACTTACCTCCCTCTCTTACTCACGCGTACTTTCACTCTGCTGCACGGGAAGCTGTAGAACAGCGATCTGTAGAGGGTTGAGCCTGGCTGCGCTAAAGTTCGTCACGCGAACGTCTTGCACCGCTGACTCCCCTCCTGCGTGGACCGCGATGATTTTTGAAGAAGACTGTCTCTTGCTACGCTAAGCCTCCGTATTTTATACACCCTAAAGGCATTCCATTGCTCTGGTGCCTGCCCACCCGTGCTTCTTCATATTCAGATCTGTAATATTACTTATGACAAAGGCGTACCGTGGTTCCCACGCTCCGTACCGCCCTGCCCATTCAGAGGTTGAGTTATTTTCGTCCGTTTTCACATGCTGATCCGTGACCTTTTCTAGAACAAAAGACATTCAGATGCTTCCGCCCCGCTCCGCCCTGTCTATGCAGAGGCCTGAATGCTCCTATCCTGTTGTTATTTGGACTCGGGAGCTCACCTATAGTCAAGGGCATTCAGTTCCTAATTCCATCTATAACAACAGGCATCCAGTTCCTAATTCCATCTATAACCACAGGCATCTCGCGGTTCCCACGCCCCGTGCCGTGTGTGTGCGGTTTCGTTCGCGGTGGCGCAACGGCCTCCGCCGTGACCATGCAACTTTAATGTCAGGACACGGTGCCGTGGTGCGTGTCCTGGGGCCGGTGCCTTCTCAGACGTCCGCGTTTTGCCCACTGCACAGTCGTGAGGCCGCCGCAGCAGAGCCGCTCTGCCGAGGCCGTGCCCACCACCGTGAAGCCGCCACCGGTGGATGCCGACGCCGACACGGTGCACCCTCGCCACCCCCCCCCCCCCCCGCACGAACGCACACACGCCCCACGTAGAGCCGGGAGGGGAGGTCACCCGGCCGATAGGTTTTCTTACAGAAGTCCCTAATGGGATCGAACTTCATGGTTTCCTGCGGCCGGGAAATTGGGCGATCTTCCCCCTGTAGCTGACATGCACTGCGGCGCTGTGACCTAATATTAAAGTTGCATGGTCACGGCAAGGGCCATCGAGCCACCGCGAGTGGAACCACACACGCACAAGCACGGGTCAGTGGACTGGTAGCAGGAGAACAGAGAGCAGACGTCGGAGAGATCACTGCGGCGACATCACCCGAGCTGGGATCCGAGTATCGAAAGGGCGGGAAAATCCGAGCCCCTGATTGGACGGGAGGCCAAGGGAGCGAAACGTCGAAATTCCGAGACGTCCGTGGGACGTACTCCAGCACCGTCAGGCTCGCCCCTCTACAGAGACAACTCGCCGCCTCATCCCCTTACAGCATTCAGCGCGGCAGGGTGGAAGTAAGTGCGAGGGAGAGAGGCGTAAGTCTAAGTGTTTTTAATCCAGGGTAGAGAGCGGGGCGATCGGTAGGAGAAATTGAATCGAAGACTTCCGAGGGATAGACTAGCGTCCACTGACCCACACCATCACACGTAGATTAAGCTGGTTACTCGCGGCAAATAAAATCGCTAGCAGGGGGATAAAACTGCATCGTGCGGTCTTTGAGAGTGTGGAGCGTGCTTGGTGTCCACACATATGTACGATCACTTACAATAGTGCTTAGCGCTCGCGCGCCGGTGTGACTGTGTTATGATCGCTCGCCTGTACGAGTGTCTATAGCAAGGTAGCGAGCGACGCGCCAGGAGTGCGCGTATTCGCGCGGCGGTTTAAACGGCCCCTTTAAATCAGAACGCAGGGATCCCCTTCAACCAGCGTAGCGCGCTGCAAGCGTAGAGCGTACCGCCCCACTAATAGAAATATGCCGACGCGGGCAGCAACAAAGTCAGGGGTACAGGGAGGCGAGGGAGTGGAGGCCGGTAGCCCAGACCCCACAGAACAGCCGGGGGGTAGCAGTACGAGCGTCACGGGGGAATCGGTGTACAGCGGTCCCGACAATTCGGTGATGGCGGGGGACGGTAGCCCCCACAGTTTGGCGTCAGAAGCGGTACGAACCCCCGCGTTACCCCACGCGACAATAAGGCATATATTCACCGGCCGGGGTACCCCTTCGTGGAAAGTGTTTGCCCGCAACGTCCTAGGGGCTAAGGAAATTAATGGGTGGACAGACACGCAGGCGTTACGTCAACTTAATATGAATCTGGATGGGCGGGCAGCCGATTTTGTGGAAGCCCTACCCGCAAGCGCGCAGACACAGCTAGAGGAGCTGATGCGTCGACTTGATCTGCGTTTCGGTACGCGCGATGAGGAGGAGCCAAAAGCGGCCTTAGAGGCACGCCGTCGCCAACCTGGCGAGGACCTGCGTGATTATGCCGAGGATGTGCGCGAGCTGACAAAGATCGCACACCCGGGGTACACGTCAGAGGTGATTGAGAAAATCCAGCGATACTTGACTCGCACGGCATGGTGGCAGCCAGACATGAACTGTACGCGCCTTCCCTTTAACGCCATTGTCGAGCGCGCGCGTAAGTGTGAAAGAATTTCTAGTCAACGCGCGCAGCTCCGAGGACTGGGACGGGAGCACACCATCGCAAGTCTGTCCACCGAGGAGGAAGAGGAGGAACAGGACCTCGCCAGGACGATAAGGGTTCGGGAAAGGGAGCCCCCTGTATTCCGCGAGACAACCCTAGGATGGGTGGCGGGGATACAGACGGGCATCGGGGGGATCGACAACGAGGTAACCCAAGTAGGTGAAAGAATAACCCAGGTGGACAACAAGGTAACCCAAGTACAGGCACATATGACTGCGCTGCAGACTACGGTTGAGACGGTTCAGACCGAGGTGGGAGGGCTGGCCGGGAGGGTAGCCTGACTAGAGGCGGAGTCTGGGCAGCGGCGTATGGGAGGTGAAAGAGGGAGCGGGCGGAGAGGCTCCTACGGGGCCGCCGCCCTTCCCCGAGCATGTTACCTGTGCGACCGTCAAGGGCACCTCGTGAGGGACTGTCCTCAGATCGCCCGTGCTAGAAACGCGCCAGGGTTAAACGCCAACGCCCCCTAGAGAGTGGACCACCTAGGGGTGCAATCAACGAGGTCCCGAAACAAAAGACGATAATAATAATGGTGAGCGAGTGACCCCCACACAGGTTTCGACCACAACACCCAAGGATGCGGTGAGGATGGGCGACTGGTTGTGGGAGCTGGTGGCAGATATCATGGGGGCCACGTCGCTGGTGGAAGGACAGGTGAACGGGCAGTGCACCCAGATCCTACTGGACACGGGGGCCGTAGCCTCACTCGTGAGCACCGCGCACTGCAGCGTGCTCGGGGTTGACGTGAGCCGCCTGCAGGCCCCGGATTGCGCGCTGCACACAGCGAGCGGGGCCGGCATGGGGTTGCTGGGAAGGATCTCCCTCGAGGTCCGTCTCAAACACCAGGTGTGCCCACAGGAATTCTACGTCTCCAGTGTGTTGTGCCATGAGTGTATTGCAGGGACGGACCTCCTGGAGAAACTGGGGCTCAATGTACAGCCCCGCCAGTGATGCGCCACGATGGAAGGCAGCGGGGAGCGGATCCCGTTCCTGGGACAGGAGCGGGATTGCCCTCGTTTCACACCCGTAGCCGCTACGCTGGTGTTGGCCGTCACCATCGGGCCACTCGCCGAGATGCTGGTGCCAGTGGCAACCCCCTCCGCCGATCCCACACACCGACCATCGGGCGAGGTAATGCTAACCCCTCACCCGGAGTTGGCAGTGTGGTACGGAGTCGTAGGGTTAGCCACGCTGGTAAAAGCAGATGGGGGGCGACTGTTCATGCGGGTGTTTAACCCACACAGTACCCCAGCGATGCTATGACGACGCACCACAGTAGCCACCATACACCCCCTGCACGCGCGCCACTCTAACGACTCGGTGTTTGCACTCTGGGCGGAAGACCCTGGCCACCCCAAGGACAACCAGGATCTGGCCTGGCGGGTCGGCCCAACCCCCCGAGCCGAGATTGCTCCCCTGTATGATGCGTTACATGTGCCTTGGGCAAATTTACCTAAGGGGGAGGCCGATCAGCTGCGCGGGTTGTTACGGGAGTACGCCGACGTGTTCAGTGAGCACGATTCAGATGTAGGCCAAACAGACCTTGTTAAACACCAAATTGACACAGGTGCAGCCCGACCTATTAAACTCCCCGCATACCGGGTGGGCGCGCCCGAACGGACCCAGATCAAGGAGCAGTTGCGGATATGCTACGTGATAACATAGTCCAGCCTTCGACGAGCCCCTGGTCTGCCCCGGTGGTGCTAGTGACGAAAAAAGAAGGGTCGACCCGGTTCTGCATTGATTACCGAAAGTTGAACGCAGTCACCCTCGGCGACGCCTTCCCCATACCGCTCATCGACGACACCTTTGACAGCCCCGCAGGAGCACGGTATTTTTCCACCCTCGATCTGGCGTCCGGGTACTGGCAGGTGGAGATGGCGGAGGAGGATCGGCCGAAAACCGCATTTACCACCCCGATGAGGCTGTTCGAGTTTCAAGTGCTTCCGTTCGGACTCACTAATGCGCCCGCGACGTTCTAGCGGTTGATGGAGTTGGTAATGCGGGGCTTACCGTGGGAACAGTGCCTGATTTACCTGGACGACGTGAAAGTGTTCAGCAGATCTCTATCCGAGCACTGGTCCAGGTTGCTAGAGGTGTTCCAGCGACTGCGAGCAGCCCATCTCAAGCTCAAGCCATGTGAGTGTTACCTGGCGCAGCGCGAGGTAGGGTACCTCGGACACCAAGTCAGCGAGGCGGGGGTGCGCACCGAGCCGTCAAAGGTGCGCGCCGTAGTGGAATGGCCACGGCCCAGGAATCTGACGGAGATCAGGTCATTCTTGGGACTCGCTACCTATTATCGTCGATTTGTAAAGGGATTCAGCGAGATTGCACGCTCCCTCACCCAACTCACCTCCCCTAAGAACCCCTATCGATTGACGGTGGCCTGCCAAACAGCCTTCACCACCCTCAAAGACCACCTCACCCACACCCCTACCCTAGCTTTCCCCGATTTCACCATGGATTTTATCTTAGACACCGACGCCTGCAGCAGTGGGCTGGGCGCGGTGCTGTCCCAGGTACAGGGTGGGACGGAGCGGGTCATCGCATACGCCAGTCGGAC
The DNA here is from genome assembly GCF_048934315.1 of Petromyzon marinus. Classification (NCBI taxonomy): domain Eukaryota; kingdom Metazoa; phylum Chordata; class Hyperoartia; order Petromyzontiformes; family Petromyzontidae; genus Petromyzon; species Petromyzon marinus. The sequence continues at coordinate 655,586 of NC_133746.1, read as the reverse complement.
CCTGAGTGGACCCGAGCTGAATTATTGCGTGACCCGTCAAGAACTGTATGCCGTGATCTTCGCGTGTAAACAGTTCCGACCGTATTTGTACGGCAGGAAATGTCGGGTGCGCACCGACCATTATGCCCTGCAGTTCCTCCTTGCATTCATGGAACCGCGGGGGCAGATGGCCCGATGGCTGGCGCAGCTGCAGGAGTACAACCTGCAAATAGAGTACCGAGCTGATCGTATGCACGCAAACGCGGACACCTTGTCGAGGCGGCCCACGGTGTGTGCCGAGACAAGGGTGGAGGAAGCTTGCCCATGCTTCATGGGGGGCCGTTGCCGGTGGGTGTCGGACCCCCAGGAGCGCACAGAGACTAACCCTCCCCCGGTGAGAGGGAGTGTAGTATGTGCCACAGAGACCCCGGTAGGAGGAACCAGGGACCCGGGGGACCACTTGGCGGGCACGGAGCCCACACCCCGGGGCCCGACGGGTCACTCAACCCCACCCGATTGGATCCAGGAGGACGTCGGCTGCGCCTTCCCGAGCCTGGACGACGAGCAGCTGAGACGGACGCAGCTGCGGGATCCAGATCTGGCGGTGGTGGAGGCGGCTCTACGGGAGAAAAAGGACACCCTACCAGGGCCCTGGAGTGGTTTGTATGCCCGATTGTGTGTGCAGAACGGGGTGGTACGGGAGCTAACCGTAGCCGGCCAGCCGGGATGCATCTACGTGCCCGCCCAGGTGCGACCCCAGCTGCTGAGACTAGTGCACGACCACCCCCTCGGGGGCCATGACGGAGAACGGCGCACTCGTGAAACCCTATGCCGCCAGTATCTCTGGCCCAAGTTGGCACAAACCCTAGCCGCCTGGGTGCAGGGCTGCTGCGCGTGTCAGCAATGCGGGCCGAAACCGGCGCGATACCAGGTACCCCTGAGGCCGTTCCGCGTCAGCCGGACGAATCAGTTTGTCGGGATCGACCTGCAGGGGCCATTCCCGCGATCCCACTGGGGCAACCGATATATTCTCGTAGCGGTGGAGTACTTCACACGCTATCCCTCGTAGTAACCCAAGCGTTCGTGGAACACTACGTACTTAAGCACGGGATCCCCGAACAAGTCATTACTGACCAGAGTAGTGAGTTCGAGGCAGAGCTATTCCAGGCAATGTGCCGGGTGTTCGGCATCCAGAAGGACCGAACTACGACGTATCACCCCCAGGCAAACGGGATTGTAGAGAGAATGAACCAGATTCTAGCCGAGAAGCTTAAATGCGTGGCGGCTGCAAATCAACGGGAATGGGACGAACACCTCCCCTATGCTCTGTTCGCCTAGCCACCACAGTACACACATCCACGGGACAGACCCCGTTCCTAATGATGTTTGGTCGCGAGTCTCGCCTGCCTACAGATCTGCTGTTCGATGTCCCTCCGCCGCAACGGGAGGAAGGGAGCCGCCCCGTGGAGCACTTGATGGGGACCCTGCGAGAAGCTAGGGTCCATGCCTACCCGCAAGGCGAGACCGCACACCGGTGGCAGGAGCAGGGCGCCCGACCCCAGATGGAGCCCCCCTTCTACTCAGCGGGCTCTAAGGTGTGGCTGCACACCCCTCGCGTCAGGGCCGGGCAGGTGGGGAAGTTAACCACCTACTGGCGGGGACCCTGGACGGTGGGGCGACAGATCTCCCCCTGGACGGTACTGATTCAGGGGGGAGAGAGGGGCGGGAGATGTCAGTTAATTTTCGGCGACTAAAACCATGGAGGGCGGTCCCAGCGAGGGAGAACCCCGCCGTTCGAGGACCCCGAAACCCCAGGGTTCCCACACCCCCGATGCCCAGGGGCCTCGCAGAGTGTATGGGCCCCACGGGGTCCCAGGCCCCAGGGGGTCCCGGCCCAAGCCAGGAGAGACGGGGACGGCACCCCCTGAACCCTACCGCCCCCGAGTTTGTCTCCCAGCCCGCAGGTACCCAGGGCCGGAGGGAACCATTGGAGTGGAGAGTGAGACCGCCGCCGGAACCCCGAGAGACGGAGCCACTACCGCTGAGACCAGCCACGAGAGCCGGACGAGTCCCGTGAGACCCCGCGGCGCTACCTTGTAGGGGCAACCCAGGCGAGGTGCTCCAGTCAACCCGGGACGGGGACTGGCACCTCGGGGGGCTGTGTGGTACCGCCGCAGCGGAGCCGCTCCAGTGGAGCCATGCCCACCGCCGCGACGCCGTCACCGATGCCTCGGATTTCCCGCCACTCTCCTGGGGCCGGTGCCTTCTCAGACGTCCGCGTTTTGCCCACTGCACAGTCGTGAGGCCGCCACAGCAGAGCCGCTCTGCTGAGGCCGTGCCCACCACCGTGAAGCCACCACCGGGGGATGCCGGGAGAGGAGGTCACCCGGCCGATAGGTTTTTTTCCAGAAGTCCCTAATGGGATCGAACATCATGGTTTCCTGCGGCCGGGAAATTGGGCGATCTTCCCCCTGTAGCTGACATGCACTGTGGCGCCGTGACCTAATATTAAAGTTGCATGGTCACGGCAAGGGCCATCGAGTCACCGCGAGTAGAACCACACATGCACAAGCACGGGTCAGTAGACTGGTAGCGGCAGAACAGAGAGCGGACGTCGGAGAGATCACTGCGGCGACATCACCCGAGCTGGGATCCGAGTATCGAAAGGGCGGGAAAATCCGAGCCCCTGTTCGGACGGGAGGCCAAGGGAGCGAAACGGCGAAATTCCTTTGTTGCAGGTAGGATCAAGGGAGGGGGATTCAGATAGCAAGGGCAGTTCTTCTTCAAGATCATCGCGGTTCCGGGAACAGCAGAGTCAGCCGTCCGAGAGGTCCGTGGGACGTACTCCAGCACCGTCAGGCTCGCCCCTCTACAGAGACAACTCGCCGCCTTATTCCCTTACAGCGTTCAGCGCAACAGGGTGGAAGTAAGTGCGAGGGAGAGAGGCGTAAGTCTAAGTGTTTTTAATCCAGGGTAGAGAGCGGGGCTAGGAGGCGGAGGAAGAGGCGGGGGCCGGTACTCAGAGTCGTCGCAATCGGAGCGCCTAACGCTCGGTGGTGGCAGCAGCAGTCGGGGCTTCCACGACCGCCATTATCAACCATGGAGGTTTATTTTTGCTTGGGTGTTAGATCGCGGAAATGTATAAATGGTTCGTTAAACTGCCGAATGCTTGACATAACGTTTTCGTGACTGCTGGAATTCATATTCTTGTGTCTTTCGGTAAAGTCACGTAGATAGGTTCAAAGAAAATAATATAAAATAACAGAAAACTACGACGTTTCGATTGCAATGCAAGCGGTCGTCTTCCTGTTATTTTTATTTTCTTTCAACCTATCTACAGTACGTGACTTCACTGAAAGACCCAAGAATACCGAATTCCGTTAAAACTTGGGGGAGTTGTTCGCCTTTTTGCGTTTATCCATCTAACACTGGGTAGTGAGATACTGGTAATGAGACACTGGTAGTGAGACACTGGTGATGAGACACTGGTGGTGAGACACCGGTGGTGAGACACCGGTGGCGAGACACCGGTGGCGAGACACTGGTCGTGAGACACAGGTATTGAGCCTAGGCCCTAAAGAAGGCTGCTCTCTCTGGTGTAGACCAATCAGTTTAAAAGGCAACGCCACATATTGTCAGAGCATGTATTTGTTTGCATGTTCACCACAAGTATGTGTTTGATTTCCAGAAAGGCTACAGCCTATTGCAATGCTTTCAAAGGCCCCATCACTGAGCTGCTATGTAGCTCTTCTTTTTTAAAAGCGACCTGGCCATCTCAAATCATTGCTCAACAAAGTGGCCTTATCATTACCACCGTGTGGAAATGTGTAGCGGAAGCCAATTGCTCTAAATGTGTGGTGACGTTGATTCTAAATGTGGAAGGAAAAAAACGGAGGACCCGGAGAAAAATCCACGCAACCACGGTGAGAGAGATAGAGACGCAAATTCCAAATATTCAGCAGGCATCAGGGTCGGTATCCAACTCACGACCTCCTGTATACCAGGCGAGGGAGTTAACATCTCCTGGCCACTGCGGCCGACGTCGTTGTGAGTTGATTAGCCAAAGTTTGCTACATACGGTAAGAAATAACTTTAACACATACACAGAGACCCAGATCCTGAGAGACCCACAGATACCCACAGACACCCAGACCAATATAGACCCACGCAGATCTTTAAAGACGCACAGAGACCCCCAGAAACCCGTAACACAAAACCTTAACTGACTGTCTGTGCCTGGTGGTGGTGGCAGGTTCAACGATTAAACATTTATACTAATGCCTTCTAAACCAAAAAAAACCTCTGTGGGTGTCTAATGGTGTCTCTTTGGGTGCCTCTGTGGGTCTCAATGGGAGTGGGTCTCTGTGGGTCTCTATGGGTGTCTCTGTGGGTCTCTATGGGTGTCTCTGTGGGTCTCTATGGGTGTCTCTTTGGGTCTCTGTGGGTATCTCTGTGTCTCTGTGAGCCTCACAGGGATGTAGTTGTTGTTATCATCGTCGTAGCTGGCGTTGTTGTTGCCGCCCCGGGGTTTGCCGACCTTGTCCACAGTGAAGAACCATACTTGTTTCATGGCCGCCAGCTCCAGCTTTTGGCAATGACTCAGCTGAGGCCCCAAGAGATCCAGGATTGCTGCACATTTGTGACAACAACAACAACAAATTAAACTTTGAACTATTTCTGTTTTGATTACATGCCAAGTAAGGCCCCCGCTAGAGCTACATCATCATCTTCCCGTGGAGACTCAGCACTCAACTCAGACCCACAGGAACCCATACTCGTATCAAACCATAGAGACCCACAGAGACCCATAGAGACCCACAGAGACCCATAGAGACCCATACTCATATAGATCAATAGAGACTGACAGGGATCCATGCTCTAATCGAACAACAAACACCCACAGAGACCCATACTAAAACTAAACTATATGTATATATATTTTTATTTTGGCAGATAAGGCCCCACCGAAGTGGCTGATATCATCATCATCATCTTCATCACGTGGAAATATATCCCGGCAGCCAAATACTGTATACCCATGTAACATAGCCGCCATGACATCCCCCATGCAACATGGCCACCATGACAACACCCATCCAATATGGCTGCTGTGACATCCCCCATGCAACATGGCCATCAGGACAGCACTCATGCAACATGGCCGCAATAAAGACCCCGATGTACATGGCCGTAGTGATGTACCCCATGCAACATGGCTGCCGTGACATTCCCCATTGCAAAATGGCCACAATGAAGTCCCCCGTGCAACATGGCTGCCATAAAGTCCCCTAAGCAACATGGCCACCAAAAAGTCCTCCATGCAAAATGGCAGTAGTGACTTCCCCCCATTAACAGATGGACATGTTTGCTCACTGCTGTTCTCACCTCGAGGCGATTTACTGCGGATAGGGCCGGTGCCGGCTGCGGACAGCGCGCTCCACGTGTTGTCAGAGACTCCCTCCCTCCTTCTCCCTCCAGCTTGGTTCGTCTACATGCACATACACATACACACACTTACAAACACCACCCACACTTACGAACACCACCCACACTTACAAACACCACCCACACTTACGAACACCACCCACACTTACGAACACCACCCACACTTACGAACACCACCCACACTTACGAACACCACCCACACTTACGAACACCACCCACACTTACGAACACCACCCACACTTACGAACACCACCCACACTTACAAACACCACCCACACTTATGAACGAGCTTCCATGAAATATATATTTGTTTAACATCGACTTACAACTAGCACTTGCGAACGGAACCGTGGAACGATCCTCCGCGAGATGTAGTGAGTGTATGTGATGCCTGTACACTACTCTGTGGCAACACGGTGGCGAGATGTTAACAACCTCACTAGGTATACAGGAGGTCGTGGGTTCGACCCCGACCCTGAAGCCTACTGTTTATTTGAAGTCTGTGTGTGTAGAGGAGCCTACTCCAATATTGTTTTTGTGTGTGTGTATGTCCGTGTAGACGAGCCAAGCTGGAGCGAGAAGGAGGGAGGGAGTCTCTGACAACACGTGCAGCGCACTTTCAGCAGCCGGCATCGGCCCTATCCTCAGTAAATCGCCTCGAGGTGAGAACAGCAGTGAGCAAACATGTCCATCGGTGAATCGGGGGAAGTCACTACCGCCATTTTGCATGGAGGACTTCACGGTGGCCATGTTGCTTAGGGGACTTTATGGCAGCCATGTTGCACGGGTGACTTCATTGTGGCAATTTTGCATGGGGGATGTCACGGCAGCCACGTTGCATGGGGTACATTACTATGGCCATGTTGAAAGGGGGACGTCACTCTGGACATGTTACGTGGGGGATTTCACGGTGGCCATGATGCATGGCAGTCTATAGGATGGCCACGTTGCATGAGGGATATCACAGCGGCCATGTTGCATGGGGGTTGTCATGGTGGCCATGTGACATGGGGGATGTCACGGCAGCAATGTTGCGTGAGGGATGTAACTTTGGCTATGTTGCAAGGGGGACTTTATTGCGGCCATGTTGCATGAGGGCTGTTTTGATGGCCATGTTGCATGGGGGATGTCACGTCAGCCATATTGGATGGGGGTTGTCATGGTGGCCATGTTACATGGGTATACAGTATTTGGCTGCCGCGATATATTTCGTGATGAAGATGATGATGATATCAGCCACTTCGGTGGGGCTCTACCAGCCAAAATAAAAATATATATACATATAGTTTAGTTTTACGATGGGTCCCTGTGGGTGTTTATTGTTCGATATGTGCATGGATCTCTGTGGGTCTCTATGGATCTATATAAGTATGGGTCTCTATGGGTCTCTATGGTTCGATACTTGTATGGGTCTCTATGGGTCTCTGTGGGTCTCTATGGTTCGATACGAGTTTGGGTTTCTGTGGGTCTCTGTGGGTCTGAGTTGAGTGATGAGTCTCCATGTGAAGATGATGATGAGGATGACGATGAAGCTCTTACCTGGAATGTAAAAGAAACAGAAATAGTTCAAAGTTTAAGTTGTTGTTGCTGGCACGTGTGCAGAGATCCTGGATCTCTTTGGGCCCCAGCTGAGTCATCGACAGAAGCTGGAGCTGGCGGCCATGAAACAAGTATGGTTCTTCACTGTGGACAAGGTCGGCAAACCCCGGGGCGGCAACAACAACAACAGCTACGACGACGAAAACAACAACTACATCCCTGTGAGGCTCACAGAGATACAGAGATACCCATAGAGACCCACAGAGCCACACATAGAGACACCCACAGAGACCCAGAGAGACACCCATAGAGAACCACAGAGACCCAAAGAGACACCCACAGAGACCCACAGAGACACCCATAGAGACCCACAGAGACCCACTCCTATTGAGACCCAAAGAAGCACCCAAAGATACACCATTAGACACCCACAGAGGTTTTTGTTGGGTTAGAAGGCATGAGTATAAATTTGTAACCTGCCACCACCACCAGACACAGACAGTCAGTTAAGGTTTTATGTTACGGGTTTCTGGGGGTCTCTGTGGGTGTCTAAGGAACTGTGTGGGTCTTTATTGGTCTGGGTGTCTGTGGGTCTCTCTGAGTATCTCAAGATCTGGGTCTCTGTGTATGTGTTAAAGTTATTTCACGCCATATGTAGCAAACTTTGGCTAATTCTCTCACAACGACGTCGGCCGCAGTGGCCAGGAAATGTTAACTCGCTCGCCTGGTATACAGAAGGTCGTGGGTTGGATACCGACCCTGACGCCTGCTGTATATTTGGAGTTTGCATCTCTATCTCTCTCTCCGTGGTTGCGGGGATTTTTCTCCGGGTCCTCCGTTTTCTTTCCTTCCACATTTATAATCAACGTCACCACACATTGAGAGCAATTGGCTTCCGCTATACATTTCCACACGGTGGTAATGATAAGGTCACTTCGTTGAGCAATGATTTGAGATGGCCAGGTCGCTTTTGAACAAGAAGAGTTACATAGCAGCTCAGTGGTGGAGCCTTTAACAGCATAACAATAGGCTGCAGCCTTTCTGGAAATAAAACACATGCTGGTGGTGAACATGCAAACAACAACATGCTCTGATAATATGGCATTGCCTTTGAAACTGATTGGTCTACACCAGAGAGAACAGCCTTCTTTCGGGCCTAGTCTCAATACCTGGGTCTCACCACCAGTTGTTCGCCACCAGTGTCTCACTACCAGTGTCTCATTACCTGTATCTCAATACATGTCTCACCACCAGTGTCTCACAACCTGTCTCACCACCAGTGTCTCGCCACCAGCGTCTCACTACCAGCATCTCACAACCAGCGTCTCACAACCTGTGTCTCACCACCAGTGTCTCACCACCAGTGTCTCATTACCTGTATCTCATTACCTGTCTCACCACCAGTGTCTCATCACCAGTGTCTCACTACCAGTGTGTCAATACCAGTATCTCACTACCCAGTGTTAGATGGATAAACGCAAATAGGCGAACAACTCCCCCAAGTTTTAACGGAATTCGGTATTCTTGGGTCTTTCAGTGAAGTCACGTACTGTAGATAGGTTCAAAGAAAATAAAAATAACAGGAAGACGACCGCTTGCGTTGCGATCGAAACGTCGTTGTTTTCTGTTATTTTTTTTATTATTTTCTTTGAACCTATCTACGTGACTTTACCGAAAGACCCAAGAATATGAATTCCTACAGTCACAAAAGCTTTAATTCAAGCATTCGGCAGTTTAACGAACCATTTATACATTTCCGCGATCTAACACCCAAGCAAAAATAAACCTCCGTGGTGGAAAATGGCGGTCTTGGAAGCCCCGACTGCTGCTGCCACCACCGAGCGTTCGGCGCTCCGATTGCGACGCCTCTGAGTACCGGCCCCCGCCTCTTCCTCCGCCTCCTAGTTCCGCAACGAACAGCTCAACTACCGCTATGAGGTGCAGAAGATGATCGGCAAGGGAGGCCAGGGCCTGGCGCTGCAGTGCCGCGACCACAAAACCAAAAGGCTCGTGGCCGTCAAGATGCTGTCGCTGCCCTTGTGGTGAGTCAGAGGGCCTTCCGCGGTGGCCCGCACTCTCGGAAAATAATCATCAATGATTGGAGTTAAAGCCGTGAAACTGCCAGTAACTATGGACTCGCTGACAAAATACTAACTGCCGCAAAACTTCTGCTAACTATAAACTAACAAAATACTAACTGCCGTAAAACTACTGCTAAATATGAACAAACTAAAAAAGATACTAACTGCCATAAAACTGCTGCTAAATACGAACCAACAAATGTTTAACTGTCGTAATACTTACTGCTAACTATGAACTTGCTCACCAAATAATAATCTGCCGTGAGACGACTGCTATGAACTAAAGTTAACTTTCAAAATAATAACTACCGTGCAACTGTTGCTAACTCTAAACTAAAAACTAACAGACCCATAGAGACCCACAGAGACCCATAGAGACGAACAAAGACACCCAGACCCTGAGAGACCCATAGAGGCCCACAGCAACACCCAGACCCTGAGAAACCCACAGAGACACCCACAGCGACACCCAGACCCTTAGAAATCCACAGAGACACCCAGACCCTGAGAGACCCAAGAGACACCCAAACAAATAAAGACCCTTAAAGAACCACATAAACACCCAGACCCTTAGAGACCCACAGAGGCCCACAAAAACACCCAGACCCATAGAGAGCCACAGATATCCACAGAGTAACCCACAGAGGCACCCACAGAGACAACCACAGAGACCTATAGAGTCACCCACGGAGACCCCCACAGAGACCCCCACAGAGTCACCCACAGAGACCCCCACAGGGTCACCTACAGAGAAACCCACAGAGACCCCCACAGAGACCCCCACAGTCAACCCAACTACCCGCACAATCACCCACAGAGACCCCCACAGAGTCACCCACAGAGACCCCCACAGATTCACCCACAGAGACCCCCATATAGTCACCCACAGAGACCCCCACACAGACCCCCACAGAGACCCCTACAGAGACCCCCAAATAGACCCCCACAGAGACCCCCACAGAGACCCCACTGAGACCCCCACAGAGACCCCCAAAGAGTCACCCACAGAGTCAATCACAGAGACACCCACAGAGTCACCCACAGAGTCAACCACAGAGACACCCACAGAGACCCCCAAACAGACCCCCACAGAGACCTCCACAGAGTAACCCACAGAGTCACCCACAGAGTCACCCACACAGAGTCACCCACAGAGCCACCCACAGAGACACCCACACAGAGTCACCCACACAGAGTCACCCACACAGAGTCACCCATAGAGTCACCCTCACAGAGTCACCCACAGAGTCACCCACACAGAGTCACCCACACAGAGTCACCCACACAGAGACACCCACACAGAGTCACCCACACAGAGACACCCACACAGAGTCACCCATACAGAGTCACCCACACAGAGTCACCCACACAGAGTCACCCACACAGAGTCACCCACACAGAGTCATCCACCCAGAGTCACCCACACAGAGTCACCCACACAGAATCACCCACACAGAGTCACCCACACAGTGTCACCCACACAGCGTCACTCACAGAGTCACCCACACAGAGTCACCCACACAGAGTCACCCACACAGAGTCACCCACACAGAGTCACCGTTGATTTCGTGGCCTTCCCCCTCCCGTTGCGCAGCTCCTCGACAGCGGCCCGCCAGAGGACGGAGCTGGAGGTGGCCAAGGAGCTGCAGGGCAGGGCCAGCGATGAGCGCTACGGAGTCATCCAGGTCCTGGACACGTTCGAATTCCGCGGCCACAATTGCCTCGTCGTCGAGCTCTTGAAGTACGTGAACCTTCCCACCCACCACCCACCCACGTGCGTCTCCATTGCTCCGTTCGATAGTTGATTTATTTCGGAAGTAATATTTATTTAATATTTGATCAAGCAACTAGATTTATCGATTTATCACATTTATCAATTGAGTTTTACACGCAGGGCTTTTGCGACCATTATAATCCATAATAGAGGTATTTTTGGGTTAGATCGCTTAAAAATATAAATGTTGCGTCGTTAAACCCGCCACGACCCGACACAGCCAACTAGTAAGGGTTGTCACGCAAACAGAACGTGCCAATTCGTTACTAGTACAGCACTAGTGTGTAGTGTATAGTAGTGTAGTGTATAGTGTAGTGTATAGTGTAGTATAATGGTACAGCACAACGGTGTGTTGGACAGCCAAGCCACAACATTTACAATCTCTGAGTACGACATTTCGCTAGTAATTACAACCAGCTTCATCAGGCGAAAGTCAGATTTTGTGGAGAATTCCACCTGTTCCGTTCCTTATAAAGAGGCACAGATGTGGTGACCACACTTCTGTGCGGCAAAGTTGGGTGGGGGATTAATTTTCTAATTTGTTCCCCAATAGCTTTATTTAATAACTTTCATAATAAACTTATTTTGCAGTTTATTTAGTGAGTTTAAAGATAATTAACAATTCATCAAAATATGTCTCGCCTCGCTAAATGAATTAATTTAATCGAAGACGTAACTTATTTAATTGCTATTTTGGTAATTAATTTATGCAATAATTCATCTGACAATTTTACAATCACAATTTGTTTGGCAACCGAGTCTCCAAAGCTCTGGGAAGTCGAGCAGCACGCGTCCACGTGGCCCCCGTGGGTCAAGCAGCTCAGCACGGCGAACCGCTGCGTTATCGACAATCGCAGAACACCGTGGGGACAAAGCAGACGCAGGAAGTCCCCCGGGTTGCGGAAGACGCAACTCACGGAAACGTTCCCCATGAATCACACATTCTAATTTGTTTATGATATTGATAATCTACATGTGGAAAAAGGGAATTTGTGAATTTGTGTCTGTTTGAAATGTTTATGCAACAAACTTGAAATTTGGCATGTGGGTAGCTTCCAGACTGTACACAATGCAAAAAGTCTAAAAATAGACTTTTGTATTTTGGGGGGGGGGATGGCGGAATAATGCATGTAATACATTGCACGGCAAGTGAGTGGTGACGTCACATCTGTGATGTCACCCGCATGCGGCAGCGTCACGCAGTGTGCCTGCTGACGTCACGCATCCCCCCCCCAACCCCCGCGTAGGCTGTGTATCCTGCACAAAAGCGCTGCATAGCTGCCTACATTTTCTAAGTCAACGCGACGAATTTCAGCTCGCTCCTAAATAGGAAGCAGAAAATCCATCTGTTTGTGTGAAGCAGCAAAAACTCTCGAACGCTGAGTTCTGACGTCGTGAAATTTGCACAGCTTACGCTGTCTGGAATTTCTAAGGGAACGCGACTATATTCAGCTCGCCACGTCATTCCCTTCCCGAGTTGCCTAAATCGACCTTACGTAGAAGTGGGTTAAAGTTGAATTTCCTTCAGTGAAAAACATCCGATTTAGTGAAATTGATTTGTTTAGGATTTTTTCTTTCTTGCAAGCATCAACCTTTTTTAAGGGTTTTCCAGTGTAATCTTTATATATACAGCAAAAGGGAAATGTGTAGATATGTGTGTCTGTTCGAAATGTTTAGCATACTTCCCAACATGCTACAAACTTTAAATTTGGCATGTGGGTAGCTTCCATACTGTACACAATGTAAAAAGTATAAAAAATTACTTTGTATTTTTTTTGGGGAGGGAATAATGGATATAATCTATTGCACGGCAGTGAGTGGTGACGGCACATCTGTGATGGAATAAACTATTAATTTCCGTGCGAAGAACGGGTACACATTCTAGTAAAATATATATTAATAAGCTATTTTTTTAAATAATAAAATAACACGATATTAATAAGATTCCAAAATAATAAGGAAATTATAATGAAATAATAATACAAATATATTGCTAATAGAAATTTTAATAATTTTTTTATTAATAAATATTCATAAAGTAACAATAAAAATATTATTGTTAAATTGTGATATGATAGTAATAAAATGATAGTAATGAAATTATAAAATAGAAATTGTAATAACAACATAATCACGGTGAAATTAGAATGAAATCATAATGAAATTATTATCATTAAATATTTCACGCACGGCAATGTTTTGTGCGCGTTAGTTCCCTCGGCGCTAGGGCAGCGCGGCGACGACGTGGATGAATACCGCGGAGCGACGAGGAGTTCCCTGGCCTCCCCTCCCCCCCCCTGCCAAAACTAACCAAGTGGCACAGTCGGTTTGGGGTCCGGGTTGTGGGTCGCCCTGCAGACGTTATCGGAACGGGAAAGGGGTTTTAACGTCGTCGTCGTCCTTGTCGTGCCAGGAAGAGCCTCTACGATGTCATGAGCAAAGGGAGCATCGGGCGAATCTACGTGAGGCGGTTGAGGGAGTACACCAGGGCCATCCTCGACTTCCTGTTGTACGCCAAGGGGCGGGGCATCGTCCACGGGGACATCAAGCCGGTGAGCGGAGCGGGCGCGGTGGTCGCGCCCTCTCGTCGGGGTGCTTGGTTAGCTGGCGCGGAGGCAGCCCGGCCACTGTTGATCACGGGGTCGATGCGGTGGCTCCGTCCATCTGGAGGGAGGTGGTGGTAGTGGTGGTGGTGGGGTCACTTTACCTCCGGTGAAGACGATCCGGGACGAGGTGGACACTCGTACCATAGAGGCAGGCCGGCCATGGTTGATTGCAGGGTCAATGCGCTGGCTCTGTCCTTCTACTGTGACTCTGCCACCTCCTCCTTCCAGATGGAGGAGGTAGCAGGAGATGTTAACTACCTCGCCAGGTATACAGGAGGTCGTGGGTTCGATCCCGACCCTGACGCCTGCTGTATGTTTGGTGTCTGCGTCTCTCTCTCCCCGTGGTGGTCATGTGGATTTTACTCCGGGTCCTCCGGTTTTTCCCTCCACGTTCAGAATCAACATCACCAAGCGTTTAGAGTATTTGACCGCTGCTTTAACATTTCCGCGTGATTATGATGATGATGATATCAGCCCACTTGGTTGAGCTATCGTTTGTGATGGCCAGGTCGCTTCTGACAGAACAGCTGCACAGCAGCACAGAGTGGGGCCTTACACCTAGTAAAGTAAATATAGCTTAGTTTTAGTTTGGGTCTCTCTATGTCTGTGTAGGTCTCTATGAGTATGGGTCTCTCGAAGTCTGTGTGAGTCTCTATGAGTATGAGTCTCTCTAAGTCTGTGTGAGTCTCTATGAGTATGGGTCTATTTCGGTCTTTATGGGTCTCTATGAGTATGGGTCTCTGTTGGTCTGTGTAGGTCTCGATGAGAATGGGTCTCTGTTGGTCTGTGTAGGTCTCTATGAGAATGGGTCTCTATATCTGTGTGGGTCTTTATAAGTATGGGTCTCTGTGGGTGTGTATGGGTCTCTATGGGCCTGTTGAAACATGTGTTTAGAGTATTCTTAGTTTTTTCGGTAAAGTCACGTTGAAGAGAAACAACAAAATAACAAAATATATATAAAACAATAAAAAAATTTCTCACGACGTTTCGACCATAACTCAAACGGTCATCATCAGGTGTGTCGGTTTGCATAAATTTATTTTGAAAACGGCATAGTTATTTATTTATATATATATAAATAACGTTTGCGTCACGCGCAACGATTGGCTGTTTGCCAGGACTAGTCCATCTATTTTTTTGAAAAGAGGAGGGGGGAGACGAAATTTGTTTTTATGTATGCTGTCTGAAAGCCACTGTAAGCGTGAACAATCAATCAAGAACTGAAATGATTTATCAAATCTTTCCAATGATTGCTAAGATAAAATCCATCATCTCGGTTGAAATTGTCTCTGTGTTTGTATATGTGGATAGCCTCATGAACGAATCTCTCATGGAAGCCAGATGGCTTACAAAGAACCTCCGTCTTGGAAAAGTCAATGGCATGTGAGCCTACTGAATTAGAACAATGATCTGCTACGGCCGAGGTGTTGGTCCTACCGTGTTTAAGGTCTGCTTTATGTTCACGAATGCGGTCCGAGATATGGCGTTTGGTTTCTCCAATGTAACTACTACCACAGAGGCAACTTAGTTTGTAGACACCAGGGTATTGTATGTCCGGAATCACATCTTTTACAGACGGAACCAGATCACGGATTTTATGTAATGTGTTGAAACGGACCTGGATCTTGTGTTTATTCAAGATTTTGGAGATCTTTTTTGTGATCCCAGCAATGTAGGGTAAAGTGATGGTTTTGAAAGGCTCCTCAAGAGGGTTTTTCTTCATGGTTTGAGTGATAGCTTTGCGGATTGTATAGTCGGAGTAACCATTAGCCCTAAGGGCTTGGTGTACGTGCTTGAGTTCACTGCTTATGTGTTCCTGGTCGGATATGCATTGGGCTCTATGATACAGAGTCTTGATGAGAGAATTCTTCTGTGATGGATGGTGGTGGGAATCCGGTTTCAGATAAGCATCCGTATGGGTAGCTTTCCTGTAGACAGAGTGGCTCATTGAACCATCAGGTCTCTTTTTAATTAGGACATCCAAAAAAGGTATCTTGCCATCTATTTCGACTTCCATGGTAAATCTGATGGCTGGGTGTATGGAATTGATGTGGTCGAAGAATTGGTCTAGAGCAGGCCGGCCATGTGGCCAGATGACAAAAGTGTCATCCACGTACCTCTTCCATAAGGTTGGGCGCAGAGTGGCAGTCTGGATGGCGTCAGTCTCAAATTTCTCCATGAAAATGTTAGCTATAACTGGAGAAAGGGGGGAGCCCATTGGGGTGCCCTCAGTTTGTTTGTAGAAAGTTCCATTCCAAGTGAAGTATGTATTGGTTAAACAGTGTCTCACCAGGGGGGGTACCTCAGTGTTTAGTCCTTGATGAACCAAGTCTTCAATGATTGCAATGGTGTCAGGTACAGGAACCTTGGTGAATAAGGAAACTACATCAAAACTGACAAGCAGGTCGTCTGGGGACAGGGAAATACCCTTGATTGTTGATACCAGGTGAGTAGAATTTTGTACCGCAGAGGTGGTCTTTCCAGTGAAAGGACGCAGGATTTCAGACAAAAAACGAGCTAGTTTGTAGGTGGGGGAGCTGATAGTAGAAACTATGGGACGAAGAGGTGTATCAACTTTATGTATTTTTGGTAAGCCGTATAATCTTGGTGGCCTGGCAGCAGAAGGTTTCAACGAAAACTGTTTAGATTGATCAATTAATGCGGTTGAATCAGAAATTATTTTGTTGGTTTGTGTGACGAGGCTGTTGGTGGGATCTCTTTTTATTTTTGTATAACTACCATCGTCGAGTAATTCTTTAATTTTGTTGTTGTATTCTATTTTATCCATGATAACAGTAGCATTGCCTTTGTCAGCTGAGAGAACTACAATATCATTCCTCTTTTTTAATTTATATAATTCAAAACGCTCATCTTTGCTGAGGTTGCTAGCTGGCATCTTAGCGTTTTTGAGGGTTGCAGCGATTTCAGATCTTGCTACGTCTGCAGCGATGTGACCCAGGCCCCTGAGAGCAACGTCTACTTGGGCAATTATATCATTAACTGGTATGTGTTTAGGTGTGACTGCAAAGTTTAGACCTTTAGCTAAAACGGATTTCAGACCATCGGAAATAGAACTGTTACTGCGATTAATTACGACTTTATTAACGTCTAACTTTTTGGTGTGTGGGTCCGGTCTTTTGTTTAAGAGGAGGTTAAATTTGGAAATCAGGTTTTCCTTACATTTGGTCGACATAGTAGCAGCTGAAGAGGCAGTCATATTGTCTACATGTTCCCAATCCGATGTGGACATTATTGCCGTCAATGATAAGTGTGATTTGTAGAGTGTCTTGTCTAACTGATCTAGTTCTGTGCGTATAAGTCTGATTTTTTCTGAGATAAGAGCTAAGCTAGTTTTGAAAAGAATTCGTTTCGCATTAGAAGAAGTTACAGTAGCAGAGGTGAGTGTAAATGCGATTGGTATTACCCCAGAGTCGCGGCATCTCTTCAGGAAGGTGAGAGACTCGATCAGCTGAGCAGTCACACCTAAACACATACCAGTTAATGATATAATTGCCCAAGTAGACGTTGCTCTCAGGGGCCTGGGTCACATCGCTGCAGACGTAGCAAGATCTGAAATCGCTGCAACCCTCAAAAACGCTAAGATGCCAGCTAGCAACCTCAGCAAAGATGAGCGTTTTGAATTATATAAATTAAAAAAGAGGAATGATATTGTAGTTCTCTCAGCTGACAAAGGCAATGCTACTGTTATCATGGATAAAATAGAATACAACAACAAAATTAAAGAATTACTCGACGATGGTAGTTATACAAAAATAAAAAGAGATCCCACCAACAGCCTCGTCACACAAACCAACAAAATAATTTCTGATTCAACCGCATTAATTGATCAATCTAAACAGTTTTCGTTGAAACCTTCTGCTGCCAGGCCACCAAGATTATACGGCTTACCAAAAATACATAAAGTTGATACACCTCTTCGTCCCATAGTTTCTACTATCAGCTCCCCCACCTACAAACTAGCTCGTTTTTTGTCTGAAATCCTGCGTCCTTTCACTGGAAAGACCACCTCTGCGGTACAAAATTCTACTCACCTGGTATCAACAATCAAGGGTATTTCCCTGTCCCCAGACGACCTGCTTGTCAGTTTTGATGTAGTTTCCTTATTCACCAAGGTTCCTGTACCTGACACCATTGCAATCATTGAAGACTTGGTTCATCAAGGACTAAACACTGAGGTACCCCCCCTGGTGAGACACTGTTTAACCAATACATACTTCACTTGGAATGGAACTTTCTACAAACAAACTGAGGGCACCCCAATGGGCTCCCCCCTTTCTCCAGTTATAGCTAACATTTTCATGGAGAAATTTGAGACTGACGCCATCCAGACTGCCACTCTGCGCCCAACCTTATGGAAGAGGTACGTGGATGACACTTTTGTCATCTGGCCACATGGCCGGCCTGCTCTAGACCAATTCTTCGACCACATCAATTCCATACACCCAGCCATCAGATTTACCATGGAAGTCGAAATAGATGGCAAGATACCTTTTTTGGATGTCCTAATTAAAAAGAGACCTGATGGTTCAATGAGCCACTCTGTCTACAGGAAAGCTACCCATACGGATGCTTATCTGAAACCGGATTCCCACCACCATCCATCACAGAAGAATTCTCTCATCAAGACTCTGTATCATAGAGCCCAATGCATATCCGACCAGGAACACATAAGCAGTGAACTCAAGCACGTACACCAAGCTCTTAGGGCTAATGGTTACTCCGACTATACAATCCGCAAAGCTATCACTCAAACCATGAAGAAAATCCCTCTTGAGGAGCCTTTCAAAACCATCACTTTACCCTACATTGCTGGGATCACAAAAAAGATCTCCAAAATCTTGAATAAACACAAGATCCAGGTCCGTTTCAACACATTACATAAAATCCGTGATCTGGTTCCGTCTGTAAAAGATGTGATTCCGGACATACAATACCCTGGTGTCTACAAACTAAGTTGCCTCTGTGGTAGTAGTTACATTGGAGAAACCAAACGCCATATCTCGGACCGCATTCGTGAACATAAAGCAGACCTTAAACACGGTAGGACCAACACCTCGGCCGTAGCAGATCATTGTTCTAATTCAGTAGGCTCACATGCCATTGACTTTTCCAAGACGGAGGTTCTTTGTAAGCCATCTGGCTTCCATGAGAGATTCGTTCATGAGGCTATCCACATATACAAACACAGAGACAATTTCAACCGAGATGATGGATTTTATCTTAGCAATCATTGGAAAGATTTGATAAATCATTTCAGTTCTTGATTGATTGTTCACGCTTACAGTGGCTTTCAGACAGCATACATAAAAACAAATTTCGTCTCCCCCCTCCTCTTTTCAAAAAAATAGATGGACTAGTCCTGGCAAACAGCCAATCGTTGCGCGTGACGCAAACGTTATTTATATATATATAAATAAATAACTATGCCGTTTTCAAAATAAATGTATGCAAACCGACACACCTGATGATGACCGTTTGAGTTATGGTCGAAACGTCATGAGAATTTTTTTTATTGTTTTATATATATTTTGTTATTTTGTTGTTTCTCTTCAACGTGACTTTACCGAAAAAACTAAGAATATGAATTACTGCAGTCACGAAAGCTTTAAATCAAAATTTAATCGCCTCTACGGGGAGGGTTTTCACATAACTTTAAGATCCTTCAACAAACTCCGGGATAAGAAAGCTCAGCTGATCGAGTCTCTCACCTTCCTGAAGAGATGCCGCGACTCTGGGGTAATACCAATCGCATTTACACTCACCTCTGCTACTGTAACTTCTTCTAATGCGAAACGAATTCTTTTCAAAACTAGCTTAGCTCTTATCTCAGAAAAAATCAGACTTATACGCACAGAACTAGATCAGTTAGACAAGACACTCTACAAATCACACTTATCATTGACGGCAATAATGTCCACATCGGATTGGGAACATGTAGACAATATGACTGCCTCTTCAGCTGCTACTATGTCGACCAAATGTAAGGAAAACCTGATTTCCAAATTTAACCTCCTCTTAAACAAAAGACCGGACCCACACACCAAAAAGTTAGACGTTAATAAAGTCGTAATTAATCGCAGTAACAGTTCTATTTCCGATGGTCTGAAATCCGTTTTAGCTAAAGGTCTAAACTTTGCAGTCACACCTAAACACATACCAGTTAATGATATAATTGCCCAAGTAGACGTTGCTCTCAGGGGCCTGGGTCACATCGCTGCAGACGTAGCAAGATCTGAAATCGCTGCAACCCTCAAAAACGCTAAGATGCCAGCTAGCAACCTCAGCAAAGATGAGCGTTTTGAATTATATAAATTAAAAAAGAGGAATGATATTGTAGTTCTCTCAGCTGACAAAGGCAATGCTACTGTTATCATGGATAAAATAGAATACAACAACAAAATTAAAGAATTACTCGACGATGGTAGTTATACAAAAATAAAAAGAGATCCCACCAACAGCCTCGTCACACAAACCAACAAAATAATTTCTGATTCAACCGCATTAATTGATCAATCTAAACAGTTTTCGTTGAAACCTTCTGCTGCCAGGCCACCAAGATTATACGGCTTACCAAAAATACATAAAGTTGATACACCTCTTCGTCCCATAGTTTCTACTATCAGCTCCCCCACCTACAAACTAGCTCGTTTTTTGTCTGAAATCCTGCGTCCTTTCACTGGAAAGACCACCTCTGCGGTACAAAATTCTACTCACCTGGTATCAACAATCAAGGGTATTTCCCTGTCCCCAGACGACCTGCTTGTCAGTTTTGATGTAGTTTCCTTATTCACCAAGGTTCCTGTACCTGACACCATTGCAATCATTGAAGACTTGGTTCATCAAGGACTAAACACTGAGGTACCCCCCCTGGTGAGACACTGTTTAACCAATACATACTTCACTTGGAATGGAACTTTCTACAAACAAACTGAGGGCACCCCAATGGGCTCCCCCCTTTCTCCAGTTATAGCTAACATTTTCATGGAGAAATTTGAGACTGACGCCATCCAGACTGCCACTCTGCGCCCAACCTTATGGAAGAGGTACGTGGATGACACTTTTGTCATCTGGCCACATGGCCGGCCTGCTCTAGACCAATTCTTCGACCACATCAATTCCATACACCCAGCCATCAGATTTACCATGGAAGTCGAAATAGATGGCAAGATACCTTTTTTGGATGTCCTAATTAAAAAGAGACCTGATGGTTCAATGAGCCACTCTGTCTACAGGAAAGCTACCCATACGGATGCTTATCTGAAACCGGATTCCCACCACCATCCATCACAGAAGAATTCTCTCATCAAGACTCTGTATCATAGAGCCCAATGCATATCCGACCAGGAACACATAAGCAGTGAACTCAAGCACGTACACCAAGCTCTTAGGGCTAATGGTTACTCCGACTATACAATCCGCAAAGCTATCACTCAAACCATGAAGAAAAACCCTCTTGAGGAGCCTTTCAAAACCATCACTTTACCCTACATTGCTGGGATCACAAAAAAGATCTCCAAAATCTTGAATAAACACAAGATCCAGGTCCGTTTCAACACATTACATAAAATCCGTGATCTGGTTCCGTCTGTAAAAGATGTGATTCCGGACATACAATACCCTGGTGTCTACAAACTAAGTTGCCTCTGTGGTAGTAGTTACATTGGAGAAACCAAACGCCATATCTCGGACCGCATTCGTGAACATAAAGCAGACCTTAAACACGGTAGGACCAACACCTCGGCCGTAGCAGATCATTGTTCTAATTCAGTAGGCTCACATGCCATTGACTTTTCCAAGACGGAGGTTCTTTGTAAGCCATCTGGCTTCCATGAGAGATTCGTTCATGAGGCTATCCACATATACAAACACAGAGACAATTTCAACCGAGATGATGGATTTTATCTTAGCAATCATTGGAAAGATTTGATAAATCATTTCAGTTCTTGATTGATTGTTCACGCTTACAGTGGCTTTCAGACAGCATACATAAAAACAAATTTCGTCTCCCCCCTCCTCTTTTCAAAAAAATAGATGGACTAGTCCTGGCAAACAGCCAATCGTTGCGCGTGACGCAAACGTTATTTATATATATATATAAATAAATAACTATGCCGTTTTCAAAATAAATTTATGCAAACCGACACACCTGATGATGACCGTTTGAGTTATGGTCGAAACGTCGTGAGAAATTTTTTTATTGTTTTATATATATTTTGTTATTTTGTTGTTTCTCTTCAACGTGACTTTACCGAAAAAACTAAGAATATGAATTACTGCAGTCACGAAAGCTTTAAATCAAAATTTAATGTGTTTAGAGTGTTTGGCTGCTGCTATAAATGTCCACGCAATGATGATGATGATGCTAATGATGTTATTACGTGATGGCCAGGTCGTTTCTGATAGAATAGCTACACAGCAGCTCAGCGGGGCCTTACACCCTTGTAGTAACATAAAACAAATAGGTTTAGTAGTTTATTAAAACGACTTTGAACGGGTCTCAGGCACATAGCCCATGCCGAAAGTGGGAGGTGGGGGGGCTGCCTGTGTGGGTGTAAATGCGTCACTTTGCGTGATCGACCCACTGCTGGGTGGACATTCTTGCTGTAACCTCAGAGCGTGGAATTCCTTCTCTGTCTCTCCCCTTTGTCCAGGATAACATTCTGCTCACC
The DNA here is from genome assembly GCF_048934315.1 of Petromyzon marinus. Taxonomy (NCBI): domain Eukaryota; kingdom Metazoa; phylum Chordata; class Hyperoartia; order Petromyzontiformes; family Petromyzontidae; genus Petromyzon; species Petromyzon marinus. The sequence goes on along the minus strand of NC_133746.1, from coordinate 633,472 downwards.
GCGGCCGGAAAAGTCAGGGTCACCGACTTCGGGTGGAGCTCCTACCTGAAGCATAAAAGTGAGTGGCTTTGTGTGCGTGGAGTTTCTTTTTTCAGGGTTAGCTCGCGTCAACGTAAACGTTGCGTCGTCAAACCCGCCGCCATCCGACGCAGCCAGTAAGTGAGGTTCAGCGTCACGTAAACAGGACGCTCCAAATCGCCACTTGCACAGCACTAGCCGGTGTGCTGGAGATGTAAATCCACTACGACGTTTACAATTCGAGCGATTACAGCTGAGCATCATCATCGGGCGGGCAGCCAGAGTACGCGGTCCAACCCAAAAACTCGCCTCCGCCGTGAAATATCGGTCGCAGAAGCCGACTAGGCATTTAACCGACCGAAAAAAGAAACCTGTTCAACCCACGTCGCTGTTGACGGAGGGGCTACTTTATATTCATCGTCGTTGTGGTTATTGTTGTTGTTGCTGTGCAGCCCAAAACATGTGCGGGACGTTGCCCTACATGGCCCCGGAGCTGCTGCTGGGCTACTATGTCACCTGCGCTGTGGACATGTGGGCTCTGGGCTGCACCGTGGCTGAGATGGCCACTGGCAAGGATCTCTTTGATTCACGAATCTTCACAGAACACCTGCCCTACTGCATCGAGGTACGGTCGGTGGGTGGGTACGGTGGGTATGGTGAGTGGGTATGGTGGGTGGGTACGGTGGGTATGGTGGATGGGTGGGCGGGCAGGTCTTTATGGATATGGGTCTTTGTGGGTCTGCACAGAGACCCATACTCATAGAGAACCATGCAGACCCACAGATACCAATACTCAGAGTTTGATTCGTCTGGCGGCCACAAACAACCGGCGAGGAATATCTAACCTAGTCCTGGACCTCTCATAGGTCGACGCAGCCTCAAACGAGTACTTGGTGTAGCGGTGTGTAGTAAACATTTCCACTGGGGGAGACAAAGGTGGCCGGGTGTGGTGCTGGGCACCCACCCCCTTGTGTGCCGTTCCGGCCTTCAAAGGTGCTGCTCGCTGCTAACAGCACTTGCCCCAGCAATGAGATGAGGCTAATACGGGGAAGGGGAGATTGTTGTATTTGTACACAGTGCTGGCCTTCATAGGTGCTGCTCGCTACTAACAGCGCTTGCCCTAGCAATGAGATGAGTCTAATAAGGAGAGGGAGGGATTGTTGTCTTTGTACACAGTGCCGGCCTCGACAGGCGCTGCCTCCGCCACTAATCACCGCTGACAGACGGCACTTTCCCCAATGGGCCAGCTGAGGCTACACCGGCTGTAACCCTCCCCCCCTCCTCCTTTTGTCTTCGTCCAAAACCGTGCGCAGATCCTGGGCATGCCCCCGAAAAAGATGGTGGACGAAGCACCTAACAAGACAACTTACTTTGGTGAGTCGCCAGCGACGTGACCCATTCCGTTTTGTTAGATGGGGGGGGTGGCAGTGAAGCTCTTATAGGGTTCTATTGTGGGGGGGGGCTCTGATTATCCCGGAGGTGGGGGGGTGGGGTGGGGGTTGGGGATCTTTGTAACAGTCGTTAGGAAGCATAGGTGGGTGGGTGAGTGAGCGGGTGGGTGGGACGGTGGGTGGGGAGGTGAGTGGGTCGGTGAGTGGGTGGGTGGGTTAGTGAGTGGGAGACTGGGTATGTAGGTGGTGAGTGGATATGTAGGTAGGTAGGTGGGCGACTGGATAGGTAGGTGGGTAAGTGCATAGGTGGGTGGTTGAGTTGGTCGGTGTGAGGGTATGTGGGTAAGTGCGCAGGTGAGTGAGTTGGTGGGTATGTAGGTCTATAGGTATGTGGGTAGGTAAGTGGATGAGCGGGTATGTGGGCGACGTGGTGGTTGGTGACTCTGCGTGCGTCTCTCTGTCTCTGCAGACCCTGAGGGCCTCCCCTACAACCTGTCCAAGCAGGGGCCACCGGGAAGCCTCCCTCTGCACCGCGCGCTGCAGGGCCACCACCCTCAGCTGGTGGACTTCGTCAGCCGTTGCCTGCAGTACGAACCACACTCACCCCTCGCTCACCCCCACTCATCCCCACACCACTCACCGCCACTCACTCACCCCCACTCACCACCCCATACCTGTCAACACCTTATCACTGCCCTACCTTACTACAGACACAACATTATTGGTCACCCCGTGACCCTTATAAATCTCAACGTTCATCCTGCAAAATCCCATCACAAGGGACAAACAAACAAATAGACACGAATTATTGTTGTTACCCAGAATTGAAACGGCTGCACTCCGTACGGACCTGAAAACACAATTTCCCTGCACAAGAATATCTAATAAACCGTACGGGTTGACAGCTCGGCCACCCACTCACCACCCACCACCACTTCCTCCCACCCTCTCCATCTCTCCCCCCACGCCGCCATCTCCCCACTCTCCCCCCACCTCCCACCCTGTCAAATCATCTCACCATGCCCCTCTCACCACGTGTGTGTCTCCCCCCATCCCTTCTCTCCCTCCCTGTGCGTCTCCCAATAGATGGGATCCGAATCTCCGGATGACGCCTGAGCAGGCGCTGGCTCACAGCTGGCTCCAAAACACCACCACCACCACCCGGGACACTACCAGAAGGGCCACCCCCACCAATGCCACCATCCGGGCCACCACCACCACCACCTTCAGGGGCACCTCCACTGCTAGCGAGGCCACCACCAGCAGCAAGGCCACCCCCACTTCCAGCGAGGCCAACCCCACCACCACCACCATTCGGGCCACCACCGTCACTCGGGCCACCACCACCAGCGAGGCCACCCCCACCGCCAGCGAGGCCACCCCCACAACCACCACCATCCGAGCCACCACCACCAGCTGGGCCGACACCACCAACTGGGCCACCATCAGCAGCAGCGGTGGCACCACTCCTGTGCAGGGATCTGCAGCTGCTGAGCCACGGTAAGCCTCTCTCTGTGTACCTCGCCTGGTACGCAGGAAGTCGTGGGTTCGATCCCGACCCTGATGAGATATTAACCACCTCGCCTGATACGCAGGACGTCGTGGGTTCGATCCCGACTCTGATGAGACGTCAACTACCTCGCCTGGTACGCAGGAGGTCGTGGGCTCGATCCCGACCCTGACGATGCCAGCTGCTGCTGTATATTTGCAGTCTGCGTTTCTGTCCCCGTGGTCACCGCGTGGATTCTTCTCAGGGTCCTCAGGATTTTCCCCTCCACGTTGAGAATCGGCGTCATGCACTTCGAGTAATTGACTGCCGCTATGAATGTCCACGCGATGAAGATGATGATGATGTTATCTGCCCACTTGATTCGGCTATCATTCGAGATGGCCAAGTCGCTTCTGGTCTAAGTGGGTCTATGGATATCTGTGGGTCTATGCGTCTCTGTTATTATGGGCCTCAGAGGTCTGTATGGGTCTCTATGAGTATGGGTCTCTGGGGTCTGTATGGGCTGTATTAGTATGGGTCTCTGTGTGTCTCTGAATATGGGTCTATGAGTATGGGTCTGTATAGGTCTCTATTAGTATGGGTCTCTGTAGATCTGTATGGGTCTGTATGAGTATTGGTCTGTATGGGTCTCTATGAGTATGGGTCTTTGTGAGTGTAATGAGTGGCTCCAACACGATAAGAACTTGAAACGTTTATTAATAAATCTTCGGTACAGTTGGCCGTCTACTCGTCTCTTGTCACTCGCACCACGGATGCATGGCCCCCCAAGCGGCTTCGCTGCCCTGCGCGCTCGCCCCACTCTCTAGCACGCCGCTGGCTGACGGCGCTGGCTAGGGAGCGGCTGAGTGGCTGAAGGTCGAGCCGCCACGTGGCCGATGATGGCAGAGCAGCGGCGGCGACGGGAATCTCCTCTTGATTCTTCACACACCGACCCCGCACCTTGCTCCGGCCCCCGCTTATATTCGCTCCCCGGCGACTAAACCCCGCCTCTGGCCACGCCCCTCATGGAAGCTTCGGGAGCATTCCAGAGGCTTCCCGGGTGGCTCCGCCCCATTACCTTTGGCCTCGATGTAATCTTTCCCCGAGATAACCCATAACTGCATATCACACCACACCCCATATAAAACAGGAGATGGCGCTCTCATTACATGAGTATGGGTCTCTGTAGGTCTATGGGTCTGTATGAGCATTGGTCTGTATGGGTCTCCATGAGTATGGGTCTCTGTGGGTATGTATGGGTCTCTATGAGGATGGGTCTCTATGAGTATGAGTCGCTATGAGTATGGGTCTATGTAGGTCTATGGGTCTCTGTGGGTATGATAATGACAATGATGATGACGATGTTGATGATGAAGACGATGTTGATGATGCCGATGATGATGATGACGACGATGATGACGATGATGCGCTGCTGTGGTGTTGCTGCCTCTCTCCACAGAGCGGAGCCGGAGGAGAAGCTCCCATCACCATCGTCATCGTCACTGCTCACCCAGACCTTTGGAGAGAGGACGGAGGTGGTGGAGACGCAGGAGGATGACGACAACGAGGAGGATAAAGAGGAGGATGAAGAGGAGGAGGATGAAGAGGAGGATGAAGAGGAGGAAGAGGAGGAGGAAGAGGAGGAAGAGGAGGAGGAAGAGGAGGAGGAAGAGGAGGAAGAGAAGGAAGAGGAGGAGGAGAGGGAGCGAGGGGTCCTGGCGCGTGTGGGCAGGGCGCTCCGCTCGCTCTTCGGCCGTCTGCTCCTCTGTGGTGGACGGCCCACGGCAGAGTAGCGGAGTGGTGGTGGTGGAATCGGTGCAACCACCACCACGAGCAGCAGCAGCAGCAGCAGCACCACCACCACCACACTCACTCACCACCCACACTCACCACACTCACCACCCACACTCACCGCACTCACCACCCACTCACCACCCACACTCACCACTGACACCACACTGACTCACCACCCACACTCACCACACTCACTCACCACCCACACTCACCACCCACACTCACTCACCACCCACACTCACTCACCACCCACACTCACTCACCACCCACACTCACCACCCACACTCACCACACTCACCACCCACACTCACCACCCACACTCACCACCCACACAACCCATACTCACCACCCACACTCACCACTCACACTCACCACCCACACACCACCCACACTCACCACTGACACCACACTCATCACCCACACTCACCACACTCACTCAACACCCACACCACCCACACTCACTCACCACCCACACTCACCACCCACACTCACCACCCACACAACCCATACTCACCACCCACACTCACCACTCACACTCACCACCCACACACCACCCACACTCACCACACAATGGACTACAGCCAGCCTAGCCACGTGCGCGTGTGAAGAGTTAGGATAGAGATACAAAATAAGTTATAATGTAATAATGTGTACATATATATCTAGACCATTGTTTATCGATTGTTGTTGTTAATAAATAAGCGGACTCAACAGAACGTTGCAGTTGTGTTTGTTGTGGCGAGTTGCTGCTGCCTGGGGTCTCAGGTGACTTGCCTGGTATATAGGTCGTGGGTTCAATTCCGACCCTGATGAGATGTTTACCACCTCGCCTGGTACATAGGAGGTCGTGGGCTCAATTCCGACCCTGATGAGATGTTAACTACCTCGCCTGGTACGCAGGAGGTCGTGGGATCAATTCCGACCCTGATGAGATGTTAACTACCTCGCCTGGTATACAGGAGGTCGTGGGTTCGATCCTGACCCTGACGATCCCTGCTGCTGTATATTTGGAGTCTATGTCTCTCTCTCATCATCACAGTGGCTGGGAGATGTTAACTACCTCGCCTGGTATACAGGAGGCCGTGGGTTCCATCCCAACCCTGACGATGCCTGCTGATGCTGTGTATTTGGAGTCTAGATTTAAAGCTTTCGTGACTGCTAGGATCCATACTCTTTGGTTCTATTGGGTAAAGTCACATAGGTAAAAATAAAATAACAAAAAATCACGACGTTTCGGCCACAACACAAGCGGCCTTCATCAGGTGAAGGGACGAGCCTGTCTGGAGGACAGCGCTGGAGTGGAAGAAGCCACGCTTAGATCACGACATTTAAGCTGTGTGAGAAGAAGAAAAAGACCACGCGCTTTGACAAAGGAATTAGCATATAATTTAGCATTGAAATGGCTCATTGAAATAGCTAAGTTAAAGTATACACATCCGCAGAGGTGCCCCTTGACAAAGGAATTAGCATCGAATTTAGCATTGAAATAGCTGAGTGATTAGCTAGTAGCTGGTCACAGAAATAGCTATGTTAAAGTTAGAGTATATACATTCACCGAGGCACCTAGTACTCATCAAACAGGATAATTTAGCGAAACACAACCACGCTCAGACATCGGACCTATGTTCGAGCCTACAAGGTGTTCTGACAAAGAGATTAGCATAAAAATTAGCATTTGATTGGCGAATTTTAGGAAAGAGGTGGTGTACGTGCCGGTGGACTTGCAGTTTGGCGCGGGGGAAGGGGGGAGGGGGATTTTACCTATTGATGGTGTGAAGATGGGAATTTATAAGAGCTGCGAAAGTTTGGGGTACCACTACTCGAAAAATATACTGTACCATTGAAGTTTAACACGTAGGCTTTCGCGACCAATATTATTCATAATAAAGGTTTTTGGGTTAGATCGCGTTTATTTATAAATGTGTCGTAACCCTCCACCACCCGACACGGCCAATCAGCAAAAAAAAAGTGTCACGTTGACAAAAGACAAATAATTCACTACTTTAGTCCACCGGTGTGTTGAAGAGTGAATCCACATTTACAGTTTGAGTACGACGTTTCGCTGGTAAATACATCCAGCATCATCGGGCAATTCACCAGAATGGTAAAGCCCTCGCTTGCCCCGGTTTTATATAGAGCAGCAGGGTGACGTCATCACTTAACTCATATCAGGTGCAGTGATTAGAGGCGGAGGGGGGGGTATTGTAATTATATAATCGATTAGTAATCAGTCATTGGTTATGATTAGTAATGAGTTGTAGATTAGTAATTCTTTAAATCAAAATGTAATGTGTATTATTTAATAATACGCTTCCAGGCCGCACTAAGCCTGTAGCTGTCAGAGCGATTAAAGTTATTCTTGTTCCTCTCAATTTCAATGGATTCTCTAATTAGTCTTTGCCAGTAATAATTAGTTTTACACACCACTGCAACATTGTCAAAATCAATTGAGTGTCCTTGTTGACAAGCATGTTCTGCCACTGCCGACAGTTGTGTTTGAGATAATTTAATATTTCTCTGATGTTCTTTTAGTCTTACGCTGATGTTACGTCCCGTCTGCCCAATGTAGCAGCTGCCACATGAACAATTAATCCGATATACACCTTCTGTTGATAGTTTAGGTAATGTGTCTTTAGTACAAGATACTAGTTTTTGAATTTTGTGTACTGTACCAAATCTTACTGTAATGTTTTGCTTTTACAAAACACGGGCTAATTTGTCCGTTACTCCTGAGATATATGGAATTTTTATTGTTTTAACAATCTGGTCGCTTTCAGCAGTATTGCTTTGCAATCGTGATTTGGCATTCAGTGCTCTGTTAATTTGAGCATTATTGTAGCCATTCTGTCGTAGTGCGTCTTTAACGTGTTTAATCTCTCTCACTAGACTCTCACCATCTGACACTGTTTTAGCCCGATGTATGAGCATCTTGATAAGAGATGATTTCTGAGCTGGATGATGATGTGATTCTGCATTCAGATAGGCATCAGTGTGCGTTTGCTTTCTATAAACGCTGTGTGTTATTTTACCGTTTAGGCAATGTGTGTCTCTATGGATAAGCGTGGTTTCTTATTCGAACTGGGGAATTTGGTGGGCGCTTAACATGGGACCCTATGGGAGCTCTATGGGAGTTTGCCGGCGAGGGCGATTGTAATGTGCAGTGCGGATAGGTAGGGAAGTTTACGTCATGTAGGGAATGTGGAGGGAGGGTAACGTGAGAGCCTATGGGAGCTCAATGTGTCGCTGCTGGCAGGAGGTCACGGGACAGACCCAGCAGGTGCCATGGGTTGACTGCTGTGCCAGGCTAGGTACAGGAGGAGGTCACGGGACAGACCCAGCAGGTGCCATGGGTTGACTGCTGTGCCACCTCCTGCCAGCAGCGACACATTGAGCTTCCATAGGCTCTCACGTTACCCTCCCTCACATTCCCTACATGACGTAAACTTCCCTACCTATCCGCACTGCACATTACAATCGCCCTCGCCGGCAAACTCCCATAGAGCTCCCATAGGCTCCCATGTTAAGCTCCCACCAAATTCCCCAGTTCGAATAAGAAACCACGCTTATCCATAGAGACACACAGAGACCCATAGTTCAGTTCATTTATTAGGTATAGCCCTGTGAGGCATTCGATTCTTGAATCGGGTGCAACCACAACAAACAAAAACACGAACAATAAACGTCTTAAAGTGACTACGCGCAACAGAAAAATCCAGGAAAAAACGCAAAGTCTTCCAGAAAAAGCACCGCGTATCAACGCTGTATGCAAAAATCCCAGTGGGATGCAAGTAAAACAATAACATCCATGAGACAATTTAGATTACAGTGACCAGTCTAACTCTGTGTACTACTGTAGTGGGTTCCAGGACACGGAGACGGCAGAATAGAAGCAGCACTATTTATTTAAACCTTAACAAGGGTTACACTAGAAGGGGTAGCGGCCCCTCCACCCGTATAACTCAGGAACACACCCCAGGCTCTCTAGCCTAAGCTCTAGGCTCCCAGTTCCTCCTGGTAGGGCTCTAAGGGAGGCTATCAGATCTGGCCCTGGTTAGGCACAGATCTCGGCACCCCGCCGACCAGACCAGAAGGACTCTGATTCTGGGGCTCTGGGCCGCATCACTGGCTTGCTGTGCCGGCCCTGAAAAGGGCAGCGGTCACAGGAGTTCCAGGGTCTCACCTAGCTGGCCTTCTTTCTTCACTGGTTGCTTCAGCCTCGGGCCCCACACTCTGCCCCGAGCTCCCTGGCTCCCCGCACTTTATACCCACTGGAGCCTTAGCGGACGTTGTTGTAGTCACCAAGCTGTGGGTGAACCACACCTTCCCGTGCCATGTGTTTATTCCCCATATCACCCCTACACTACAACAAACAAATATGGCTAAAACAGAACCTTTTCGAAATCACCAAAATAAAGCTCTAAAAACAATGTAACAGTGATCACAGTAACTGTAATTTCAAATTTAACAATAAACTATATACGTAACATGTACGACCAAACTTTGCAGCCATAGCATCATGAGATGAGTATTACGACCAATGAAGGCGGCGTCTTTGAATGGACAAGAAGCACCTTGCACACCATTGGGTGGCAAAAACGTCGTTTTCCTCATGCTCACATTTCCCTATGGATGAGAGAAACCATTCATGCAGGTCTCATTGACACATTTGTAGAGGTGTTAACTACGCGCTGTTGCGTAACCTGCATTGCCACCAGGGCAGTGCAGCATTACCCCTGGGTACAACGGTTGGGGTCAGTCGAGGTGAAAGGGATCGTGGCCAGGGTTTGGTGCGAACCAATCAGACGGTTCCATGTGGGAATGTATGATTGGTTCTACCTGGCCATGAAGGGGTATAAGACGGGTGACCCAACAGACCTCGGGGAGTCCTCTCCCTGCACGAAGATAGAAGACTGGGCTGAAGCCTAGCTAGGACCCTGGACCAGCCTTTCAGCCCTTCTAAGGGCTAAGGCTCGGCATACCCAGTGGTCAGGACCCACCGGGCCAGCGGTGGGTCAGATAGCCTCCCCTAGGTCCTAGCCGGAGGACTAGGATAGCGGTAGACGTGTGAGTCCCGCCAAGTCTGGAGGTTGTACCTCCTTAGGTATCAAGGAGGTTAGCGGTAGACGTGTGAGTCCCGCCAAGTCCGGAGGATGTGTACCTCCTTAGGTATCAAGGAGGTTAGCGGTAGGCGTGTGAGTCCCGCCAGGTCCGGAGGCTGTACCTCACTAGGGTATCGGGTGAGGGGACCGAATATCCCTCTGTGTGTGTTAAGCGTTGTATAAGGAAATAATACAATAAACAGAGTGTGCCTCCTAAAAAAGTCTGCTCGTCCTTACAACACTACAACTTGTCTCAGAAGTGGTTGGAAATGGAAACCAAAAGTTCAGCCCACGCGCGGAGCCAGAACGAAGATAACGCTGCCTCACCTGCAAGCACCGCCAGCTCCGCTGAAAACGCTGCCACGTTGACAGCCGCCCAGCCACCGGTTGAGCAGCCGATCGCTCCCCCTGCGATGGGGGACGGACTCAGGGCAGCACACGGCCGTCTCGCTCAACTCCTACATGCCGCGGCCTCCATTCTCGAAGAGATCAACTTGGAGGTCGCGGGCAGGCCGAGTCAACCGCCGGCATACGTTCCCGCCATCGGCCGGGGCGGACATTTTGATTTTCCCGCTGAAGAACCACGTGATCCCGCCGGTAGCGGAAGCCAGGGGCATCCTGGGAACGCGGGGGGCCAATCACAACCCGCAACGTCATCAGCACGCGACGCTGCGAATTCAAGTTCCTCAGCGGACGCCGCGTCATCACTGTACCGACATGGTACAGTAGACTCTATCGGCCGGGAAATCACCGATCTCCGGCTCGAGATGGTGCAAGCTGAGGGGGAGACGACGTCCGCCCTCCAACAACGCCTGCCCATCTTCCGGGAATTCACATCTGAAGGGGGTGACTGGGCGGCGTTCCAGCGTCGCTTCCTGAGCCATCAAGAGATGGTGGGCTGGTCGGACGCACAGGCGCTCCGAGCGCTACCGGCCACTCTGGACGACGACGCTCTCGCCTCGCTCCTCACCATCCCCAGGTACAAAAGGGCGACTCTTCAATCGGCCCTCCGACGGATGTCCGACGTCTACGGGCCTCCATCCGACGTCCGCAGCCGATTTTACGACAGGCGACGCCGCCCTAATGAGTCTCCGTTGGCATTCCGGACCGCTCTACTGGCGATGGCAAGAGCGGGTTACCCTCGCATGGACGACGAGGCCATCGACGCCATCATTCTCCAGAAGATGCTGGAGCTGGCGCGCGAGCTGCGCATCGTCATCAAGCAGTGGACGACGACAGTATGTGCTCGCTACGAGCCGCTCGGTGCATCCACGCACATCTGCTGCTCCACACTTTATCGACCATCGCCGCCTCGGCTTCAACGTCGGAGCCTGCCAGCAGAGACGCCGAGTTCTCCCCCGACCGGGCCTTCAAGGCGACCAGGTCAACAGGCCGGCGATCGTCCGACCACGCTGGTCACCGCAACGACCAGCAGCGGAGACGGCCTTCTCCACGCGGCGACGTGACGTGCTTCAACTGTGGCTGACAAGGCCACATCTTCTCTGACTGCCGTGCGCCTCGACGACGCCCCTCCGCATCCCGGGGCCAAGACTACAGGACGTCCACGGCATCGTGGCAAAACCAGGCAAGTCGCGCCGCCTCTCACGCTCGGCCCTCATTTACACCATACACACTGCAACGCACCATAAGAAGGGCTCGCGATTCGGCGTGTGATGGGGGGTATTCTGGCGTTTGTTCGCGGCCACTCGGACCTAGGCAGTGGTCTGAGTTGGATCATAGGGTAGTCGCGGCGACGGCAAGTTCGTCCGTGGTTGTCGGATCAATCGAGGGTGTGGAATTTCGCGTGTTGGTCGATACTGGTGCGTCGGCTATGATCATTTCGGATTTGATTTACAATGTACTGCCCGTACGATGCCGCCCCTTGGAACGGGTTTCTATCCCGTGTTTCGCCGCTAATGGCAGTTCACTGGGCATTATTGGGCAAATTCGGGTGCAAATTTCGATTGGAGACATTAAATTGGCAGGGCCTATTTTGGTCTCTTCTTCCCTCGCCGTGCCATGTTTGTTAGGCACTGATTTTCTCGCGAAAATGCCTATTAAGATCCTTGTAGATCAAGGCTGCATCGAACTCCCATCGGGTCGACGGATGGCGTTCTTGCCCACACCCTCACATCCGCGCATGGCTAGTGCCTTGGTGCAGGCGTCTGTCGTGAGCACAGTCCGCATTCGCCAGGGACACAAATGCTCGTGCCCTTGCAACTTAAAAAACCGCTAGCCCCGGAGGCCTCGGCACATGGCATTTTGCTGGGGCCTTCAAACGCAGCTGTTAAGGGGTTAGATTTAGTGGCTGCATAGACCCTCGTAGCAGCCGACAGGGAGCCGTTCTTGCAGGTTTTGAATGTCGGATTGTCCACAACCGTCATTCCGCAAGAAACTGTGCTCGCTCACGCGACCCCGGTGCCGTTGGGGACCGGAGTCGCGGGACACGTGCATGACACGCCGCAGGTCCCACCTCCTTCCGAATCGGATGAGAGATGGTTGGACGCGCTCTGCACAGACACGGGTGATCTGTCTCATTCGCAGCGAATTAAATTGCGCGCTCTTCTGCGATAATTTTTCGATGTCTTCAGTAAATCTAAATTTGATATTGGCTGCACCAAGCTGCTGCGTCACCACATTGATACTGGTGACGCTGCCCCGATTCGACAAAACCCGTTTCGGCTTAGCCCGGCGGAGAAACAGCATGTTAAATCGGCTGTGGATGACATGCTGGAGGCCAATATCATTTCTCCCTCCACTAGTCCCTGGGGTGCTCCAATAGTGCTGGTGAAAAAGCACGATGGCAGTCTCCGTTTTTGCGTTGATTTTCGGCGCCTAAATAAAATCTCGGTAGCGGACGCCTACCCTCTCCCTCGTATGGACGAGTCATTGGATTCCCTGGCAGGGGCGCACTATTTCTCCACCTTGGACCTTCTGTCGGGGTTTTGGAAACTCCCCCTCGACGAATCGTCAAAACCTAAGACTGCTTTTCGGACACCACAGGGCCTTTTCGAGTTTAATAGATTGCCCATGGGTCTCCACTCGGCCCCAGCGACGTTCCAGAGGCTCATGGAGCTGGTCCTCGCTGGGCTCCAGTGGGACTCATGTCTCATTTATCTTGACGACGTCATCGTCTTTAGCTGCACGTTCGTCGAACACATCGAACGGTTGCGTGCTGTCTTCTTGAAAATGCGGGCCGCTAACTTGAAATTCAAGCCGCAGAAGTGTCACCTTCTGCGTGAGTCTGTGCGCTATCTGGGCCACATAGTTAGCCACTCGGGCATCTCTACCGACCCTGAAAAAACCAAATGTGTTCAACATTGGCCGACCCCTACATCTGCGGGCGATGTTCGTAGTTTTATTGGTTTTGCGTCGTACTACCGCCGGTTTGTTGCTGGCTTCGCGACGATTGCCAAGCCGCTCCACGCCCTTACGTCAAAAGGGGTGGAGTTTCATTGGGGGGACGCAGAACAGGCTGCGTTCGACTCCTTGCGGAACGCTCTCGTGACGGCACCGTCCCTTGCGTACCCCGATTTTTCCGTGCCATTCGTGTTGGACACCGACGCTAGCAATACGGGGATTGGGGGTGTTCTGTCCCAAAAAGTTGATGGCATTGAAAGGGTTGTTGCCTATGGTAGCAGAGTCTTGTCTCTTGCTGAACAAAGATACTGTGTGACCAGACGTGAGCTGCTGGCCATTGTTTTTTTTATTCAGCAATACAGGCCGTACCTGTATGGTCAGCATTTTACCGTGCGATCTGATCATTCGGCTTTACAGTACGCTCTGCAGGTTGACCAACCGTCCGGGCAGCTTTCTCGGTGGCTCGAAGTCCTTCAGGACTACGATTTCAATGTCACTTACCGTAGGGGTGCACAACACACGAATGCCGATGCGTTGTCTCGCCTCCCGCCGGCTCAAAAATGTGCGTGTTTTTTGGGCTCGGGCCGTTGTAAGCCGCCACTGCCTGCGCAGGTCGCGCCTCTCACAACGGTGTCAGCCGCACTTCCCGCCGCCTCAGCGCCGATGTTGAATCATGCAGATCCAATGGCCAGTGACGATTTGCTGGGGCTAACTTTGGCCGAATGGGGTCGGCACCAGAGCGAGGACATGTCGTTATTGAGGTTGCGTCGCCACGCGAATAATGCGGTTCCAAGACAGGGCAAATTTAATTCATTTGTCATGAAGCACGGCTTGTTGATGCATGGGGATGCTGACTCGTGTCAACATAAAATCGTCGTGCCATCCGCCTTGCGATGCAAAGCCGTATGGGCGGCGCATGAGCGTTTATTGCACCTGGGTGTTCATAAGACCATTGGGTTGTTGCGGTTGAAATTTTTCTGGCCGGGCATGCTGCGCGACGTCACTGACATTTTGCTGGGATGCACCCATTGTGCGCAACGTAAACCGCCGGCTACTCTGGCATGTCCACCCCTGCAACCCATTTCGGTCTCTCGTATAAATGAGTTGGTGGCTCATATTCTTAGTTCTTTCGGTAAAGTCACGTTGAAGGGAAACAATAAAATAATAAAATATATATAAAACAATAAAAATTCTCACGACGTTTCGACGACCGTTTGTGTTATGGTCGCCTTCATAGAACTCTCACCGCTATGTTATGCCATCAGGTCGATGAATCCCACCTCAATTGGGACTTGCAGGTTCCGGGGGTCCTCGCCGCATACCGTATGGCACCTCACGCGGCGACGGGATTTTCCCCGTTCTTTATAATGTACGGCAGGGATGCCTTCCTCCCGCCGACGTTCGGCTGGAAATCGAACAGCCACCGCAAAAGTCAAAGCTCGTTGACCACTTGCGATTCAACCTCCGTAAGTTGGCCGAGGCACGGGAGGCCGCAATTGAAAATTCGGCTTCCCGCCAACGGGCGAATTTGCGACTGCGTGACCCTCGGACGTACACGCATCGGTGGGCACCGGGAGACAGGGCATGGCTCCACTGCCCCCAGGTGCTGGTGTCCACGTCGGCCAAACTCCTCAGACCATGACGAGGCCCGGTTGAGGTAGTGGAAGTCCTGCGTCCCCAATGTGTTAAAATTAGCTGGGGACGGCGTCGCTGGTGCGTTCACCCCTCTCGGTTAAAACCCTTCGTCACGCCACGCATCCCTCCACAACACACACGACACGGGGACCGAGTGTGTGACGTGTCCGACGAGCCGGATGTTGCCCCGTTGGTGCCTAACCCACAGCGCAGGCGTGTCATTCCTCCTGCAGATGACGCGGGAGTGACGGCTCCATGCAGGCCACGTTCTGCCTCAATGGACCGTGGAGCAGCAGGTGTCCCCATGGAGATGCCTAAAGGCCCACCGGATGCTCTGGCTCATCCTCCTCCTTCCCTTGTGCCGCCGACAAAGCCTGCCATCCCCTACGATGGTCCCGCGAAACACACGCGTGCGAAATCTCGCCGGTTGTTATAATGTTTTTTTGGCATGTCTAGTGCCTTGTACATACGTTATGTTGTTAAGGGGGGTATTTATAGGGGTTTTATTGTTCTTGTTCTTGTTGTTCGTGAGGCACACTCACAATTCTTCTACCGTTGGTAATTTCGGAGTTTCCCATTGTTGCAGCCTGAACGGCTGGAGCATCCGAAGGAGGGGGTGATGTAGAGGTGTTAACTACGCGCTGTTGCGTAACCTCCATTGCCACCAGGGCAGTGCAGTATTACCCCTGGGTACAACGGTTGGGGTCAGTCGAGGTGAAACGGATCGTGGTCAGGGTTTGGTGCGAACCAATCAGACGGTTCCACGTGGGAATGTATGATTGGTTCTACCTGGCCACGAACGGGTATAAGACGGGTGACCCAACGGACCTCGGGGAATTCTCTCCCTGCACGAAGATAGAAGACTGGGCTGAAGCCTAGCTAGGACCCTGGACCAGCCTCCCAGCCCTTCTAAGGGCTAAGGCTCGGCATACCCAGTGGTCAGGACCCACCGGGCCTGCGGTGGGTCAAATAGCCTCCCCTAGGTCCTAGCCAGAGGACTAGGATAGCGGTAGACGTGTGAGTCCCGCCAAGTCCGGAGGTTGTACCTCCTTAGGTATCAAGGAGGTTAGCGGTAGGCGTGTGAGTCCCGCCAGGTCCGGAGGCTGTATCTCCCTAGGGTATCGGGTGAGGGGACCGAATATCCTTCTGTGTGTGTTAAGCGTTGTATAAGGAAATAATACAATAAACAGAGTGTGCCTCCTAAAGAAGTCTGCTCGTCCTTACAACACTACACATTGATCAGTGCTGAGGTACCTCACCCCCATCAAGACCCCTGCCCTTTCAAACATACAGGGAAGCTTGAAATCTTCGTGCAATTCTTGCGCATGGTCACTATCTTCATGAAGCTATGACAGAAGATTATGTTGGTCAGGTCCCCTTTCCAACTGACATAGTGATACATAGAGACCCATAAAGATACATAGAGACCCATAGAGATAGATAGAGACCCATAGAGACACACAGAGATCCAGGGATACACAGAGACCCATAATGAAACACAGACCCATAGAGATACACAGAGATTGACAGGGACACATAGAGACCCATCGAGATACATACAGACCGATAGAGACACACAGAGATCCAGGACCCATAGAAATCCAGAGTATTACATAGAGACCCATAGAGATACATAGAGACCAATAGAGACACACAGCTAGAGGCCCACAGACTCACAACATTAGGGGGGTCCACGTTTCGCAAGCGTAGAGAAGGGAGGGAATGACCGTGGCCGAGAAGACCTGAAGCTTAGTGTGGAGCGACAGACCAGGTAGCTTAAACACAGCGTTACGCAACCGATGAAAATATATTGTCGCTCGACTGATTCGGAGTGAGACCTCTGCTGTTAAACTAGTGCCGGTCATAAGCACACTGCCTAGGTATGGGAAATTTTCCACTCTCTCCACAACTGCCCCATCACTGATTGGGAGTTGTGGGGGTGGAGTGTCCGATAGTACAAAATACCCAGGCAGGAGCTTCGTTTTGGTGGGGCTGATGGTAAGACCCCATCTCTTAGTGGCACACTCCAGTCTCAGCAACAGCATCTCCAATTCCTCCTCTGAATGAGCAGCTATTACAAAATTATCGGCATACATAACGTGGTTGAGCAATAGCGAGCCATCCCTTGACCGCACCCGGGCATCGATCAGCCTCCCATTATATCTCCGCCATATGGAGATTCCCCCGGTACAGCTATTGAAGGCTTCACGAACTACGTGGTCAAAATAAATGTTAAATAGTGTGGGAGCCAGAGGACATCCCTGTCGCACCCCAAGGTGTACAGGGAATGGCTCTGACTCCCGGCCACGTAGTTTTACCCGGCACGCTCACCATCATGAAGGTCCTTAATGATCGTGAGCAGAGGGTCAGGTACTCCAAAAGCAAGAAAAACAACCCAGAGCCCAGGCCTATTGATGGTATCATAGGCCTTTACCAGGTCAATGAAGCAGAGATGTAGGTTTTGCTGGAATTCCCTACACCTCTGCTGTCGCAGACGGACATGAAATATGGCATCTGTGCAGGACCGCCCTTTCCTGAAACCTCATTGGGGCTCCGCAAGCCTCTCCTCAGCGTGCGTGGCAACGCGATGTTGAATAATCCTTGCCAGGACCTTTCCCGGCACACTGAGGAGTGAGATGCCCCTGTCGTTGTTACAGTCTGTGCGGTCCCCCTTCTAAAAGAGGGGGACCACCAGGGCGGAACCCGTCCAGTGGTCCAGACTCTTGTTATGATTTCATATAGGGCAGTCTGTGCACAAACGCCACCCTCCCTCAGCATTTCGCTTGGGACATCATCTCTGCCCGCTGCCTTTCCTGGTTTCAGACTCTGGATCGCATTCAGCACTTCCTCAAAAGATGGCACTTCAGCTAGCCACTCACAGGGGGTGACTTCTTACAATATTTGAGGCACCGCAGCCTCAGCAGGGTCATCCTCACTTTGTGCCACGATTTTTTCCTGGCTGAGGACCTCACAGAAATGCTCAGCAAATCTGCAAACCTGTTCCTGGGGGTCGGAGATTGGATCACCGTTTTTTCCCCGAATGATGGTAATAGGTGTGGCGCTGCAAGTTACTTTTTTGATGGAGTTAAATAGAGATTTGTGATCGCGGGCTACTGAGGCAGACTCCATCTCCTCAGCAAGTCGCGACCACCACCCATCCTTGCAGCGCCTCACGGCTCTCCGAACCTCCGAGCGAAGGCTGCGGAAAGTCTCCTCATTTTCTGACGTGGGCTTCTGTAGCCGATGACAGTGGGCCTGTCGCTATTTCTCAACTATCCTGATCACCTCCTTTGTCAGCCAGGGTCTCTGGGGAGGTCTGGACCGCGTACCCAAAGCAGCCAATGCAGCTGCATGAGTGACAGTCCTAAACCTCGCCCATTTACCCTCGACATCAGGAGGAGTGGAGGACGATGCCAACCTCAGCCGCAGGCAATGTTGTAATTCTAACTTGCAACTTTCATCAGATAACTGAGACCAGGCCACTTTAGGTTGGAATGGGGTCCTGGGTGTACACCCACCACCGGAGCGGAAGAATGGCAGGCGCATCTTACGGATGACAAGTCGATGGTCAGAGGGCAGATCAGCTCCATGGTAAGTCCTGGTGTCAAGGACATGGGCTCGCATCTGCTGGTCCGTCACTATGTATTCCAGCAGATGTTCTTGCTTGGACCCTGCATGCATCCATGATGTTGTGTGGATGCGCCGATGCCGGAACAGCGTGTTGGTAATTACAAGCCCATGGGCTGCACAAAATTCTAGCAGCCTCCCACCGTTGTTATTGAGCTGATCTGGCCCATGCCCTCCAATTACTCCAGACAAGGTGCCAGCATCATGACCAACTCGGGCATTGAAGTCACCCAACAAGATGACTCTATTCCGAAGGGCCACTTTAGCCAGCACCTGTGACAGGAGGTTATAGAAGGCATGTGACTCATCAGCTTTGCCTGCATCCCTCCACGGATGTTCATCTTCGGTGGGGGCGTAAGTAACCACGACCACCACTCCTCGCCTCCGATTGATGGGAAAGTGAGCCCAGAGTAGCCTGGGGCTTACAGCTTCCCACACCTCAACGCCACACTCCCACGCCCCCTTCATTATTATGTTCATAAGAAGAGCCACACCCTGTTGTTTGGCAGTCTGCTGCCCCGAGTAGAGGACTGCCCACCCCTCATGGTGACAGGAGCCAGAACCGGTCCACCGGACCTCCTGAATGCCACAGAGATCCAGGCGGTACCGGTCCAGCTCCTGACAGAGGAGTGGAAGCCTCTCCTCCGCAGTGAGCGTTCGAACATTCCACGTGGCCACACGTAATGGCTTTTAATTTTTCTGGAGGAGCCCTGATGGTAGAGATACAATCTCCTGGCTCCGCCAATTGGGGTTTGGCCAGGAGACGTCATAGATGCCTGTCTCCCAAGGGCCTCCGGCACAAGCTTATTAGTTAGATATTTTAGACGTGGTTTAGTGGTAAATTTTTGAAGGTGGAGGGGTTACCAGCCCCTCGTACCCGTCCAGAGCCCCCGTTTAGCGCCTGTGGTGGTCACAGATGCCATGAGGGGAGGAGCCAATCGGAATTGGACCTCCCCCCACAGCACTGTCCACGACAAAGTTGCCCGCCCGGCACCGCAAGGAGGTAGGGGGTTGTTTTGCACGCACCCACAGACTCACCAAACACAGACACCCACACTAACCTCACACAGACACCCACAGACTCACAGACTCACCTCACACAGAGACACACAGACTCACCACACAGATACCCACACACTCACCACACGCACGCAGACCCACAGACTCACCACACAGAGACCCACAAATACAGCACACAGAGACCCATAAACTCACCAAACAGCGACCCACAGACTCATCACACAGAGAACCACAAACTTACCTCACACAGAGACAGACAAACTCACTTAACACAGAGACCCACACACTCACCACACAGAGACCCACAAACTCACCTCACACAGATACCCACAAACTCACCACAAACAGACACCCACAGACTCACCACACACAGACACACACAAAGACCCACAGACGGACCTCACACAGACGCACACAGACACCCACACTCAAATCACACAGACACCCACAGACTCACCACACACTGAGACTCACAGACTAACCTCACACAGACACACAAAGAGACCCACACGCTCAC
This sequence comes from Petromyzon marinus, assembly GCF_048934315.1. Taxonomy (NCBI): domain Eukaryota; kingdom Metazoa; phylum Chordata; class Hyperoartia; order Petromyzontiformes; family Petromyzontidae; genus Petromyzon; species Petromyzon marinus. The sequence goes on along the minus strand of NC_133746.1, from coordinate 613,522 downwards.
CATACAGAGACCCACAGACTCATCACATAGAAACCCACAGACTCAGCAAACAGATACCCACACACTCACCACATGCAGACCCACAGACTCACCACACAGAGACCCACAAACACAGCACACAGAAACCCACAAACTCACCAAACAGAGACCCACAGACTCATCACACAGATATCCACAAACTTACCTCACCCAGAGACAGACAAACTCACTTCACACAGAGATGCACAAACTCACTTCACACATAGACCCACAAACTCACCTCACACAGAGAACCGACAGACTCAGCACACACAGACACACACAGAGACCCACAGATTCACCAGACACAGACACCCACACTAACCTCACACAGACACCCACAGACTCACAGACTCACCTCACACAGAGACACACAGACTCAACACACAGATACCCACACACTCACCACACGCAGACCCACAGACTCACCACACAGAGACCCACAAATGCAGCACACAGAGACCCACAAACTCACCAAATAGAGACCCACAGACTCATCACGCAGAGATCCACAAACTTACCTCAGACAGAGACAGACAAACTCACTTCACACAGAGACCCACACACTCACCACACAGAGACCCACAAACTCACCTCACACAGATACCCACAGACTCACTTCACACAGAGACCCACAAACTCACCTCACACAAAGACACACAGACTCACCACACACAGACACACACAGAGACCCACAGACTCAGCACACACAGACACCCACAGAGACCCACACAGACCCACAGACTCACCACACAGGGAACCACAAACTCACCACACAGAGACCCACAAACTCAACACACAGAGACCGACAAACTCACCTCACACAGAGATCCACACACTCACTTCACACAGAGACCCACACACTCACCACACAGAGACCCACACACTCACCACACAGAGACCCACAAACTCACTTTACACAGGGACCCACACACTCACCACACAGAGACCCACAAACTCACCTCACACAGAGACCCACAGACTCACCACACACAGACACACACAGAGACCCACAAACTCACCTCACACAGAGACCCACAAACTCACCTCACACAGAGACTCACAGACTCACCTCACACAGAGACACACAGACACACACAGAGACCCACAGACTCACCTCACACAGAGACCCACAGACGGACCTCACACAGACACACACAGAGACCCACACACTCACCACACTGAGACCTACAAACTCAGCACACAGAGACCCACAAGCTCACGAAACAGAGACCCACAGACCCATCACACAGAGATTTACAAACTTACCTCACACAGAGACCCACAAACACACTTCATACAGAGACACACACACTCACCTCACACAGAGACCCACAAACTCACTTCACACAGAGACCCACAAACTCACCTCACACAGAGACCCAAAAACTCACCTCACACAGAGACCCACAGACTCACCACACACTGACAAACACAGAGACCCACAAACTCACCACACACAGACCCACAAACTCACCTCACAAAGAGACCCACAAACTCACCTCACACAGAGACCGACAAACTTACTTCACACAGAGACTCACACACTCACCACACAGAGACCCACAAACTCACCTCACACAGAGACCCACAGACTCACCACACATAGACACACACAGAGACCCACAAACTCACCTCACACAGAGACACACAGACACACACAGAGACCCACAGACTCACCTCACACAGAGACCCACAGACTCACCAGACATAGACACCCACACTCACCTCACAGACACCCACAGACTCACCACACACAGACACACACAGAGACTCACAGACGGACCTCACACAGACACACAGAGAGACCCAAACACTCACCACACTGAGACCCACAAACTCAGCACACAGAGACCCACAAGCTCACCAAACAAAAACCCACAGACTCATGACACAGAGATCCACAAACTTACCTCACACAGAAACCCCCAAACTCACTTCACACAGAGATACACACACTCATCTCACACAGAGACCCACAAAGTCACCTCACACAGAGGCCCACAAACTCACCTCTAACAGAGACCCAAACACTCACCAAACAGAGACACACAAACTCACCTCACACAATAGACCCACAAACAAACCTCACATAGACACCCACAGACTCACAGACTCACCTCACACAGAGAAACACAGACTCACCACACAGACACACATGAAGACCCACAGACTCACCTCACACAGACACACACAGAGAACCACAGACTCCACCACACACAGACACCCACACTCACCTCACACAGACACGCACAGAGACCCACAGACTCCGCCACACACAGACACCCACACTCACCTCACACAGACACCACAGACTCACAGACTCACCTCACACAGAGAAACACAGACTCACCACACAGACACACACAGAGAGCCACAAACTCACCTCACACAGAGACTCACAGACTCACCACACACAGACACACACAGAGACCCACAGACTCACCACACACAGACACCCACACTCACCACACACAGACCCACAGACGCACCACACAGAGATCCACAAACACAGCACACAGAGACCCACAAACTCACCAAACAGAGACCCACAGACTCATCACACAGATATCCACAAACTTACCTCACACAGAGACAGACAAACTCACTTCACACAGAGAGCCACACACTCACCTCAGACAGAGAGCTACAAACTCACCTCACACAGAGACCCACAAACTCACTTCACACAGAGACCCACAAACTCACCTCACACAGAGAACCCACAGACTCACCACACACAGACACACAGAGACCCACAGACTCAGCACACACAGACACACACAGAGACCCACAGACTCAGCACACACAGACACCCACAGAGACCCACACAGACCCACAAACTCACCACACAGAGACCCACAAACTCAACACACAGAGAACCGCAAACTCACCACACAGAGACCCACAGACTCATCACACAGAGATCCATAAACATGCCACACACAGAGACCCAAAAACTCACTTCACACACAGACCCACACACTCACCACACACAGACCCACAAACTCACGTCACACAGATACCCACAAACTCACCTCACACAGAGACTGACAATCTCACTTCACACAGAGACCCACAAACTCACCTCACACAGAGACCCACAAACTCACCTCACACAGAGACTCACAGACTCACCTCACACAGAGACCCACAGACTCACCAGACATAGACACCCACACTCAACTCACAGACACCCACAGACTCACCTCACACAGAGACCCACAGACTCACCTCACACAGAGACCCACAGACTCACCAGACATAGACACCCACACTCAACTCACAGACACCCACAGACTCACCACACACAGACACACACAGAGACCCACAGACGGACCTCACACAGACACACCCAGAGACCCACACACTCACCACACTGAGACCTACAAACTCAGCACACAGAGACCCACAAGCTCACGAAACAGAGACCCACAGACCCATCATACAGAGATCCACAAACTTACCTCACACAGAGACCAACAAACTCACTTCATACAGAGACACACACACTCACCTCACACAGAGACCCACAAACTCACTTCACACAGAGACCCACAAACTCACCTCACACAGAGACCCAAAAACTCACCTCACACAGAGACCCACAGACTCACCACACACAGACAAACACATAGACCCACAAACTCACCACACAGACCCACAAACTCACCTCACAAAGAGACCCACAAACTCACCTCACACAGAGACCGACAAACTTACTTCACACAGAGACCCACACACTCACCACACAGAGACCCACAAACTCACCTCACACAGAGCCCCACAGACTCACCACACACAGACACACACAGAGACCCACAAACTCACCTCACACAGAGACACACAGACACACACAGAGACCCACAGACTCACCTCACACAGAGACCCACAGACTCACCAGACATAGACACCCACCCTCACCTCACAGACACCCACAGACTCACCACACACAGACACACACAGAGACCCACAGACGGACCTCACACAGACACACAGAGAGACCCAAACACTCACCACACTGAGACCCACAAACTCAGCACACAGAGACCCACAAGCTCACCAAACAGAGACCCACAGACTCATGACACAGAGATCCACAAACTTACCTCACACAGAGACCCCCAAACTCACTTCACACAGAGATACACACACTCACCTCACACAGAGACCCACAAAGTCACCTCACACAGAGTCCCACAAACTCACTTCTCACAGAGACCCAAACACTCACCAAACAGAGACACACAAACTCACCTCACACAGAGACCCACAGACTAACCACACACAGACACACACAGAGACCCACAGACTCACCACATACAGACCATCAACTCACATAGACACCCACAGACTCACAGACTCACCTCACACAGAGAAACACAGACTCACCACACAGACACACATGAAGACCCACAGACTCACCTCACACAGACACACACAGAGACCCACAGACTCCACCACACACAGACACCCACACTCACCTCACACAGACACCACAGACTCACAGACTCACCTCACACAGAGAAACACAGACTCACCACACAGACACACACAGAGACCCACAAACTCACCTCACACAGAGACCCACAGACTCACCACACACAGACACACACAGAGACCCACAGACTCACTACACACAGACACCCACACTCACCACACACAGACCCACAGACTCACCACACAGAGAACCGCAAACTCACCACACAGAGACCCACAGACTCATCACACAGAGATCCATAAACATACCACACACAGAGACCTAAAAACTCACTTCACACACAGACCCACAGACTCACCACACACAGACCCACAAACTCACCTCACACAGAGACCCACAAACTCACCTCACACAGAGACTGACAATCTCACTTCACACAGAGACCCACAAACTCACCTCACACAGAGACCCACAAACTCACCTCACACAGAGACTCACAGACTCACCTCACACAGAGACACACAGACACACACAGAGACCCACAGACTCACCTCACACAGAGACCCACAGACTCACCCGACATAGACACACACACTCACCTCACAGACACCCACAGACTCACCAAACACAGACACACACAGAGACCCACAGACGGACCTCACACAGACACACACAGAGACCCACACACTCACCACACTGAGACCTACAAACTCAGCACACAGAGACACACAAGCTCACCAAACAGAGACCCACAGACCCATCACACAGAGATCCACAAACTTACATCACACAGAGACCCACAAACTCACGTCATACAGAGACCCACCAACTCACCTCACACAGAGACCCAAAAACTAACCTCACACAGAGACCCACAGACTCACAACACACAGACACACACAGAGACCCACAAACTCACCTCACACACAGATCCACAAACTCACCTCACAAAGAGACAGACAAACTCACCTCACAGAGAGACCGTCAAACTTACTTCACACAGAGACCCACACACTCACCACACAGAGACCCACAGACTCACCACACACAGACACACACAAAGACCGAAAAAACTCACCTCACACAGAGACATACAGACACACACAGAGACCCACAGACTCACCAGACATAGACAACCACATTCACCTCACAGACACCCACAGACTCACCACACACAGACACACACAGAGACCCACAAACGGACCTCACACAGACACACACAGAGACCCAAACACTCACCACACTGAGACCCACAAACTCAGCACAAAGAGACCCACAAGCTCACCAAACAGAGACCCACAGACTCATGACACAGAGATCCACAAACTTACCTCACACAGAGACCCCCAAACTCACTTCACACAGAGATACACACACTCACCTCACACAGAGACCCAAAAACTCACCTCACCCAGAGGCCCACAAACTGACTTCTCACAGAGACCCAAACACTCACCAAACAAAGACACACAAACTCACCTCACACAGAGACCCACAAACTCACTTCACACAGAGACCCACAAACTCACCTCCCACAGAGACCCACAGACTAACCACACACAGACACACACAGAGACCCACAGACTCACCACATACAGACCATCAACTCACATAGACACCCACAGACTCACAGACTCACCTCACACAGAGAAACACAGACTCACCACACAGACACACATGAAGACCCACAGACTCACCTCACACAGACACACACAGAGACCCACAGACACCACCACACACAGACACCCACACTCACCTCACACAGACACCACAGACTCACAGACTCACCTCACACAGAGAAACACAGACTCACCACACAGACACACAAAGAGACCCACAAACTCACCTCACACAGAGACCCACAGACTCACCACACACAGACACACACAGAGACCCACAGACTCACTACACACAGACACCCACACTCACCACACACAGACCCACAGACTCACCACAGAGAACCGCAAACTCACCACACACAGACCCACACACTCACCACACACAGACCCACAAACTCACCTCACACTAAGACCCACAAACTCACCTCACACAGAGACCGACAATCTCACTTCACACAGAGACCAACAAACTCACCACACAGAGACCCACAAACTCACCTTACACAGTGACCCACAGACTCATCACACAGAAACCCACAGACTCAACAAACAGATACCCACATACTCTTTGGTTCTCTTCGGTAAAGTCACCTAGGTAAAAAATAAAACATCAAAAAATCACGACGTTTCTGCCACAACACAAGCGGCCTTCGAGGACAGCGCTGGAGTTGAACACAGCCATGCTCAAACCGCGACCTTTAAGCTGTGTGCGAGGAAACAAGGTGCCTTGACAAAGGAATTAGCATTAAACATTAGCATTTGATTGCCGACTTAGCATAGAAGTGGTGTACATGCAAGTGCACATGCCGATACCAAGGTTCTTTGCAAACCCACGGGTTTTTATCAGAGATTTGTTCACGAGGCATTTCAGATCTCCAAGCACAGACACAATTTCAACCGAGAAGATGGTTTCAAATTAAGCAACCATTGGAAAGATGTTGTAAATCGAACCAAACATTAAACTAATTTTCAATGGTACAGTATATTTTTCAAGTGGTGGTACCCAAAACTTTCGCAGCTCTTAAATTCCCTTTTCACACCATCAATCGGGATCTCCCCCGCCCCCCCAGCGCCAACCGGCATGTGCACTTGCATGTACACCACTTCTATGCTAAGTCTGAAATCCTGCATCCTTTCACTGGAAAAAAACACCTCTGTGGTACAAAATTCTACTCACCTGGTATCGACAATCAAGGGTGTTTCCCTGTCCCCAGACGACCTGCTTGTCAGTTTTGATGTAGTTTCCTTATTCACCAAGGTTCCTGTACCTGACACCATCGCAATCATTGAAGACTTGGTTCATCAAGGACTAAACACTGAGGTACCCTCCCTGGTGAGACACTTTAACCAATACATACTTCACTTGGAATGGAACTTTCTACAAACAAACTGAGGGCACCCCAATGGCCTCCCCCCTATCTCCGGTTATAGCTAACATTTTCATGGAGAAATTTGGGACTGACGCCATCCAGACTGCCACTCTGCACCCAACCTTATGGAAGAGGTACGTGAATGACACTTTTGTCATCCAGCCACATGGCCGGCCTGCTCTAGACCAAGTTTTCGACCACATCAATTCCATACACCCAGCCATCAGATTTACCATGGAAGTCGAAAAAGATGGCAAGCTACCTTTTTTGGATGTCCTAATAAAAAAGAGACCTGATGGTTCAATGAGCCACTCTGTCTACAGGAAAGCTACCCATACGGATGCTTATCTAAAACTGGATTCCCACTACCATCCATCACAGAAGAATTCTCTCATCAAGACTCTGTACCATAGAGCCCAATGCATATCCGACCAGGAACACATAGGCAGTGAACTCAAGCACGAACACCAAGCTCTTAAGGCTTATGGTTACTCCGACTATACAATACGCAAAGCTATCACTAAAACCATGAAGAAGGACCCTCTTGAGGAGCCTTTCAAAACCATCACTTTACCCTACATTGCGGGGATCACAAAAAAGATCTCCAAAATCTTGAATAAACACAAGATCCAGGTCCGTTTCAACACATTACATAAAATCCGTGATCTGGTTCCATCTGTAAAAGATGTGATTCCGGACATACAGTACCCTGGTGTCTACAAACTAAGTTACCTCTGTGGTAGTGGTTACATTGGAGAAACAAAACGCCATGTCTCGGACCGCATTCGTGAACACAAAGCAGACCTTAAACACGGTAGGACCAACACCTCGGCCGTGGCAGATCATTGTTAGAATTCAGTAGGCTCACATGACATTGACTTTTCCAAGACAGAGGTTATTTGTAAGCCATCTGGCTACCATGAGAGATTCGTTCATGAGGCTATCCACATATACAAGCACAGAGACAATTTCAAACGAGAAGATGGATTCTAGCTTAGCAATCATTGGAAAGATTTGATTAACCATTTCAGGTCTTGATTGTTCACGCTTTCAGTGGCTTTCAGACAGCATACAATAATTTTTCGTCTCCCCCCTCCTCTTTTCAGAACATAGATGGGCTAGTCCTTCTAAATAAACTGCCAAATCGCTGCGCGTGGCGCTGACGTTTTTTTTTTTATAAATGAATAAATACACCGTTTAAAAATAAATTAATTAATGCAAACCGACACACCTGATGACGACCGTTTGTGTTATGGTCGAAACGTAGTGAGAATTTTTATTGTTATATATTTTATTATTTTATTGTTTCCCTTCAACGTGACTTTACCGAAAGAGCTTATAATATGAATTGCTGCAGTCACGAAAGCTTTAAATCAAAATCTTATTCCTTTATCAAGGCACCTTGTCTGAGCGTGGCTGTGTTCCACTCCAGCGCTGTCCTCGAGACAGCCTGATCCCTTCACCTGATGAAGGCCGCTTGTGTTGTGGCCGAAACGTCGTGATTTTTTGTTGTTTTAATTTTTACCTACGTGACTTTACCGAATAGAACCAAAGAGTATGGATCCTTGCAGTCACGACAGCTTTAAATCTAGAATTGATAACCTCTACGGGGAGGGCTTTCACCTATCTGTTAGAGCTTTTAACAGACAACGGGACAATAAGTCACAGCTCATTGAGACGCTGACCTTCCTCAAAAGATGCCGCGATCACAAGGTAATACCCATCGCTTTCACACTCACTTCTGCTGCTGTATCTTCTCCGAATTCTAAACACATTCTGTTTAAGGCCAGCCTATCTTTAATCTCAGAGAGGATAAGGCTACTCTGATTTGAACTCGATACTTTAGACAGGACTCTCCTACAAGCTCATTTAATGTTAACACAAAAAATGTCACCTTCTGATTGGAATCACGTAGACAACATGACTGCTTCTTCTGCTGATTCACTGTCAGTCAATTGTAAAGCTAACCTGATTTCTAAATTCAACCACCTATCAAAGAAAAACCCAGTTCCACATATAACAAAACTAGATGTTAACAAAATCGTCATTAATCAGAGTAGCACCCCGATTTCGGACAATCAGAAAACAGTACTGGCTAGGGGATTGAATTTTGCTGTCACCCCAAAACACATACCAGTAGATGATATCATCTCTCAGGTCGATGTAGCCCTCAAAGGGGTGGGACACATCCAAGCAGACGTTGCGAGAGCTGAAATAGCCACTATTATTAAGAATGCTAAGAAACCCATTAGTAACATCAGCAAAAATGAACGCTCTGAACTCGCGAATTTAAAAAAACAGAAGTGATATAGTCATCCTCTCAGCCGATAAAGGCAACGCTACTGTAATTATGGATAAAGATTAATACAACAACAAAATCCAGAATCTGCTCAATGATGGAAGTTATTCAAAAATTAAAAATGACCCTATCAATAGCCTAGCGATAAAAACCAACAAGATCATCACAAGTTCGACCTCCCTAATCGACCCAACTAAACGTCCCTCCCTAAAACCTTCTGCTGCAAGACCCCCTAGATTCTATGGTTTTCCCAAGATTCATAAACAAGGCACCCCACTATGACCCATCGTATCCACGATCAACTCCCCTACCTATAGACTGGCCCGTTTTCTGTCAGATACCTTGCTGCCTTTCACTGGCAAGACCGCCTCAGCAGTACTTAACTCAGCCCAATTGGTCTCTATGGTCAAAGACGTTGTACTGTCCCCTGACGATATCCTTGTCAGCTTCGATGTGGTCTCTTTGTTCACCAAGGTCCCAGTGCCTGATACCATTGAAATAATTGAAAATTTGGTCCAACATGGACTAGACCCCGATACACCTGCACTGGTTAGGCACTGCCTCAACAATACCTACTTTATCTGGAATGGTTCCTTCTACAAATAAAATGAGAGTACCCCCATGGGATCCCCCTTGTCACCAGTGATAGCCAATATTTTCATGGAGAAATTTGAATCAGACGCCATCCAGACTTCCACCCTCAGACCTTCCCTGTGGAAGAGATATGTGGATGACACTTTCGTCATTTGGCCACATGGCCTCCCAGCTCTGAACCTTTTCCTACACCACATCAATTCCAGACATCCCGCCATCAAATTCACCATGGAAGTGGAGAAAGATGGCAAGCTACCATTCTTGGATGTTCTGTTTGAGAGGAGACCTGATGGCTCATTGGGGCATTCTGTCTACAGGAAACCCACCCACAGACTCAACAAACAGATACCCACATACTCTTTGGTTCTCTTCGGTAAAGTCACCTAGGTAAAAAATAAAACATCAAAAAATCACGACGTTTCTGCCACAACACAAGCGGCCTTCGAGGACAGCGCTGGAGTTGAACACAGCCATGCTCAAACCGCGACCTTTAAGCTGTGTGCGAGGAAACAAGGTGCCTTGACAAAGGAATTAGCATTAAACATTAGCATTTGATTGCCGACTTAGCATAGAAGTGGTGTACATGCAAGTGCACATGCCGATACCAAGGTTCTTTGCAAACCCACGGGTTTTTATCAGAGATTTGTTCACGAGGCATTTCAGATCTCCAAGCACAGACACAATTTCAACCGAGAAGATGGTTTCAAATTAAGCAACCATTGGAAAGATGTTGTAAATCGAACCAAACATTAAACTAATTTTCAATGGTACAGTATATTTTTCAAGTGGTGGTACCCAAAACTTTCGCAGCTCTTAAATTCCCTTTTCACACCATCAATCGGGATCTCCCCCGCCCCCCCAGCGCCAACCGGCATGTGCACTTGCATGTACACCACTTCTATGCTAAGTCTGAAATCCTGCATCCTTTCACTGGAAAAAAACACCTCTGCGGTACAAAATTCTACTCACCTGGTATCGACAATCAAGGGTGTTTCCCTGTCCCCAGACGACCTGCTTGTCAGTTTTGATGTAGTTTCCTTATTCACCAAGGTTCCTGTACCTGACACCATCGCAATCATTGAAGACTTGGTTCATCAAGGACTAAACACTGAGGTACCCTCCCTGGTGAGACACTTTAACCAATACATACTTCACTTGGAATGGAACTTTCTACAAACAAACTGAGGGCACCCCAATGGGCTCCCCCCTATCTCCGGTTATAGCTAACATTTTCATGGAGAAATTTGGGACTGACGCCATCCAGACTGCCACTCTGCACCCAACCTTATGGAAGAGGTACGTGAATGACACTTTTGTCATCCAGCCACATGGCCGGCCTGCTCTAGACCAAGTTTTCGACCACATCAATTCCATACACCCAGCCATCAGATTTACCATGGAAGTCGAAAAAGATGGCAAGCTACCTTTTTTGGATGTCCTAATAAAAAAGAGACCTGATGGTTCAATGAGCCACTCTGTCTACAGGAAAGCTACCCATACGGATGCTTATCTAAAACTGGATTCCCACTACCATCCATCACAGAAGAATTCTCTCATCAAGACTCTGTACCATAGAGCCCAATGCATATCCGACCAGGAACACATAGGCAGTGAACTCAAGCACGAACACCAAGCTCTTAAGGCTTATGGTTACTCCGACTATACAATACGCAAAGCTATCACTAAAACCATGAAGAAGGACCCTCTTGAGGAGCTTTTCAAAACCATCACTTTACCCTACATTGCGGGGATCACAAAAAAGATCTCCAAAATCTTGAATAAACACAAGATCCAGGTCCGTTTCAACACATTACATAAAATCCGTGATCTGGTTCCATCTGTAAAAGATGTGATTCCGGACATACAGTACCCTGGTGTCTACAAACTAAGTTACCTCTGTGGTAGTGGTTACATTGGAGAAACAAAACGCCATGTCTCGGACCGCATTCGTGAACACAAAGCAGACCTTAAACACGGTAGGACCAACACCTCGGCCGTGGCAGATCATTGTTAGAATTCAGTAGGCTCACATGACATTGACTTTTCCAAGACAGAGGTTATTTGTAAGCCATCTGGCTACCATGAGAGATTCGTTCATGAGGCTATCCACATATACAAGCACAGAGACAATTTCAAACGAGAAGATGGATTCTAGCTTAGCAATCATTGGAAAGATTTGATTAACCATTTCAGGTCTTGATTGTTCACGCTTTCAGTGGCTTTCAGACAGCATACAATAATTTTTCGTCTCCCCCCTCCTCTTTTCAGAACATAGATGGACTAGTCCTTCTAAATAAACTGCCAAATCGCTGCGCGTGGCGCTGACGTTTTTTTTTTTATAAATGAATAAATACACCGTTTAAAAATAAATTAATTAATGCAAACCGACACACCTGATGACGACCGTTTGTGTTATGGTCGAAACGTAGTGAGAATTTTTATTGTTATATATTTTATTATTTTATTGTTTCCCTTCAACGTGACTTTACCGAAAGAGCTTATAATATGAATTGCTGCAGTCACGAAAGCTTTAAATCAAAATCTTATTCCTTTATCAAGGCACCTTGTCTGAGCGTGGCTGTGTTCCACTCCAGCGCTGTCCTCGAGACAGCCTGATCCCTTCACCTGATGAAGGCCGCTTGTGTTGTGGCCGAAACGTCGTGATTTTTTGTTGTTTTAATTTTTACCTACGTGACTTTACCGAATAGAACCAAAGAGTATGGATCCTTGCAGTCACGACAGCTTTAAATCTAGAATTGATAACCTCTACGGGGAGGGCTTTCACCTATCTGTTAGAGCTTTTAACAGACAACGGGACAATAAGTCACAGCTCATTGAGACGCTGACCTTCCTCAAAAGATGCCGCGATCACAAGGTAATACCCATCGCTTTCACACTCACTTCTGCTGCTGTATCTTCTCCGAATTCTAAACACATTCTGTTTAATGCCAGCCTATCTTTAATCTCAGAGAGGATAAGGCTACTCTGATTTGAACTCGATACTTTAGACAGGACTCTCCTACAAGCTCATTTAATGTTAACACAAAAAATGTCACCTTCTGATTGGAATCACGTAGACAACATGACTGCTTCTTCTGCTGATTCACTGTCAGTCAATTGTAAAGCTAACCTGATTTCTAAATTCAACCACCTATCAAAGAAAAACCCAGTTCCACATATA